>NC_050527.1:21621098-21638228 GCF_002922805.2 Oryzias melastigma | reverse complement strand
GAGAAAAGATGAAGGCCTATGTACATTTATTTAGCTGCAGACTGTGGCATCCTTCCTCCCAGGAAAGTCAAAATATCTCTTCAAAACAAAAGCCTCCTCCTGATATATAAATGCATTTATGTATATAGAACTATTTTTATCTCGCCCTTGACGTCATCTGCTGGGAAAAAAAATCGCAGAATAAATTACAATTTTATTAACATAACTAAGAAAATAAAGTAAATCGTTTCCCTCCACGTTAAAGCAACAAAACAAACAGAGTAGCTTGAATTAAATGCGTGACGAACAGCGACGCTCATAATAATAGCAATAATAATACGCTTTTATTGTTGTTTAAAAGTTAAATAATTTATTAAGTCAAACATAATTAAATCAAAAAAATGCTGAATTCATAATTTAGTAAATTGATTTACTATTTTTTATCATTTAATTGGAAATTATTTCTGTCAAATTCCAGCAAATAGCTTGAAACCCTCCTTTATTGCAGCTTTTTAATTCTTTTTTTTGTTTTGGAAAACAAACCCAGCAAAGGCCATTGGGGGGAAATGAGCAACCTGCTAAATTTAAGCGAACAGACGTGATGGAAGGTGAACTGAAATGAAACGAAAAGCCTCAGAACAGGACTCGCCACTGCAGCAAATCCCTGCAGAGGAAAAAAAACAACACACAACGAAAGGGAAACGAGTGGAGGCTGCACCCTGAAACTCCACTTCCTGTTTGAAATCAACAATCCACCAAAAAGTGCCCCAGTGAAGATAAAAATTAAAAAAAAGATTTTTTAAAGTTATACAATATTTACAGGAGTGGATTCCAGTATTGTGAGCGAGCTGCTGTCTTCTTATTTTGATTTGCAGAGAGCGTCTTGTTGTGGGGAAAGTGCCATTTATTCCACTTATTCCAATCAAGCACGAAGCTCTTCCTGGAGCAGGGAGCGGCTCTGAGGGAGGAGATGATATTATTGAACTCTTGTTGTGTGAAAAGGAGAAGGGATTTTCTGACTGAGCTGCTCGCTGACACCAGAGGTCAAGCAGTTTATTTACCGCTGACCTCTGCGTAATTAACGACTTTAGCCAGTGCGCTGCACCTGTGGGATAATAATAATAATAATAATAATAATAATAATAATAATAATAATAATAATAATAATAATAGATTAGCGGCAGCTTCAGTCGTGGCGGAACAGGCCGCAGTTTCTCGGTGGTTCTGTGGCGCGCGGCGCTCAGACGCAGCTGGACTCTCCTAGTCTGGAGCTGCAACCTCAACCGGCCATCCATTAACTCAGCTCCTTCGACCCCCCCACTGCACCACTCACGCACCCATGACTGCCGGGCGCACGGTTTGGAGCGGCGGATGGAACGCGCCTTTTTACGCACGGCGACAGAACACTCGGGGAGGGGAGGGGGATGATAGAAAAGTGGCAAAAATGAAAATTATTCCACAAAAATAAAAACTTCCTTCCCCTCTTTCGCTTTCTTTTCCTTTTTTTGTTTTAATCAAGTATAATTTCATCAGCACACAACAGAAGCTACACCTTGAAACTGCTTCGACTGGGGTCACAGTGCTGGGCATGAATCCTCGGAGAACACAAACAGGCTTTTGTTCCTTTTAGCTCCAACAGAGCTAAAAAATGTCCTGTACTCCCCTCACTCATGTTCCATTTCTCAGATATTCTCTGCAGATTTTGTGTGAGTCCTCACTGCAATCTATTATACATAAAACACCCACTAGATCTCTTCTTAGTCCAGTGATTTATATATAACCTCGGGGATAAATAAAAAGGATGAGCTAGTCCTAGAGGGGCGCTCCAGCAGGGTTCATTGGACCGGGGTCTGGACCCCGTGGTGCGGCGGCGTGTCCCCGTACACATCCTCGCTCCCCGGCAGCGCTCCACCGGGAGGGGTCATGCGCTTCTCCTTCTGTCTCCTGTTACAAAACCAGACCCTCACCACCTCCTTCTCCAGGTGAAGATTGTCCGCCAGGCTGATTATTTCCGACGCCGCCGGTTTAGGGCACTTCAAAAAATGGCTCTCCAAAGCTCCTTTTACGCTTACCTCGATCGAAGTCCGTTTTTTCCGTTTTCTCCCCTGCGCCGCGATTTTGTCCAGGCTGGTCGGGCTGCCCGACGTGGAGTCCGCCTCCTCCAGCCACTTGTTCAACAGAGGCTTCAGCTTGCACATGTTTTTGAAGCTGAGCTGCAGGGCCTCGAACCTGCATATGGTGGTTTGGGAAAAGACATTTCCGTAAAGGGTCCCCAGGGCGAGCCCCACGTCCGCCTGCGTGAAGCCCAGCTTTATCCTCCGCTGCTTGAACTGCTTGGCGAACTGCTCCAGGTCGTCCGAGGTCGGCGTATCCTCGTCCGAGTGGTCGTGGTGGCTCTGCGGCCGGTGCTGGTGCTGATGCTGGGACGGGGGGTGTCCGTGCTCGCTGAGGTGCGGGCTGTGGTGCTCCTCATGGCTGTCTCTGAGGTTGTGGTGGTGCATGCCCTGCCCGCTGCCCGGGATCAGCCCGTTGACGCTGAAGCCCGGCTGGGAGTAAATAAGGCTTTGGCCGTTCGTCGCCATGCTCGGGATGTGCGCCGCCGTGGTGGTTCTCCACGCGCGGCCGTCGTGGTGGTTCCCGTGCGTCTGGTGCACCAAGTGGGGCGGCCGTGATTGGTGCTGCAGGTTGTTGCTGGAACTGTGCATGTCGTCCCGCGCGCCCTGAACCGCGGGCTTGATGTCCTGCTCCGCTCCGAGCGGGCTGGAGGACCACGGGGCTCCCTCTCCGTGGGACAGAGCCGTGATCCACTGGTGCGCGTGGCTGAGCGTGTGGTTGTTGCTCTGCAGCGGGTAGTCGCTCTGCAACAGGCTCTGCGCGTCCCGGTACGCCGCGGCTTGCTGCATGCTGCCGGCTTCCGAGTGCACGATGGAGGCGCTGGAGGTGAGGATGCTGTAGTGGTTGGACGCTGCGGTCGCCATGGCTCTCGGAGCTGGACTGGTCCTTCTCATTAAAGGAGGCTCGCATTTGACAGATCCTCTCCTGCCCATAGGCGGCTCCCAGGCGCTCTGCCAAGTTGATGCCGAGGCGCACCTGGACTCCGCCCCTCCCCCGGCGCTCATTGGATCCCCCGAGTTGATGGACGTGGTTGTCAGGGGCAACGGCGCAGAGATTGGCTGCATCCAAGCCTCAACAAACACCACCCTCTATGCAAGAGAGGTGCGAGTTGGGGCTCCTGTGGACGCGGATAACCGGAGTGAAGCATGTGGAGACGGAGCGCCGGCTGAGCTGTAAGATCCACTTCATTGTCTTTTATCGGGTTCTATCCAAATCAAGCTGCAGCAAAATTAAGACAAAGATTGATTTATATTTTTTCATTTTATTAAATTTGAACTTGTACGGACAACCTTTTTACTGAGGTAAATCAATGGCATGGACTGCAAACTGCAAAAATAAATTATATTTTGAAGATGACAGCAAAATATAAATATTTTAAAATTACTTTTGTTGGTCTATAAATTGTAAATGTATTAATTTAAATATTTAAGTACATAATGTAGTAGTTTATTAAACTCTGATGAGTTTATAAGGAAGATTTGGTTTAAATATTTGGTTTTAAATAATGTTCACATTTTATTATTATTGAGGTAATTTTTATCACAGTTTCAAAGAAAATATACTTTTTGTCATTCATATCCATTAATTAGGAACAATAAAACACTTTAAAAAAAATTTAAAATCAGATTTTATTTTAGAAATTTGCATATTAATGAATTTAAACCAAAGAAAATATCTGCTAATTGGATCTATAATAGTGACTTTCTGTATAGTTTGCAGACATGTGATCAATTTATCATCACTTTCTAAACTTTAAGAGTCAGAATTACTAAATCTGTGTCTTCTGTTATTATATTCTAAATAAAAGAGATTGTTATGATCTTCATAAAACTGTAACTTTGAGCTGTGATGTGTTTTTGGAGGCGGTGTGGGAGTGGTTTCCAGGAAAGAAGGAGGGTGAGGTGTTTAATTCTGCTCCTTTGTGAAGAATCTATGTGGGAAATGACGCTGGAAGATTGCAGGAAGATTTATAAATTATTTTCAGGACTTGTGGAGAGCTGTTACAGAGTTAATAGTGTGTGAAAGGCTTCTCTGGCTGCTCATCATCTTCTAAAGTGAAGACAGGCAGAAGGATTAAGTCCAGACTCAGGCCCGCGGTCCGGGGCAAGAAGGGCAAGCCTCCATCCCACCCCAGCTGTCGTTCCCTCAGTGTCAGCCTCGGGGACGAGGACTTTGTCCAGAGAGAGGACATTCCTGGCCGACTGCTGCTGGTTGCCATAGGGAGAGGTAAATGAAACAACAGCAGCCGTGGTTGTGCTGTTGCCCCCCGGTTCCTGGACTATCTAAAGGCCTCTATTTAGAGAGGCTCTCTGCCGCTGCTGCGGGGACAAAGCCTTTGCAGGGATATAAAGGAAGGAGGAGCAAAGAGCAGAGGGCCGTGAGAAGAAGAAAAGCCTGGAAGAACTGAGAGATAAGAAAGATTATGTCTGTCCTCAGCGCTGCACTCAGATAAGGAGGGAAACCCACAAACAAAACTTTATTGATTCCTTTATTTTCTGACAAACTCATTTTTTTTACTCATAAAAGTACAAATAAAAGCTAAATCAGCAGGTAGAAAGAGTTGCAGCTGACATAAATACCTTGTGAGATTAGGAGCTATGATAAAAATGTAAAAGAAAAAGTTACACTTTTTATTTCTTTTTTTCAAATCTCAACTTTTACCAGAATTGAACCCAGAAGTGTGCAGACTGCAAACACGCGTGCAACACAAGACAAACAAAAGCTGCTAAAACTCTACGACCTCAGTTTGACCTTTCATTCATATGTAGATTTAAGTCTTAACACAAATTTTTATCTGCTTTGTTGATTAAAATAAGTGTCTCTACTGGGACAAAAACAAATATCAAATAATAAACAATATAAATGACTTTTTTAAAGCATTGTTTGCTAAAATCATCCAAAAACAGGGGTGAATTCTGTTTGCACTACTTGCACACAAATGGGCGATGATAAATGATTATATTCCATGTCTAACTCGAGCTCTTCAACAAAGTATTAGTGATTGGCTCTTTAATGGATCTCATTCCTGCAGCTAATAATCCGTTCTAGATGGTGCATGGAGCCACCAGGATTTAAGTCTCCCCATAAAAAGTTTCAAGCACGGCTCGGTAATTCATTTTGGTAATTCCGAACATTATTGTGGCGTAACATTGAATTCAGCCAAATCAAAAGAACATTGTGGTAATTAGGCTGTAATTCAAGGCATTACCACATCGCCACACAGACTTAAATAGTCGTGTTGGGAGAAACGCAAAGCACATTATTTTAATGGTGTAATATGCAAACTATGGCTGGCTTCAATTACATGGCTTAACAATGCATAAATGATGCGAGCCTTGTTATTTGGACTGCGGGGTCTGCAGTTATTCAATCACTCGGAGGGGCCAATGATAGGGGCCACGCCAGCCTCCCCTTGCACACGGAGAGCCGGTGCCGGAGCAGCGAGGCCTGCTGCCAAACTGCATTTAAGGGAATAAAAAATGAACAGTAGAGAATGTAAGCGTTAAATTAACAGTAGGATAATTATATGACCCGTGTGCTGTAAAGATTCAATTTCCAACGCTCTAATTAGGCGACTGTCTGCCCATACATCAGCTCACATCCCACTGCCAATTTCTCACCAGGAAGCGTCCTGTGAGCGGAAATGATTAGATTTTATCAAGACACGGTTTGGGTAATTGAGAAAATCAAACGACGGGCTGGTGAAATATGTTTTTTAAAAAACGGTTATTGTTCCACATGTGGAGTCCAGTTTTTAATCGACAAAAATATGCAACACAAAGTGATGCACTGACTTGGAAACATTTAACTGGACTGTCCCTTAACCCTTTCAGTGTTTACGTTCCTTGATTTACATCAGAGGTGTCAAACTCAATCGCAGAAGGGGCCAAAATCCAAAACACATCTTTGGTCACGGGTCAAACAGGATAAACATTTATCAAAAACTCTAAAACTACATTTTAAAACTTTAAAACCGTAACATGATTATGAACTAGATATACAGCATTACCTTTGATAATGCTCATGTGAATGCTGTAAGCTAAATCTGGCCACTGAGGATACTAGTGCTGATAACTGAAGACTCTGAAATTGATAGCTAAAAACGCTAAGGCTGATAGCTGAAAACACTAAAGGTAATAGCAGAAAACGCTGAAGCTGAGAGCCAACTAAAATATTAGCTAATTGCCAAATTAGCTGGAAAAAAAATGAAAACAGCTAGCATATAGCTGAAAAAAACCTAAAATGTTAAAAAGCCTAAAACACTTAAAAAAGCCTAAATTAGCCAAAAAGCTAGCGTGTAGTTGAAATATAAACTAAACTCTAAAATGGACAACAAAAAAAAAAGAAAAAAAAGAAAACAAAAAACTAAAAGAAAAAGCCTAAATGAGCCAAAACAGCTAGCATTGTAAATAGTAACCTAACTCCAAAACGGCCAAAAAACTTTTAAAAAGCCTAAGTTAGCCGAAACAGCTACGGATAAAGTTTAATGTTCACTTCTTAAGTTTAATACTCCTGTTCTGATTTGATGGTAAAGTGGAGATTTTCTCTACAGTTCTTGAACTCATTTAACCCTTTAACACCAGAGCTCCAGTGTTTATGTTCTTTAAAGTAACTCAGAAACGGTAAAAAAAAAAAAAAAAAAACTTTTCAAAAAGCCCAAGTAAAACAGCTAGCATGTGGCTGAAATATTAGCTAAACTCCAAAACAGCTTGAAAAGCTAAAAGAAAAACCTAAGTTAGCCAAAACAGCTAGCACGTAGCTGAAATATTAGCTACTCTAAAAGGGACACAAAAAAGCCCAAAATAGCCAAAACAGCTAGCATGTAAATATTAGCCTAGTTCCACAACTGCCAAAAAAAAAACTTTTCAAAAGCCTAAGTTAGCCAAAACAGCTAGCATGTAGCTGAATTATTAGCTAAACTTCAAAATGGAAAAAAAGAAAAAAAGCCTAAATTAGCCAAAAAAGCTAACATGTAAATATTAGCCTAACCCCAAAATGGCCAAAAAACTTTTAAAAAACCTAAGTTAGCCAAAATATTAGCTAAACTCCAAAATAGCCTATAAAAAATCTTAGTAAATGCTAAAATAGTCCAAAAAGCTAGCAGAATGCCAATTTTTAAAACTTAAAAACTTATTCATAACTATGAATAATGCAGGAATATTATTCCAAAATTAATCAACTTAAACCTTAAATAACTTTCAATATTTTACTCACCATAAAAATATATTTTGTCAACATTTTACAAGTTAGAAATAAGATTGTGCCATCAATAACAATACAATAAAATGATCTGGAGGGTCGGATCTGGCCCCCAGGCCTTGACTTTGACACGTGTTATTTACTTTAACGTTTTAACCATTAACACGATAATTCCAGTAGATTTTGAAGGAGAAAAACGCTTTTCTCCTTCAAAATCTGCTAGAATTATCGTGTGAACGGTTGAAAAGTTCCAGTATGTTACAGATGAAAGGGTTAACACAAATCTGTTTAGTTGGGTACTAATGTTTGAAATGCAAACAAAGATAAAAATGTTTTTGTCATAAATAATCAAGTGAGTTTTAACATTTTAGGCAGTGAAAAATATGCAGAAGAACGCATCACTTACAAGGATTTTTTATCTCAGATTAGCTGGTAGATATCAGTGGTTCTCATGCTGGCCCGCTTCAGGTCTTACATAATAGAGGCGGCTGACCCACGCCTTTCATTCTCACTGCAATTGTTGTGTGCATCAAAGATGGGGAGATTGACAGGCTGCATGGGAGGAGGATTAATACAGTGGGCGAGTGACGAAATACTGAGCCAGGAGGGAGGAACAAGAGAGGGAGAGAATGACAGAAAAGTGGGAGAGGACAAAAAGTGGGGAGCGAGTTAACGAGAGGGAGAGCATTAATTGTGCGCTTTGTGCCGGGGCTCTTTTGCTGAGTGTGGCTGTCGAGGTGCAGGCGCTAACCCCTCCAGCAGCCCGCCGCGATCTGAGCCAGCTCTCAGGCTGCTGTATTCCAACGCAATTAGGCCACTCAAAGGCCTGCTTAAAGCTGCACCCCCACTACACACTCCAATAGCAACACCCCCCTCCATTGTAGCAGAGGGGGGTGTTCTGTCCCTCTTTGAGGCCCTGGATGAAGAGACCACCCCAGGGAGCAGGAAAAAAAAAAAAAGAAGCGAGGATTACCTCTCTTTATCTGGTTCTGGTTTAGAGTTCAGTCTATCAGGTACAGAGGCGCGGCGGCGGCGGCGGCAGCTCGGAGTTTGAGCAGGAAACAGAGAGACGAGGCACCTCTGTGATGGATGTCATTGTGGGAGCGCTCCAGCAATATCACTTCCCTCTTCCTCTTCCATTATTCATGCAGTCATACATTTCAACAAGTGGTGTGCGGCTCAGTCCCACTGGCATCGGCGCCGCAGCCTGACTCAGCCCTTCGACGGGAGCTCTTCGCGATAGCACAGCTCTCTTGGCAGAGTGTCAGTGTGGCACTCCCCAGAAAGCATTTAAAGCAGATTACGAACCTGATGCTACACCTCCCCAATAAAAGAAGAGAGAGAGGAAAAAAACCTGGCACATTAACACCTGCAATACTGCTCAATGGCATCAGTAGATTAACGAGGTAATCCACACAATGAGGTCTTTGATTCGTGTGGTTTGGCAGGCGGTTATGCCAGGCATAAAGCACACTGTTATTTCAGGCCGTCCCAGCACAAGAAAACCTGGCAGAAGCCGTCTCCTTTTTTGTCTTTCCATCCATCGCCTGGGCTTTTGAAGAATTTCATCTGGTGCTTCAGCCTGATTTCCTTGTCAGAGAAATAACCTGTGAAGGGAGCAGGGAAGGAGCTCTCCTTCCCCTCCCCTCCACCTTTTTTTTTCCTGCATAAGGACGTGTGCATAAGATATACGTGCGAGTGTGTGCGCGAGAGGCAGATTTTGCGGTCCCATCGCTCATGTGCGGCTCGATTAGCCCCACGTGCCTCGTTCGTCAGACGTGGAGGCAGAGCAGATGGCAGGAGACGCACCATGTTACCGTGCTGCAGCACGATGTAACGCTGCTCTAATTGAAACATCAATACTGGCCTGTCAATACACCACTGTTTCTTTACAAACCCATCCACCAACAGACCTGCACTGGAATGGAAAAAAAAACCAACCTCAGTCTCTTTGAAGTTTGGGCTGATTCTAAAAAAGAAAACTTTTCTATAACTTAAAATAATCCTAAAATGAACACTTTACTTTCTGTTTTTGCCATGTGGTGGCAAAGCAGTTTCCAGCATCTAATTTTTAATGAATTGAGGAAAAAGTTGCGATCAGTAATTCGATGTTATGGAATATTCTGTGGAGAACAGAGAGAAATTAGGCGGCTAGGAATTAATTTGTTATTTGTCCAACTCAATGAGGAGTGACACAGCCTCCCTAATGAATGGGTAATCCATTTCTTATTGCACTGAGCTGAATTCACCCTTCATTGAAGTGGAAAAAGACAAACATATCGTTCACTAATCTCTGCAACTTTCAGAGAGCAAACGAGGAAAAAAGATGAGACCTGCTCCTGATTTGTTTTTGAGGAAAAGATTGATGCGTTTCTGTAGGTGGAAGAAAGAAAGATGGCGTTTTAATGCGACTGGGAATCCACAATGAATAATCTGCGCGGACACTGAGGCCAAACGGCTGAAATACAGTACACAGATTGATTTGTGATCAATTGGCTTGCTGCACTGAGGGGAACAAGCGTCTTTATTTAACCGTGGTTCATGTTTGTGCTTCCAGCTCCCCCCGCTGCCTCTCTGCTCGCAGCATCCAGCTCCACTGAAGAGTCTGACAGCTGGTTTTTCATCACCGCAGTATCCTCCCGGAGAAGACGAGATGGTAAGGATGCACTCGCCCCGTTCACACCCTCTTGACAGGCCTGGCTTCAGGAGGGGCTTCTCCAGCGGCAGGTCCTGATCTTGCTGAAGACCTCTGTAGAGCACATGCTGGACGGAGCTGTGGAAAACAGCAGCAGACATGTCATGTCAAAGATGTCTGTAGGTGATATCGGTGCTATCACTCTTATCGCTATTTTCAAGATTTGCTGGTGTACTCTTATATATTATTCAAAAAACACCTTCAGAAAAAGGACATATAGACAAAAAGGGCATGTAAAACTCAACAACATTTGTAGTGCAACTAAACTTTCTTCCATGCATTTTAGAATCCCCTTTGGTATCATAGAGTTGCTGGAGCCTATCCCAGCTACTGTTGGGTGAAGGCGGGGTAACCCAGCAGGGGGCCACGCACTCGCTAATATTTAGAGATGAATCTATGAAGTGTGTCTTTGGACTGTGGGAGGACGCCGGGATGAACCAGCTGGGATTCAAACCAGAGTTTTACCATGAAGCGAGGTCGCTAACCGGCGTGCAGCCCGTTTCTTTAACCCTTTAACTGCCTGCTCAACCAAACGGTGGGAAACATTTAGAAAACTTTTTTTAAAAATATTGATTTTGTCTATTACTCCCCAAGGTACGGAGCCCCTAAAGGGAAACTGAGGAGAAAAAAATTGGAAGTACATTTTTTTTTCCAAAAATTGAAATAGCCAGATAGTAACTGGTGCTCATCAATTAGCAACCAGGACATTTTTTTGTTAATTCAATTTTTAGAAAGAAATAGTAAAAATATCTGGTGTGCACCAGTTACTAACCATATATATTTTTAACTGCTTTAATTTTTAGAAAAAAACAAATTCAAGTTAGTAACCAAAACTTTTTTTCTAACTTCTAAGTATTTTTAGAAAAAAAAATGTTTTACTTCAATTATTATAATTTTTTTTTTTTACTTCGATGTCCCTTTAGGGGCTCCGTACCAAAGCAATAAGCAGCAGAAAAGAAAAAAAACTTTTTTTCATGTTTTTTTTTCCTTTTTGGGTAGTAAAAGGGTTAAAGACAAAAAATATTTTTTTATAAACTAAAACTTGAGCTGCAGCATCTTTACCTTCAAAGCTTCCCTTGATGTCAGAAGTTTGAAGAAGTTGGCCGTTGGATCAGCAGGAGTCTCCAGCTTCTGGTGAACAGAGGAGATCTTTAGCATTAAAATACATCAAACCAGGATTCTGTTTTTCTGCCCAATCAGGAAAACCATTTTTGTTTTGCTCTTCCTTGATAACGGAGCAGACCTCAGAGGTGGAGATGCGTCCCCGTCGTCCTGTACTGAAGTCTGAGGACACTTTGCATGTTTTCCAACACGGCGATGCAGCAGTAAACAGGGGCTTAAAGGTGGACTGTGATTACAGCCCACTCTGCTGCCACCCACTGCTTCAGGATGGCAGAATCAGGAGCTCCATTCTGACTGATGAGGACAATTTACATCCTGTGCTCCAAACATCCAAAGAGGAGTTTTCACTGCAAGTTTTACATACACAATACATACTTATAATGGATGGAGGTGTTATGCATTAGTTGTTTTTCTGTGGACAGAACTTTACTTCTATATTTCTAGACCATGAATCCAGACCATTGTGAGAGGAAACATCCTGGGATTTCCAGTTGCATCAAAAAGGAAAACTATTGGCTGTTCAGAAGCAAACTGACACTTAATTCTAACATCTGAGAGCACTGCTTTTATTTTCAGTATGTTTGCTCTTGTGAAGCTCGCCTGAAGTCCTCCATCTGCCGTACTTCACACCAACAGCACTTGAAGCAGGAGTCGTGACTCTTTTGACATCTTTTTTTCCCTCCTTGTGGAACTTATGGAAGCTAAAAAAGACGAGAAAACACACAGAGGGAGGGATGCGAGCTCTTCAGAGAAATCCGCCTCAGCTGTGTGCTCACACGGAAAAGGCGAGACAAGGACGAACATCTGAACTCTAAATCCGTCAAAACCCGGCTCTGTCCGCAGGAGCGACGCTCAGGCTGCGGTTACGCGGTTTGATCTGAGCTCACGTTTTCGGTGAGCATTGACGTCTCAGAGCTGAGAGGGAACCCGGAGCTTACAGCGGGGGTTTCAGTGATACAGTATTTACAAGGCACGAGGAAGTGCGAGCTGTGGAGCAGACGGCACCGTACATGGCGCTCCAATTATTTCTCCCAGCATTCTTGAAAAAAGACGCGCAGCGGGGAGTACAGTACGAACGACTAAACTATAAAAGGAAAGGCAGTGAAAGGAGAAGTTGGTTGAGTATGGTGGTGCATGCTGCTGCTCAGGAGAATGAGAGACAGAAATAGAACGGTGGAGTGTAAACAGAGGGAGCACTGAAGCAGAAGGATGGGTGCATCAATAATTAGAAGGACGCTGACGTTTACATTTGATTGCATCTTATGAATCTGTTTTGAGAGTGAAATGGGTCTGATTACCCCTGCAGGGTGCTGTGTGAGAGCCACTCTTACAGCCACGGATAAAGTTTAATGTTCACTTCTTAAGTTTAATACTCCTGTTCTGATTTGATGAAGTGGAGATTTTCTCTACAATTCTTGAATTCATTTAACCCTTTAACACCAGAGCTCCAGTGTTTATGTTCTTTAAATTAACTCCAAAACAGCCAAAAAACAAAAATAAATAAATAAATAAAAAACCTACGCTGGAGGAACAGCTAGCATGCTGCTGAAGTTTTTGAGCTAAACTCCAAAAAAGCCTAAAAAGTTAGCCAGAATAGCATGTAGCTGAAATATTAGCTAAACTCCAAAACAGCCTAAAAAATGAAAAAAGCCTAAGTTTGCCAAAACAGCTAGCATGAAAAATATTAACCTAACTCCAAAACAGCCCCCAAAAAACTTTTAAAAGCCTAAATTAGCAAAAACACCTAGCATGTAGCTGAAATATTAGCTAAACTCCAAAAACAGCCTAAAAAAACATAAAAAATAAAGCCTAAGTCAGCCAAAACAGATAGCATGTAAATATTAGCCTAACTCCAAAACAGCCACAAAAAAAAAACTTTGTATAAAGCCTAAGATAGCCAAAGCAGCTAGCATGTAGCTGAAATATTAGCTAAACTCCAAAATAGCCTAAAAAATTGCAGTAAATGCCAAAATAGTCCAAACAGCTTGCAGAATGCCAATTTCTAATACCTTAAACTGTAACTTTTTAACATAATTATGATTAATAAAAGGGCCTTGACTTCAACATGTGTGATTTACTTTAATTCTTTAATTGTTAACACAATAATTCCAGTAGATTTTGAATGAGAAAATCTGCTGGAATTATCGTGTTAACGGTTGAAAAGTGACGCAAAGTTGGACGCCATATTGGAATGGTATAGATGCTTGTTTACTGCTGTTACAATTGTACAAACAGATCTGGAAAAACATGAATGTGACTTTTCACTAGTAAACTGTCAGCTGATAAAGAAGAACTTCTAGAAAACATTTGAATAAGATATGAGTGAGTTTAATCGTAATAGTGAACGTTTAGGTTGATCTTGTAGTTTATTTAAAGTCAATGGCAGCTTTAGACTTCACACTATTTCCACGTTTTTTGGTAGGACCACCGATCTTTTTTGTTTTATGGAGGATGATGGTGGTATTTGTGTGTATGTTAGACCTCAGATCAGTCCAGCTGGTAATTAGATTACTAAGTGGAGAAAAATAAACTAACCAGTAGTTCCTTAGTATTAAAGAGGGAAGAGTCCAGCGCTGAATCTCCATTCAGTGGGCGGATCGGGACATGTGTCATTTGTACAAAAACATTATTACCATGACGTGGGAATTATTTTTCTGATGATAAGAGTTTGTTCCTTCTTAAAATGGTAAAATTAAGCATTTTATGGTTATTTTACTGTGTTTATTGAACCATGTCTCATTGTTTTTATCCCATTCCAATATGGCGTCGCTCTTTACGGATCTTGGACAATAGTAAAAAGCTCAGTGACATTAAGCTCTATGAGTTCCACTACATTTCTAAACAGAAGAGTTATGGAAAAAGTGTCTCCGATTTTGGACGTTACTTTTGCTCGATGATGTCATCAATGGTCGCCGGTGTGTTAGCATTAGCGCAGAGCTTCAACCACTCGAATATACATAACCACAGTGGTTTTATAACTTTAAAAAGGCCATACTACAACAAAAAGTAAACTTCTGTGCTTCAGAGCGCACCCACGAGAAGAAAAGCGCTTCTCTCTGCGGGACAGCGTGACGTGGAACCTCCTCGCGAGGGAGGGTCTGTATCCCTCCACTTGGAGACTGCGGTCAAATCAGCGTCACTGGATTTTTTCTGCGAGTTTCAAACAAAACTTTACTGGTTTGACCAAGGGAATGCGAACGGTGGCTCATTTGACCGCAGTGCTTGGAAGGGAGGATTATTAACGCATAAAGACCCTGACCCATTTTTCCTAAAAATAAAATTATGTGGAATACACCACAAACCAAGAAGACCACAGAATTCCTTTCTGATATTTTTCTGGGTTCTTATGGGTTAAATAATATTTTTGGGGCACCACCTGCACAAGTCCCCTCAAATGGAGGATTAGGGAGAAGGGGAGAATTCGGTTGGGGCTTCTATTCATTTGTGTTTTAGTTCTGTGAGTCAGAATAAACTCAATCAGTTATGTAAGCGTTTGCATTTGGATGACCTTTAAAGAAACTTGGCTTTCTAAAAACACAATTCTATATTTCAAAGAATTGTTTGAGCTAAACTGATGTGTTGAAGTTTGAATCTCTTTCACAAATTGAACTCCTTTCCTTTTGTCACTCTTGACTTCTGCCTCCTTCAACATTTTTGGAGTTCATTTCTGATTTTGTTTGTTTTGTTTATCTTTAAACGAATGCTATAGCGTTCCCAGCCAATCTCAGACTAAAGACGTCACAAGTGTCAGCGACTACGAAAAGGGAAAAGCCTCTGAATATTTCCACCAGTGCGTCTCATTAACAGAATCTAGTGACATCTTGGATCTGATCTCTGCTCCTCTCAGAGAAAATGCCATCAGTGAGGAGGGGGGAGCTTGTTTCCCATCTTTTTTGCTCACGCCGCGCAATGACCCTCCTTGTGCACCCACAAACCACACCCCAACACCCCCCTCAACCTAATGGATCAAACAAAGTACATCATTTGCAGGCCAAGTCTTTTTCTGAGAGTGTCTCTCCTTGGCTCTGCATACCAATCCAATACAGCCCAAGGAAAAAAAGCCAAGATGTGGAACGCTGGTGTGTGTGTGTTTGTGTGGACCAGGGGTTGGAAGGTCTGTTTGCCTCTCTGCCGAGCATCGATTTATCCTTTTCTTCAATTTATTTCTCCTCCTTGCATCTACAATCCATTCAGATCTGCCTCCAGGGGAGGAACTTGAGGTAAAGACGTTGTCAGACCTTGTCGCTGCCTCCTAACACTGGCTCAGAGCTCATCTACAGGGCGAGCAGCCGTGCACCCTTGCAAGGACGAGTCTGCAAGCCACACACTGACAGCTACCTGATATCTGCAGGTACACTTTTCTACAGTGCAGAACAAGCAATAGTGTTATAAAAATAATGTGCCTCAAAATCAGGGTCAGACAGAAATCTGCCCGTTTGGTTCTGACATTTTCAAATATTACTCAACTCCAGGATTTGTATTCTGAAGCCACAACAGTCATCATAGAGGTGAAAGAAAATGCTGCACGAGCACACTTTTGCACACCTACACACAAAAATATGGCAGAGCTTTTGAAGTCATTCCTCAGTGTCACAGTGAGCGACACCTGGCACATCCTCACACCTGAAGTTGATCAATGCAGATGTGTCCGGGGGGAAATTGAAATCCATAGGAAATTAGGCGACGCCAATGATTTATTGGAACAGTAAATCACAGGGTGCGTGTGTGTGTTTGGGATGTGTTTGTGTGTCAAGTACTGTACCTCCTGTCTGGCTGGAACGATGATGTCAGCAGCCCGCACTTTCCTATCTCTTTCCATTTGGTAGACCCACTGAAGCAGATACGGAGGCGGCGGGCGGGCCCTCCGGTACAGCCCACCGCCGGGGATGGGGTGGCGCGACCCCATGGATACAATGCTCTGCAGGGGGCCCTCTGAAGAAGATAAAAAGAGTGGAATGCTATTAAAAGAGTGTGTGGAAGTGTGCACCCCACAAACTCTTCTCAGGGTCAAACACTTGGTTCACAACCGTCTTAAGGATTTAAAAACAACTTATATTTGTATGTGTTTACATCAATGCTTAAGCATTAAATGGAACACATTTTACATACAAACAAAGCTAAAAATATTTGTTTTTGCTCTAAATCGCACAGCAAATGTCTAAAGTCGATAGACCTACTGAGATGAAAATGGTGTTTTTAATATGTTCTTCTGGCTTTTTTATTACAATCAGACCCTCCAGGATTTTGCAGCAGATTGTTATGATTGTTGCGGCGTAAAAAGCCTGATATTGTGGCAGCTTTTGTGAAAAGTATGACAAAAAGTTGCAGTGTTTTTTAATACATATATATATATATATATATGTATATTCATATACTTTGAAAAGGACCTAAAAAAGTTAATTGTGAAAAAAAATCCACATTCTTATATTCCAACTCTTTTTATTGTGACACAAGCACTAAGAAAATCCTTCAGCATCACCATAAACAATGTTGTTGTGCTGTCATTTAACTGTGAAACACAAAATAGTCCTTCCTGCTCACAATAACCCAAATATTTGTGTAGTGATTTAAACATACTTTAGAATAAAATGAACATTTCCAGGAAACAATTATAAACTTAAAAAAACTATACGCAGTTTAAGCCTCAGATCTCCATGTTCTCCACAGAATCTTCCTCTATTTCCAAAGCATCACTGGTGAGTCAATGGTTGCTGGTAGAGGAAGACTAAGGCTTTGAGGAGCTTTTTCTGTCAGTAATGGTCTGCTCTGTTTTAGAGGCTCTCTCAGGTGCCTATAAGTTTGTTGTGGAGGAGGTTCTATATGGAATTATTTTCCTGCAGACTCCAAAATTCTTCCTTTGTATTATCAATTTCCAGAATCTATGTCTTTCTCTCATACTCAGTTCATGTTGTGCTGCAGCTGTGCACACCATAACATGAAACACCGCTCCGCGTTCGCTCTTCGCAACCCCCACCCCACCCCGTCGCATGCACGCTAGCGATTTGTTGCAAACTGTGCTA
>NC_050527.1:21619871-21620969 GCF_002922805.2 Oryzias melastigma | reverse complement strand
CCGCTCCGCGCTCGCTCTGCGCAACCCCCTCCCCACCCCGTCGCATGCACGCAAGCGATTTGTTGCAAACTGTGCTACAAATTTGCGTTAATAGTTCCGATCACAACATTGGGAAATCCTGGAGGGTCTGGATAATGGAGGACACATAAAAAGAAAATTAATCTTAAAATCCTAATTCTGAGTATTTCTTTACTCAAATTGTTGTGAATTAGGGCAAAAGAAAAAATGCAGTTTTGAAGAAGATTCTGATTTATCCACTTATTGATGACTAGATCCATGAACGACTTTGTTTTCATTGACGTCTGCCTCAAAATTGTACGCCTGACAGGTGCTACAATATTGCTCGCCATTGTTGCTGCACCAGTAATGTTAGGTTGGGGGTGTGAGGGGCTGTAAGCTAGCGGTAGAGCATGAAAAACAAATGGGCGACGGATAAAGGGGATGGGATTGCTCAGAGGTGAATGAACTCCTGCCACTCTGCAGAAACTAGAAAATTACATTTTTTTTTTTAAATTTGGGAACGATTTAACAAAAGATGTTGGACTTTAAATTAGATTGAAACTCATTATTAAAAGATGAATCGACACAAAGATAGAAACTGTAAACAAAGACAGGAAATTGATATTTCTGAAACTCTTGTGCAAATAGTATTTGTGAAAAAGAATGAGAAACATTTGATGTATTAGTTGTTATTAATAATTCCCATTTCAGTCTTGTGTTTGATTCAATTTTCCCAAAAGTTAGACAATCATTTTTGAGGCTATCAACGGTGACGATTAAACACAAAATCTTTAACATACTGTAAGTTTTCAACCGTTAACACGTTAATAAGCGAGCCGCTTTTCTCCTTCACAATCTACTGGAATTATCGTGTTAACGGTTGAAAACTTACAGTAAATCAAAGAACATGAACACTGGAGCTCCAGTGTTAAAGGGTTAACCAGCGAACTGATGTGTGCAGGCTTAGATAGTCCTCTTTCTACTAATGTGAGGAGCTACAGCTGGAGGTGCATCATTTAGGGAAACAACTATTTACACTCTGCAGATTTCACATAATGTAAAATTTAACTGATTAGGTACAAAATTCAAAACAAAAAC
>NC_050527.1:21617329-21619718 GCF_002922805.2 Oryzias melastigma | reverse complement strand
TAATGTACAATTTAACTGATTAGGTACAAAATCCAAAACAAAAACTTTACAAAATGAATTTTATATTAGTTGCTATTTTTTTAGTTTAAATAATGAAAGGACTGATCACATATATGTTCTAAATCCTTTTAAAATCCTTATTTGATTAGCAAAAACAGAAAAATAAAGGTAAAATACTAACACTATAGGTAAACCTAAATTTGACACACACATAATGTGTTTTTAGGCTAAATAAAATAACTTTTTTGTTGCTTAACCTTTGATTCAAATTTAGAAAACAAATATATACTTTACCCATTTTTTTATTATTTTGAAGAGGGTCAATTGGTTTAAACAACATCAACAGCATTAAATATAAACATCCAACGGAGTGTTTGTGCGATTGTGCACAGATTTTTCTTGTGTGTTTTCCCAAGTTTACTGCCTGTGCTCTTCATTCTTGTTTTTGTTGTGCTTTAATTGCTTTTTTCTCTTGCAGAGTCGAAGAAAAGACAAACAACAAGGCAGCGAGGGCTTCAGCTAATGGAGAGGCTGTAATTGTGAATGGGAGCATTCATCTGGACACATCGTCCATGGTTTGCAGAGCACAATGCCCAGCGCCAGGCCGCTCAGATCACCGCCTGAACACACGCACACACTAAACCCTCAGATCACTGGTGCTCAGAGGAGGAACGTAATCACTCCTCCGCAGAGAGAGAGATTCTGAGGAAGGAAGGGGTGGAGGTGGAGAGGGGAGGATGGGATGAAGAGGGGAGAAAAATCTGCGACGAGAGAGGAGGAGAGGAATGGGGGAGGAGAAGGAGGAAGCGAAATGGTGAAATTGATGTTTCCTACCATTTGATTTGGGCCAAGGAGCCCAGGAGCCAGATCAGATAGAGCTGCGTGCACACACATGCCTGATCGCTCATGAAACGCACACACACCGCATGCAAGCCAGCACAGATGCATCATGGAACTAAAGATGCACCAAAGACACATGCAGGTGCAATCATTAAAACCTATAAACCTCAGAGAGGCAACAGTTAATCACACACTCTCAGCCAAACACTCAGAAATACACACAAAAAACACAACAAAGCTTATGGTACAGGAAAAAAAAAAACTCTCATCTTGGCGAGGCGAGAGGAGGCACCTGTCAGCACGGCACCTCCCGCTACTACAGAGAAACATCAGGAAACAACAACTCAATTAAACACACCATCCCTGTTCAATTACTGCCACATAATCACAGCAATTTACCTGCACTTGCAGCACAACCGCCAAACAAACACACACGCAGACGCACAAACACACCGGAGGACGAGGTCGAGCCACAAAGACGGGCAGTTGGAGCTGCTGCTTCATCTCTAGGGCACATGTGGGAACGGAGGAAGTTTTTGTGTGAAGAGTCTTTTCACTGCATCCTCATGTGACGGCCACATTTAAGAGGCACCTCCATGACAGCTCACACCTTCACCGGTACAGCCGCTACATAAAAGGATCTGACATTGATCTTTACAATAAGAAATATACATTTATCTAAAATGTGATGAGCAGAAGTTTCAGACATAATGATGAACTGCCCTGTCAAAAAGTCCAAAAATATAGTAGGAAGAGGTCATTATCCGGTCACAGAAATACCTCTCAGGACATCAGTTTAGCAAGAAGGTGAACGATGTCTAAAGGGGCGGAGTTTGGCCCCCGCCCACTTACTTTGACTTAAAAGTATTACTATTATTGACAAAGACTCAAGAATCATCAATACAAGCTTCTTTAAGTGTTGCGAAAATAAGAAAACAATATTTTTAAATGAAATCTGGAGTCGCTCAAATTATTTGCTTCAACTTTCAACTTTAAAACTTGTGAAAAAAAAGACTAATCCCCAAATATGGCTGAAAACCACCTGTGAAATTTAACCATTTTTAGTATTGTAAAAGAAAAACATGCAAAATAACCTTCATGAAGCGCTCAGGTACACAACACAACAACCACAAGATGTGCATTTTGTGGCTTTTTGATCAATATTTGTGTTGCTATATTTGTGTCGTTCATATTCTCCATATTTGAGGAGGTTGTGAATCCTCTGACACACAAGGTGTTTATTTGTAATATAGGCTGAACTTTATAACTTTCCTTTTTTATATTTTGATTATCCTTTTTTTTTTTATTTGGATTTATAAAAACTGTTTAAAACTTTGTTGTTTCTGTTGTTGTCATATATTTGATCTCTTATTGTACTGAATTCCATAATTTAGATACATGCTTATCTTTCAGAGTTTCTACAGATTGTTTATTTTTTGCTACTGCTTTACATTAGTTATAGTATCTCAGCTAAAATAGCTGCTGTTTAATAGCGACAGCAATACAAACATACTTTTGAACCTTTCATTTGGCCTTCCTCTCTGCACTT
>NC_050527.1:21571213-21617204 GCF_002922805.2 Oryzias melastigma | reverse complement strand
TTCAACTTTAAAACTTGTGAAAAAAAAGACTAATCCCCAAATATGGCTGAAAACCACCTGTGAAATTTAACCATTTTTACTATTGTAAAAGAAAAACATGCAAAAAACCCTTCGTAAAGCGCTCAGGTACACAACACAACAACCACAAGATGTGCATTTTGTGGCTTTTTGATCCATACTTGCGTTGCTATATTTGTGTCGTTCATATTCTCCATATTTGAGGAGGTTGCATTGTGGTCTATATTCGCTAATCTAGTGAGCATCGATGTATGCTAGTTTATCGCCAAGACTTCTGGGGAATTTCAAGTGCACTCGATTTTGGAATTAGTGGATTCGGACAGCACTGAAGTTTTCTTCATTGCTGTTAATTCAGACTCAGGGTTCTTTAACAGTGTAAGCAAACATGTTTGTCAATAAATGTAAGTGAAAACAGAATTATTTGACGGTTCATAAAAAAATTTAAATATTCACTGCTTCTTTTTTTTTTAGAACAAGATGAATATTTATGATAACCTTTTAACATTTCTAATTTGAAAGAATGAGGAAAGCGAACAAAGTGTCAACATATGAACCTAAATATCTGTGGAAGTGATATTAATTTAACTTTCATGATCTCATTATGTTGCGATGCCCCGATATCTGACAACATTTTGGTAAACTGTGATTTCAGCTTTGGACAGTTGATTGTTTTGACCCCTCTCATTCCTGTTGTTGTGTTGTTGTTGTTCACCCCCAGGAGTCATGGATCGACACGGCGGGACGGCTTTCACTGACTCACACAGGTGGTAATATGTCTGTAGTTTGATGAGGTGATCTGAAGAACCCAGAATGCAAACTTCTACAGGTTTGGACCATATAAAGGGACATCATAAATAATCTTGGGAAATGTCACTTTTTTTTCCTGTAGCTGAAAAATTTAAAAAAGTGAAATCTTTTTAACACTCATTTTGTTTTCCTCACTTAAAATATTTTGGAATTAAAAACTTTATGAAGATGTTTTCTACTGAAAATAATTGTATATAATTCAACACAAACGAGAGCTAATCTTCAGACTTTCATCCCTGAATGTACAGAAATCTCTTGGTTACAAAGCTGAATAAAGTTCAAATGCTTTACTGGTGATTCATTTGTCTTTGTGCCTCATGTCATACATTTATTCATATAATACATTTATAGTATAAAAATATATTTTCTAAGAATAAATCTTGCTATTCTGATTCAAAGAACAGTTGTTAAAACTCAATTATTTATGTAGATTCTAGTGCTATATGCATCATTCTAGGAACTTTTCATTGCTCATATGAATTAAATTGAACTTTATTAATCTCAAAGGGGAGACATTCACCTGTCATGGCAGCTCAGGAGAAAAACAAATCACCAAACAAACAAATAAGTAACTAAACACTTTTTATGACCTATAGGAACACAGAGGAGTCGTGCAGTCTGATGGCAGTGGGAATAAAGTTCCTATACAGAGACTTTATTTGTTTTTGTTTTATTCATTTATTTATTTAAGTCTGAGGGTCTCGGTTTCATGAGCACACTCAATATTTACAGTCAATGGTCAGTTCTTCTGATATTATCATCAAAACAAGCAGTAAGTTATTTATTCAGTTTATTCCAGTAACTTTTAAGAAAAAATAAACTTTATCAAAGTATTCCAATTGCACATATATATATTTTTCTTTGGACTTAAGTTGCTAACCACTACTCTCACTCAGCTACACTGCACTACATCCATCTCACTACTTTAAATGTACTTATTTTGAACAAAGAGTTTTTTACTTGAGTAACTTTATTTTGAAGTTGACTCATTATTCGGCTAAACTCGGCTTCCTTGAATCTTTCATGGTCTGATTTCAACAGATCTGCAGACAGTAAGAGATGAGATATTTTCATTAAACTATACTTTTTATCTTTTTCTGCAACATTTGTAGAGCCATCAGGAACGAAAGGTTAAAAAAATCATTTATTTATGCCTGTAATAAGAGTAAACCGAACTAAATGACTATTAACCACCATAACAAAGAACATTTAAACCAGATTTCAATTTATTAAAAAAAACTATTCTTTTTCAATGTTATAACAGCTCCATGTCTGAATGTAAGTTTTTAAGATTAAATTTAAACAGAATTTAAATCTACAAAAAATCCTAAATCCTACTAGAAGCCCTCTGGAGGGAGGGGGTCAAATTTACTTCATTCAGAACAAGTTTTAAACCTCTTTGAGGTTCAGTTTTGATTAGAAGGAATAAGCAAATGGAATATAAAAATAAAATATAAGAATGAGGTCGGAGAACAAACTGTGATTGCTTTCAGCAATCAGACAACAAGTAGTTGTAACCTTTGTCATTATTTTCAAACCACACCCTCCAAAAAAATATAGTAGCAGCTACGGAATACAAAATCTGGAAACAACTTTCTAAAATGAATTTTAAAAACGTGAAAAAGTAAAAAATAATTAAACTGAGACTTTGGTGATTGCTGTTATGTCAGAACGGGGTAAGTTATGAGAACAAAACCGCTGACAAAAGAATAAAAGGACATCGGACTCTTTCACCTCAAGTTTCTGATGCAAATTCCAGTTAGAAAAGATAAACTGCTGACAGAGTCTAGAGGGAGATCGGGGTCATCAAGCTCCAGCTAACATGCTCTCTGATTAAATGAAGCTCTCTACAGTCTGATGACCGCTGCTGATCGGATCGGACCAGAACTAACCAAAAACAACATTTTAGTGGGCCGATTCTATCTGCAGACCAGCCCAGCGGTACTCTCTCTGTCAGCGACAGGTGGACCGACCTGAACCACTGATCTGGAGGGAAAACAGAAGTTTAACGTTTCAAATGTTAAACATGAATTTAACTACATAGAAAGACTTGGCAAGTTTTTTATTTTTTTGATGGATTTGACTATTTCAGTGAAATATCTTTGGACAAAATAGTGAAAATTAACTTCACTTTTTAGAGTACTTCACAGTACCTTTAATAAACCTAAAATCACTTCTCTGTTTAAAAATGATGAAAAAAATGAACTATTGTAAAATTGTTTAAAGATTTTGTTAGTTCAATACTTACACCCTAACTTATGAAATACAACTCTACTTTGTCATTCAAGAATTAAGCTAAAATCACACAAATCAGGGGATTTTATTGCTAATATTGTGTTTTTTCAACTGGAATAAAGACACATTCTGCATTTAGAATGACAGGGAAAAACACATTTTGCAATTATACTATCAAGATTTTAATATATAGCCAGTAAAGTCATGAAAATATGTTAAATATTGGTGGTCTAGCCTTTTTTTCACTGGTAAACAGCTATAGATATAATTAGATAGAATAATTAGATAATTAGATAGAATTAAAGTATGTTTTGTACACAGCAAACTATTTAAGTACTGAATTATAAAAACAACCACTTAGTGTATGTATTTTGTTTATGTCCTTAATATTTATGTAAAAGATCATTTTCAATTCCTTGATTGATATATTTGATTTCATTTTGTTGATTTAGCAATTGGGGCAGATAATATAAGTTTTCTTCTTTCTGCTCCTTTTCATGTATTAACTTTTTTTGTGCATTTAGTATATTTATTGTTACTAAATCAAATTGAATAAAAGAAAACACTCATACAAATGTGTAAATGAGCTCTGTTTAAGTGTGTGTGTGCATGAATGTGTGTGTGCGGGCAGCAGATTGAGTAACAGCTTGAACTTGGGTTGGACCCAGATACATGGGGAGAGGTACATGGATGGATGGACCATGTAGAAGAGAGGAGGGAGGAGGGCATTGATTTGTCAACAGAGAGATCAGCATCTCGACAGAAAAAGAAAGGACGGGGAGCAGCACGCGCACACGCCGGGACACGAGCAGGCAGCGGGTCTCCCACTGGAGACACTTCCGTGAAATTCCTTCACTTTTCATTCATATTTCCACCACTAATCGTACAACGTGAAAAACAATAGAATGAAATGAAGATGAATGCTGTCAATGATTTTCTGTGAAGTGTGTGACAGAACACGACCTCTATGACCACAATGAACCCGTGTTGACAGAGATAAACAGCAACGTGTGCCCCCCCCCAGTGGTTTACAGTCCCCAAAACCTCTGGCAGACAATCGGAGGTTGGCAGCTAACGAGTTTCAGGTGGAGGTCGCGTGCGTCCTGGGAAGGAGGCGGCTGGAAGGTCCTGCTGTAATTACACACGACAGTTCTGTCCGACAACAAACTGGCTACACAATGACAGCAGAGATTTGTGCTGTGAAAGACAACAAAAATACTTCTAATCTGTTGCTCTATCTGTTATCTGCAGGATAACGATGAGAACATATGCACATCATTCATTATGTGATGAAGGCTGAAAAAAGTAGGCAACAAATATTGAAAAAACAAGAATTAAGAACATCTAGCATCTAATTCCGTTATATAGGAGACCTTCATTTGGATGTGTGTGGTCAGTGGGCCCCGTCTTCACAGATTAGGAGGTTTAGATTCTGATTTTGAGAATTTGCTTTGTGCGGGAGGTCACATTTACTTTGGGGTCATCCAGTGGTTTTTAGTTCCTTTGTGAAATACTTCCTCTACCAGGAACATGCGGTCATTTCCTCATCTGTCATCACGTCTAGCTACCAATAAAACTCATTTGTGTTCTCTAATCCATTCCATAAATTCAAATTATGTATGATTTTAATCATTTGTACCCACTGAATTGTTGTATTTTGTGTATTTTCTGTTCCATTATGGCACAGGAAGAAGATCGAGTAATCCCATTCAAAAAACTGTGATTGTCTTTAGTTTACTCACTGTAAAATGTTTTTCAATTTTCTTTTAATGCTTTCCTAGCATATTTATTACATGTCCTCACTTTCCTTTCAATTGACAATATATTTAATGTTTTACTTATTTATTTAGTTTTCAGATCTGACATAAAGCCGTTCTAGAAAAAACAGAGATATTTATAAAGAAACAACAGTTGTATGAATGCATATACAGTAAATTTTTAGAGGACTTTTAAAGGGGGTGGGGCATAAAGGTATAATGCATCGGCAGCAGGCGTGTTATGGAAGAAACTATAATTCTGAATCAGGTGTTCAAAGATGAAATCAGCTCGTTTTGTGGATACATTCTTAGAGGAAAATCTTTCACTTCAAAATTTTTTTTTTATTTTTTATGTTCTGTTGTGGATAAAAATACTGGACCATGTGATCTGAAACGCTAGGTTTAGATTCTACTTAAATAAAAACAGAAAAAGATAATGAACATATTCCCCTAAATTTGAGTGGTACGTCTCAAATCTATGATTCTGTGCTTTAGACCTTCACTTACCAGGCGAGCTCTGCTGTGGGTGGTAGGTGCCGTACAGAATGAGGGTGGCGCTGAGCAAAGCTCCAGGAGTCTCCTCTCCACGCTGCCTCGCGCAGCTCCACACTTCTCCTTTGTGGTCAGTCACCTAAAAACGAGTGCAGAGCAAATGACATCATTTCATAAAACAGAAAGTCTTTACAGTTTTAAACAAAAGAAGAAAAAAAGGCGTGAGAGAAAGGAAAAAATACTTTTTTCATTTTTTTCTGTGCAGATAAGAAAATCATTAATGAGTCAGTTTGTCAAAATAAATGTTAAACAAAATGATGTTCATCATTAGAGTCAGAATTTATTTGACGGGCATGGTTAGGACGAGGCTTACTTACTAGAGACCCAGTCTGATGAAAATGGTGTTTAACATGTTTTTGTAGAAAGAAAATGAAGCTCTGAATAACATTTTTGAGCTTTTCTTTTTTTCAAATCATTGTGAATTGGCAGCAAATGAAAAAAGATTATATTATGATGTAGAAACTACATTGGGCAGATCACAGTCTTCCTGCTCTGCTCCATTCTGATACATCCACTTGCAGACAAATAGATCCATGAACGTCTTTGTTTTCCTTTTCTGAGCTGGAATCTGGATCAGAACTGTTCGGCTGGATAACTCTGATTTTGCACGCCGTTTTTGTTGCATTTAGAGAGAGAGCTCAGTTATGGGCGACATGAAAGGGGGTGGAGTTGCTCTACACCAACAGATCTGTTATTCACAAGAAACTAAGTCTTAGAAAATGACACAGTTTTTTAATTTTTAAAAAAATGGAATAATCCTGATTAAAGACCTCTCCGTTCAAACCATTCAGCCTGTCACACTGGAACAAATGATATTGATACTCCATATTTATTTTCATTTTCCCTAAAATTCTGGTGTTTCCCCATAGACTGTGCACTAAAATAAACTGACTTGTGCTTAGATATAGAAAGTTGCTTTGCATGTATGTGGTCCTGGAAGATTTTTTTGGTTTTTTTCCTGACACACATCTGTGTTTTTCGAGTCATTTTTCTGATCATTCCAACACCACAAACACAGCGTTTTTCTAAGTTTGTGTTTTCCCCTGGGGGGAATCAACCAATTGGTGTTATTGGCACTAAAATTAGAACAAAAGCACAGTTTTTAAATTAAAAAAGGCATGTTTTTGTCCAGAATCCATGTTGTTTCTTTCTCATTTCGTATTAGCAAAACACTTCAAGCATCCGCTCCTGGTCCGGCTGACACTTCTGTCACATTTTAGAACCCTGTGTGGTTAAAAAGTTTGCCCACCCCTCCACTAAACTGACCCGGGTGTACCTGGAACGGGCTCCTGTGACCCCGAAAGGGATTAGGAAAAGGAATGGATGGATGTGGGAGTGGGACTTGAGGAACTTTGTTGAATTGGTTTAAACTCCAATCATTATGGGTGACTCAAGCTCCCTAACAGATTTATGAAGTTTTGGTTTGCAAATTATCCAAAAAATTTAGTTCTGAGGATTCCTTTTTTCAAGTAACCTATAGGAAAATTAAAACTTCAGAAAAAATAAACCAGCATTTCAATCTTGAGCAGTCATCAGCAACCTGAACCCCGACATTTGCAGAAAAGCTTCAAACAAGAACCATGTTTATCTAAACACAGAGCAGACCGTCAGTCAGGACAAACTTCATCAGCCGCCGCCGCCGCCGTGTGTGTGGATTCTTGTGCGGGACCTGATGTGTGTGAGTGTAGATCTGAGTCCAGGCAAGGCGGCCCCCAGCTGAGACATTCATTGATTTGTTGTTGGTAAACAAACAGCTGGATGCTACAAGTGGATCAATAAGGCCTGCATGGCTCGCAGCCTCCCAGCATGCCTTTCTGCAGGCCTGACACGGCTCTCTAAGAAGCTGTGGTCCTGCTGTCATTAAGAAACCAAAGGCATGAATGTGAAAGCACGCTTTAATTGAAGCAAAGTGAACTGAAAGTTAGTTTTCTTCATTTAAGGTCCATAGAGATGCTGCTTACAGTCATGTTTTGAGGGATTTTAGTTCTTTAGGTGTGCATTAATGAATTCTCCTGTTCATGAGGAACACGGTTGTCATGATAAAACTATTTACTGCATGTCTAAGAATGCACAAAAGATAAAATGGTAAGATTAGCAGAAACAGGTGAAGAGAGGGGATACGGCTCGGGTTTCAAAGGGACTGGGAAAAGAAGCATCAGGGATAAGTGATGGGAGAGATGGCAGGATATGGAAGCGGTTGAGTGTCAGGTGAAAGAGAGCCGGAGATGTGAACGGCGCTCAGACAAACAGTGATGCTGAGGTAGGCAAATGCAAGAGAAAAGCAGACGGGACAGAGACAGACAGACAGACAGGGAGAGTGGGAGTTCTGCTCGACGAGGATGAAAAGAACAAAACACTGAGTGGAAGTGATACATTTAACAAGACAGGAGAAGATGGAGGAGAACGAGGAGAACGACAGGCAGAAACTGAGGTGAAAACGAGACAGAAAAGTGATTTCATGGTGTTTGTAACCAAAATAAAAAAAGACCCGTAGACCAACATAACCTTTTATGAATTTAGGCTGCAGCTCCTCTATTGGACAGTATGTCAGTCCTACCTTAAAAAAGACATTTTAAAGTCTCCTATGACAGTTTTTTTATTTAAAAAAAACCTTCCCAGTAGTGTTTTAATTATGATTATGAAGTTTTTAACCAAGATCATACATAAGAATGTCCATCAATATCGGTAGTGTTCTGATCCGGATGTCAGCTGGACGAGGAAGTGAAAATCTTCATGCACAGAACTTCCTCCAAAATCCTGATTCTTTCTCCTTCCAGTTCACCAAAGACTCTTTTAGCTAATTCTCCAATGTTTATTGACTGTGATCAATACATTCAATCATTGGTGTCTCAGAGCAGAGTCTTATTAAATTTGTTCTCTTTCATTAGAAAAATGCCACGCATATGTATTGAAAACTCAAAAAAAAAAAGGATTTTCATGGGAGGGGGACTTTAAACATCCCCCCATGAAAGTGTTGTTTTTGGCATGTTTCTGAAGATCAAGGACATTTATAAAAAAAATTAAACATCCCTCCATCCATCCATCCATTTTCTTAACACGCTGTATCTCTCCTACTGGAGCAAGGCGGGGTTCACCCTGGACAGGTCGTCATTCTGTCTCAGGGCCACACAATCATACACCCATTCACTCTCACAGTCACACCTAGGGGCAATTTAGAGTAACTAATCATCTTATGAAGCATATTTCTGGACTGTGATTGGAAGCCGAGTCCCCGGAGAAAATCCAAGCACGCAGTGTTACAAATTTTAACCACACACATAGAAACTTTATATTTTTTTGGAATGACTTAAAGCTCTGCTTGTTGTGTCAGTCTGGCTTCATTAAACTCTAGGGTCTTTCACATTTGTTAATTTGTGTCCAAATGTACTTTAGACAGTAAATATTACAGCTTCCTTTAGTAAGTGAGAAATGTGTGCTAAAAAGACAAGAGCTGCTGGCTGAATGATAGCAAAAAACTGTAAAACAAAAATAGAACTGACTGTGTTTGTGCTTCTTACTTTGATTCTAGTCTAGAACAGGAAACAGGAAGTTGTTAAACAACAGCGAATGGCTTCAGCAAGGACTAAAAAGAACCTTCAGAATAAAATACCCCCACCCCCTGCAAAAAACGAAGGGAACCTGTGAGCGTTGGCACAGTTGTGAGAGTGAGGCAGTGTCAGATGGGAGGGAAGGAGGATCCTTGCTGCGTCTACATATGTAAAGCAGCAGGGAGGCAGCACTGTGTCAGACTGAGGCTCTGGCCCAACCTGGGCTCCTCACTGCTCCTTCCAACACATCAATCATCCAAAACAGGGCCATCACAGCAGCGCTGCATGCTGGGAGACGCACCAGCACAGGCACGCACACTCTGCGGCGCGCCTCAGCACAAACAACCCAACTTACACAACCAGACTTGCTTCAGTGCAGACGGTTACACACACAAATGTGCAGTGGACTTCAAACAGCAGCACAATTACAGAAGCTAACACACACAGAAACACACACGCTGCTGAGTATTCACACAATCACACTCGTTTGGTGCTCCGTGTCACACAAACATACAGAAATAGGTATCCTTTGCCCACAGGGTGCCCTCGCCCCCGACCATCTGTGACGGGTGCCAACACACAGTGGGTGATATTTACATGGAGCGCCCCCCCTTACTCCAAAAAAAACCCACTCTGAACTGCTATGAAAAAAAGGAAAGAATACCCACAAAGGGGCCGCTCAGATCGCTTGATCTCCCAAAATTCATTAAACATGCAGATTAATGCAAATATATGCACCTCTAGAAATCCACCTTGGGCCAGGGAGAGTGAGGGAGAGTTTGTGTGTGTTTGGGGGGTGAAAGACGCTGTTTGTTTGAAAGTGCAAGCGCCTCTGTTTTCATTTCCAGCTCTGACAGCACGTCCACAAAACTTGATACTGTGTGTGTTTGCTGCTGTTGTCGGAGAGGGTGGAGGTGTTTCCCAGCAAAGTGGCAGTGCATCAAAACTACACAAAAAAATGATGGAAGTGCATTTAAAAAAAAAGAAAAAAGAGGGAAGACATCTTCACAACAGCTTCTGCCTGGCACAAGTTGTACGACTAAGAAGCAGGACTATCAGGATTTATTAAAGAGGCACGGTGATGAGCTCGCACCTGAAAGGTGTGGGACTGCTGCATATGTATTTATGGGAGTTTTTTTTACAGAGTGTAAAATTTGGTGTGATTTACTGAGGTCTCTGGCAGCCAATTTGCAGCAGGTTGTGTAAGAAATACAGCTGGTAAAAGCTGGAATTAAATGTTCTACTTGATGTGACTGTGATAGCTGCTGCAGGGTCACTAATGGGGAGAGAGTCCATGTTAAACAAATTTAAGAAGGAAGTGTGCGGAGGTATTATGGCTGAATAAGTTAAGCACAGAGCTTTAACTTTTTCTTAGGTGTTGCCAGACTGTTCTCTGAGTGGAGTGCTGTCCATGGTGCTGAACATTCCAGCAGACTTTTCTGTTAGATCCGAGTCAAACAAAGGGGGAAAAATTTAAACATGAAGATTTTAACTCTTTAAAACAAAAGGTTGCTTCTTCCTAAATCAGGGTCTGCAACTTCTGGTTGATTTCTCACTGACTAGAACCCAGAAGGAGCAACAAAGTCTTCCTTAACCCTTCAAAAAAATAAGACACTGATTTGTATTTATGCTTTTGTTACAACTATGATAAACATAAATTGAATGTGGTCCATTTTGCATGAATAAAGCATTAACACTAAAAGAAAATAGCCTTTTTTTAACTTTTAACAGAAGTTCCTTTCAAAATAAAAGACACCCTGTTAGTGCAGCAAAAGTAGTAGCAGTAGGAGAGACCCCCCTCCTCAAAGGAAATACACTCAAATCAGTCGACTTTTTCTAATCTCCAATTATTTTGAGGCACTTTTGCAGGTTTACTGTGTACATTATTGAAATAAATTAGTTGCATTAGTATGTTTACATCTGTTCTGCTTTAAGTTTACCCTAAATCCTGATCCTGATTAGTTCAATTGTAAATAGTGTTAATATTGTGCAGAGAAACCAGTTTGTGTTATTGCAATGCAACAGATTGCATCAATTCTAAACATAGGAATTTAAAAGCATCCATTTGCTGTATTTATACTTGTTTAATCCAGTGTAATGCTCGTTTCAAATAATTTTTAACTGCTGGTCTTAAATGCGGCTCTTTTTTTCAAACACAACAGTCCTGCCATGATTCAAAAAAAGAAGTATGATAAGCCTCTGAGGAATTGTTTTGAAACGTAATGTTATCGTCTCTCTGCAGAGGACCAAAGGATTGATTATTTTTCCGAGCAGTTATGCAGGAACACAAACTGTACTGTATCCATTCATTCCAGGTGGCAGACACAGGCTGATCATTTTTCCCTGCTGGCTCCGTGCATCAGCTGAACTGCATAATTACAACATTATCTCCTGGTTTTTCTTTTATCAGTTAGTCACTTCATGTTTGGTTTGTGCAATCTGTTGAGGAGACAAGAGGGGAGAGACTCCTGAAGAAGCACCGGGAAAGATGATGGTAAATATATGATCTGTCAGTCAGCGGCAGAAGCTGCGGTTGTTTGTGTTTGTGTGTGGCGGTGTGCGTTTGTGTGTCCACAGTGCTGCAGGCTAAGCAGCTCCATTATATTCCTTCAGCATCTCTGTTTGGCTTGAGTCTGGAAGTCCTCTGGGAATCAGAGATGTTATTTCTCAAAGACTGTTGCCACCAAATTTCACACACACGTGCACACCAACGTGCACACTAACGTGCACACGAAGTCCCTGCGGATAAGTTAGCATGAAGACAAAGTTTTTGAACAAACATCTGTGTTTTTGAATTGACTGGGATTTCTTGTGCAGGGACCCTCAATACAATCAATAGGGAGAGCTTTAACATTTTGAAAGCATCCCATATTATTTTAAAAAACAAAATTTCCATTAAAAAAAAACAACTTTCTTTTGGATTGGGCATCTCTTTAGGAAAAATCAAAAAATGACTTCCAAGAAATATTAATTAACCAAAGTGTTTGTCGTGGCGAGAATAGGACAAATAGTGAGAATTTAACAGTATTTTAGTAAAAACCTAAAACTATGTTTAGGAATGAGGTCAACAATGCACAGTCAAGCGGCCAAAAGTTTGGTCAAGGACCCCTGCGCACCACTTTTTAATGTTTTCGGTGTCCACAACTCGTTTTATGACACGGTGGCTGTTCCCTTTAAGTCAGGGGTCCCCAAACTCCGGGTCATGAACCGATCCAGTACCAGGATGGAGAGCAAACTAGTACACTAACTCATTACCAGGTACCCTAACCCAGTACTGATTCGAGTCTGGTACTGCGTTAGTGTTGGGGAACCAGTACCGGGTTAGGGTACTCATCCCAAGGACCAGTCCACATTCGGTGTCAGGTTAGGGTACCAGTACCGATACTTGCCACGTCCCAGGACTAGTCCATGTGCTGTACCACATCTGGTACCACGTACCAAGGGTTGCGGACCCTTGATTCTACAAACAGCCAACACGTCAATAAACAGTGAGTTGGGAACACCCAAAACCTCCGTTTTTGATACGGAGGAGTCCTTACCAAACGTCAATATGTGATGAGTTTGGAGAGACAATGTGTTGCAACACGTAAACAAGCAAATGTGCGTTTTGGGTTTCCACGTTTAAAACTCTCACATTTACAGACAACTATGCAAGTTTTTGCAATCGTCTTTGGTCTTCACGTCCAAAAACACGTGTCCACCAAACACACATTGCCAGTTAAACTTTGACCAATCAGAGACTTGGTAGGAGGATTTGGTGGCGATGTGTGGATTTGGTTAATCTGCTGAGCCCAGACAAAGCCTAACAATGTCTGCATTTATTTTTTAAATAAAGATAAACCAAGGCCACTCTCCAGACATGACGGCAATCTAGGTTTACTATTGCAAGGTTGCTAGCAATGAACCGAACCGTTTCAGTTTCAAGCTCAAACAACGAGATTTGCATCACTTTGACATTTTGCACCAAGCCTCTTCCAACAGTAGGTGGCGGACATGAGCTAGTAAACAGTAAAAGAAGAAGAAACTGCTTTGCTTGTCTAACGTGAACACCAAGACTTCTTGTTTAGCGCAGTCATTAATGCACTTTAAATGCTCAGAGTATTTGTAGAATAATAAAAATTCAGTGCATAATATGATTAAAAATTGGAAAGCTACAAGGAGACAATATGACAGACAAATGTAGCTTAAGCCAGACCAATATGTAAGTTTACATCGGAATTGGAAACCCAATAACTGAAGTTTGCAAAGGAAAACAACTTAAAGCTAATAGAGAATAAAACGAGTTTTAGAGTTAAGAAAAGAAACAGAGCCAAAATGAACAAAGGAAAGATTAGAATGTAAAACATTTCACAGACTTATCCTTTGGGGTCAGTTAACTGAAACACCTCATTCGATAGTGTGAACAGATGATATAACAGATGCACAAAGTGTTAGTGGAAACCTTTGTCCGACGCTGTCGAGTCCCCGCTATGTGAAGCACTAATGAATTATTAGGGCTATATTTGACCGTTTTCTGTGGAACAAAACCTCGATGCACAGCAGGACGAGGATGAAAGGGAGCCGTGGAGGCAGCATGCACACAGTCAAAAGATAAAAAGAAGAGACTGCCGATGAATGAGCGACCAGAGGGAGGAGGAGGAAAATTAAGTCAGATGTACTTTTAGCAGCTTCTTGGTAAAGCTCGTCTCAGACGGGGATCGTTGTGCGTGTTGGCCTTATATACTGCTGGAGAGTCTTTATTGTGTTGAACATCTTTACATTGTTGCAAGTGTTCAGCTGATGGTGGAGGGGAGACGAGGGGGGCGGAGGAGCAACAGAGAATTTCCAGTCCTGCTCTCCTTCACAGTGCTGGAAGGTCAGCCGAGCCTCGAGCCATAAAACCCTCTCCCCCCCTCAGTCTGGCTTTCATTCCAGCACAGCCACTGCTCACTTTGACAATCGTCATCATGACAAATCAATGTAGACTCTCCACACACGTCTCCACACACACCTCCTTACATCTACGCCGCACTACCCTTGAGTTTTGATCCGGCAGATACCAGTGACAGACTTTCTCCATGTTGCTCTCCTCACTCCCTCCTCTGCATTAGTCCTGTTTGTCCTCTGTTTCCCTTCATGTATCATTGGGAGTTTAATTGCTTCGCCGCCTGTCTGATGCAATCTTGCTGTAGCAGTCGTTAAATAGGGTAAATGTAGATGTCATTTGTAGTCAGTCAAATATACGTTTTTACACGTAAAGTTTTGAAGATACAGCGGGAAACGATTGTTGGGTGCATGTAGAATGTTAGAGAACACGTGTCAAAGTCAAGGCCCGGGGGCCGGATCTGGCCCTCCGGGTAATTCTATCCGGCCCTCCAGATCATTTTATTTTATAGTAATTATTGACACAATGTCATCTTGTGCTTATTTCTAACTTGTATAATTTTTACAAAATATTTTTTATGGAGAGTAAAATATTGAAAGTTATTCTGGAATAATATTCCTGCCTTTTTATTATTCTGAATTATGTTAAAGTTACAATTGAAAGTTTTAAAACTGGCATTCTGCTAGTTTTTTGCACTATTTTGGCATTTACTAAGATTTTTTCTTTTTTCGGCTATTTTGGCGTTTAGCTAATATTTCAGCTACTTGCTCGCTGTTCTTGCTAATTTAGGCTTCTATCAGTTTTTTGTGTCCATTTTGTTACGCTAATACTTCAGCTACATGTTAGCTGTTTTGGCTCATTTTGGCTTTTTAAAAGTTTTTTAGGCTGTTTTGGAGTTAGGCTAATATTTACACGCTTACTGCTTTAGCTTTTTCAGTTTTTTTAGGCTATTTTGAAGTTTTGCTGTTTTTTCAGCTACATGCTAGCTGTTTTGCCAAGTCTAGGTTTTTTTTTGTGTGGCTAATTTGGCATTTAGCTAATACTTTAGCTAGATATCAACTTCAGCGTTTTTAACAATCAATTTCAGCATCTTCAGCGGCCACATTCAGCTTCCAGCATTCACACTAGCATTATCACAGGTAATGCTTTATATCTAGTTCATAATTATGTTAAAAGTTAAGTTTTAAAGTTTTAAAAAATGAGGTTTAGTTTGTTTAATAAATGTTTATCCTGTTCGGCCCGTGACCTAAGTTGTGTTTTGGATTTTGGCCCCCTGTATGATTGAGTTTGACACCCGTGTGTTAGGGTATGCAGCACTTCAGAGGCCGGCGGTTTTGTGAGCATGGCTGTGATTCGCCAGTAATGAGCAGCAGTGCTGTTTTAAGGCTCGGTCTCGCAGTACACCCCCCCTATACCTGCGGCACACTGGGCCCTGGTAATTGGTCACAGAGGGTACAAGAAATTTGCAGGAGGACATGGGAGAGACGTGGTGACGAAAAGGCAGAGGGAGAGTAAAAGAGTGCAAATGTGTGTGTGAGTTTGCAGGAAGAGCTGGGTGATGGAGGACGGGGGGGGGGGGGGGGGGCGTTTCATCTTCACAGCTTTTTCTCTAAAAACCTCCAACTGTTTACAAGGACTGAAGCCTATTTGCACACGAAGGAGCGCACGCACGGACACATACTCTGCTGCCGCCGCCGCCCACACGTATACAGTAAATGACCTCAGCGCAATACTGTCTGTGGGAATGGATTCTAATCAGACGTCAGCAGCATTGTGTCTGTCAAACCCGACCAAGGTTACTTAACCTTCCCGTCTTAATTTCCCTTCCATTTTAGCTCCTTCCTCCATATCAAACATCAACACATCTATGGGAGGAAAATAAAAGGGAAGAGAAGAGTGCGGGGAGGAAAATGAAGATTGCCATGCTTGGCTGAAGCTCGGAGATGAAAGTAAAGGATGATTCACTTTGCTATTGCAAAATGAACTGAACCAAGCTGAGCTGAGTTGGGCTATTTTTAAACTTCTATACACTGCAGTAACTGAAGGAGGACAACGTGAAGCGGAGCAAATTATTTCTATATCATAGGGACAGGTATATCAAACAGACTGAGGGAGTGTGTTAAAAGAAGTAAAAACTAGACAAAGGTTTTCTTTTTCTTGTTGCTGCGGCGATGCAGAGGCACCCTTCTGGATTCAAAGTCAAATTAAAACAACTTTATTGGTACAAAACAACAAAAATAACACTATTGTGAAATCTGTGAGTTTTCCTAGAAAAATCCATGAATTTTGTGTAATTAGGAGTTAAAAAAAAGTTATGTTAAAGTCCCACTATTTGTAACACATCTCAATGTGTGAAATTTGTTCTCTGCATCTGACCCATCCCCTGGGGAGCGGTGAGCTGCAGACACAGCCGCTCTCGGGAATCATTTGGTGGTCTAACCCCCCCAATCCAACCACTTGCTGAGTGTCAGGCAGGGAGGCATGGGTATGACTCGGCTGGGATTTGAACCCATGACCTTCCAAACTCAGGGCAGACACTTTACTACAAGGCCACTGAGCTGAGATAGCATTTTTTCAGTATTTTTTAGTTAATTTTTAAGTTTAGCTAATTTTTTTAGCTACATGCTACCTGTTTTGGCTAACTTTGGCTTTCTAAAACTTTTTTAGGCTGTTTTGGAGTCAGGCTAATATTTACATGTGAGCTACTATAGCTAATTTAGGCTTTTTTCAGTTTTTTAGGCTATTTTGAAGTTTAGCTATTTTTTTCAGCTACATGCTAGCTGTTTTGGCTAATCTAAGTTTTTTTTGTTTGTTTTTTTCGGTAATTTGGCATTTAGCTAATATTTTATATAGCTATCAGCTTCAGCATTTTTAGCTATCAATTTCAGCATCTTTAGTGGCCACATTCAGCTTACAGCATTCACACTAGAATTATCACAGGTAATGCTATATATCTAGTTCATAATTATGTTAAAAAGTTACAGTTTTAAAGTTCTAAAATTTTAGTTTTAGAGTGTTCAATAAATGTTTATCCTGTTCGCCCTGCGATCTAAGCTGTGTTTTGGATTTTGGCCTCTGTGTGATCAAGTTTGACACTCCTGCTTTAGGGTATGCAGCACTTAGTTGCTGCATACCCTTAAGTTTTCATAGAAAACAAACAAAGCAGACCTGAAGCGTCCACAGGCCTCCTGGCTGCTCCCCCCAGCAGTGCACCGTCATCAGGGTCCAGTTATTTAGTCCGGCCGTGGAGGCGTCGTTGGGCCGTGAATCCAACAGCATGGACACCGTGCCGCCTGGAGACTCCAGCCTTACAGAGAGGTCGCCACGACACCTGGCGGAAACACTCAGTCTCACCTGGTGAGAAGCAGGGGATGACAAATGAGAGAAGGGGATTTGAGATTTGACTTCTTCAGATGCAAACACATCATAAGAAAGGTCAGCAGGGGGAGACTTTTGCAGGTGTGAAAGTGTGTGGAGACCTCCCCATGTCTGATGCAGCTGTGGACTGTCAACAACAGGAGCTGTCATCGTGTCTTCTACACTTCACAGCTGATGTGAGACTGTTGGAAGGAATCCTCAGTTTGCTGAGTTAGATGGCACGTTTGAATTCAGCAGCTGTTTAACTTGACATATACTGTGTCCCCTAGTGGGATGAATACAGTCTTATAGGAGCTAATAAAAAAAACCTTATTTGACACTGCTGACAATTCCACAGCACATATCAGAGGATAGAAAATACATCTTTCCTTTTAGAAAAAAACTAAACACTTTGATCTTACCGGGGAATCAAAATGATGACTTACACTAACCCTGGAGTTCCCATTTATCATTTTATTTTCATTCTGCTATAGCTGGTTTAAAAAATGTGATAGAAATTAAGTGAAAAACTGCATATCAGGCAAATTGGCAAATTCATAGTCTGACATGTTTACATAACCTGCAGAGTAATGCTGGAGTTTGATGACTAACACAGTACGTAAAAAAAAAAAAAAACATTTCGCATTTTTCCACAACTAGCCCTAGCAGGAAAACACCACTGCATGTCAAGCACAGAGGTGGAAGTGTGATGATCTGGGCTCTTTTTACAGTCATCATAACTGAATAGCAGTGTCAAATGTGTGATAGTGGAACAGCATTTCAAAATACCACAACAAAACCCAGGTGTCTGAATGATCTAGACCAGTAGTCCTCCCTCAACCTTTTCCAGGCCTCAGACTGGTTTAAATTAGACAATATTTTTACGTACCGGTCTAAACAGGATAGAAATTGGCATTTTTGAGCTTCTGGTTTCTGAAAATGTATTTTCAAAATGAAAAGGTACTACAAGAAATTTATTATAAAAAAGTCTAATAACTTCAGTACATATTTTTTTTTTTACAGATGATGAAGATTCAATGAAACAAAGTTGTTGATTTATATATGTTGTTTCTGAATTGAAACAATTCCATAAAGGAAACATTACGTGTTTTTTTCCCCTAAAAAGGCCAATGTTAACACTCAATCCAGGCTCTGATTATCCTTCAGGGCAAAAAGATTGATCATATTTTGTCTTTACATAAATCCTCATTAATTGGATATGGGTATTTTTTGTAATTTTCATACATGTGAATACACAATTGCACATAATGTTTTGTATGAATTAGAAATCAAGAAACACACACACACATATTGAATGAGTCCATTTTCTCTCCATTAAAATAATCTAAGCTAGGGTATGTAGGCCTATTTATTATTTTCTGTCTGTAACCTGGAACCAAGTGACCCATGGACCAGTATCAGCCCGGGGGGGTTTGGGACCACAGGTCTAGAAGAACCACAGACGTGTGAGACTGTAAAAACTTTTTTAAAAAGATAGAACTCTTTCATCCATCCAGTGGAGTACATCCTGAAGAGTTCACCCGTCTGTCACGGGCATTGTTGAAGCACACTTCAAAATGTAAAAAAAATGATTTTGTACACTGAAAATGAATTTGCTATTATTTGTGGATTAAGGGAAAAAAGATGCTATTGCTGCTAATTTGCTTTATTTTTTGAAGATCAACACAGTTTCCGCTAAACAATTATTTTTAAGGAATTATTAAAGAATTACTAAAATAATTATTCAATAATTTTGTGCAACATGTCATAAGCTTTTGCTCTAGATATCGTTTTTAAAAGTTTTACCATGTTTTATCATGGTACGTGAAGAACTTAATGTGGCTTTTCTAATCGAATGGCTCACATATAATCGTACATGATGTCTTCCATTTTGTAAATTGTGTTGTTTGTGTCTCCGATTTCTGTGTTTCCAACAGTAGAAAGCTTTGTTAGCTTTGGGTTTATTAACCTTCAGCGAGATCAACACCTCAGTCTTAATGCCAGGAGAGGGTTTTAATCATTTTTTTGCAGCATATCTGACAGAAAATGTCACTTTGACATTACTGCCTTCAACTCTGAAGTCATTTTGGAAACACAGCGAGGCGGTGCAAACACGAGTGAGCCCTGGGAGCCCAAGTTTAAATCCAAATCTAATCGGTCTGGGTTGAGGCACTGAACGTGACAAACACACGGACGCGGCAATAATCTGTCTTGAAGCAATCAAAAGGTGTGCAAAAAAAAGGCAATTGGGTAGAAAAAGAAATAGGTCAAAGGGAAGACAGGATGGATATTAATTAAATAATTTAGATAAGCTTCTAACCCCCACAGACACACAAACGCCCTGAAACACCCTCCCTGTCCCTGTTCATCACAAGCAGCACATCTGGTGTGACAATGGCACATCGCAGAGAGAGAGCCGCCAAGCTGCAAAAAGACTGACAGCCTGTGCCTGTTTATGGGGTGTTACCACGGCAACACGTCCATCAATCACACCTCGCAGCGATGGCCTGACCCACGCTTTCTGCCAGAGAGCAGAGCCGCAAAGATGAAGCCTTTTCAATTTACATGCTGACACACTCCCTCTTTCTTGTTCCTTCTCTCTTGCTGCTATTTCACAAGTACACAAACTCACAAACACAGGGAGCTCGCACAAACTCCAGTGTGCACAAACACACACGTATGCCTGCTGTCACAATCAAGCGTAAACACATTTGCATGTATGTGGCTGTACTCAAGAAAACACGGATTTGCCATTTTCTGCAAATGACACTGCCAACACATTGCACATCACAGTGGGATTCTTTTTTATCTCTTCTATTCTCAGATAAAGCGCATGACAGAGAAACTCGAAAACAATTTGTACGACATCTTTAAGCTTCTCCACTTTCAGGCAGAAGTTAGCTTCTCAAAGCTGCGCTGCTTTATTGTTTCAGGGCAAACAGATGCACAGCTTTATGACAAAACTGTTCCCGGTATTAAAACACAACTCCATGTTATATTCCAAAAATTTAGAGGTGTTTTCAGAGAGATGATATCACCCTTCTGGTGTCTGAGGAGCACCGGGCTAGAGAAGAAGAGGCCAGATGAAGGGAAACTGGGAAAAATGGTGCTTTCCCTTTTAAAGCTTGCTCACTATTTACATATTTGTTTGATCTCAATCGGAACAGCCTTGATTTGGGGTCTCTGGGGTTCAGTCTTGTTAGCTCTTGATGTGAAACAATGGGCTTTAGAGCTGCAGAGAAACAACAAACTGAATCCTGGTGTTTACTGAAACTTTCCTAAGAGTTGGTGCTTTTAGCCAAATGGGAAAATTAGAAGGAAATTTAAGGTTTACAAGAATCAAGTCCATTCAAATCCCATTTAAAAGGACTTCATTTGTCAAGAAATTAAAAGGGAGCTATAGGAAAATATCTGATGAGCCTGATATATGTAGCAAGGAAAGATCTGCTCTACACCAGAGACACTTTAAGCTGCTGAAAACATTGAAAAATAGAAGCGTTCCCAACATAATATATATTTTTGTATTCTTCTAAAGACTCACTCCAATGAAAATACTGTTTATGGTGTTTTTATCATGTTCTTGTAGCATTTTCATCATGATAGAGAACATGTAAAACATAATTTAAGATTAAAACAGTGTTTCTGAGTATTTCTTTATTCACATAGTGATCACATCGGGAGTTCCTCGTCTGAGTCGGAATCTGTTTTCAACCTGTACGAGTGGATAGCTCCAATATTGCTCTCTGATTTTGTGCTACGCTAATGCAAGCTTGTGGTTTGGAGGGGCTATAAGCTAACCAAGGGTCTGAAACCTGAGGCTCTTTTACCTCTCCATAATAGTATCTTTTTCAAGTAAGGGTTACTAAATTAGCATTTAATTAATTTAGATTATTAAGTTTATACATTTATAGCTGAGAAGAGGTATTCCTCCAGAATACGACGATTTAAAATACTAAGAAAAACTTTGGTAAAAAGTCTGATCCTTTATGAGTTTAAAGCACATATTATCTTATGCTGTCCAGAGCTGCACTTGGATGATCCTGTTGGCACAAGGTGTCTTTTATTTTGAAAGAAAATCATACAAGCTTCTGTCAAACGTAAAAAAAAGAATTTCACATTTTGAAATAATGCTAGTTTCTTTTTATATTTCTGCTTTATTCATGCCACCAAAGAAGCATAACCCATATTTACATATTTACATTTTTGATCAGTAGAAAACAAGCCCAAATAGCTCTTTTATTGTTGAAGGTTACAGACCTTTGAGCTAACGGGGGAAAGTGTAAATGAAGGAATGCTGGGATATCAGTGTAGGGCAGGGGTCTGCAACCTTCAACAAGAAAAGAGCAATTCTGGAGGATTTCTTACTGACAACAACCCAATAGGAGCCACAAATTGTAATTTCACCCCTTAGAAAAAGAAGATTCTGATTTGTATCTATGAATGCTATTGTTGCTATTATAATAAATATAAATGCATTTGTTTTTCAAGCATCAATAAAACAGAAACATAAAGAGAAAACAGAATTAAAAAAATATGAATTAGTTTCTAATTCTTTAGAGGTCAACATGAATTTCTTTCAAAATAAAAGACATCGTGTACCACATAAAATCATCTCAATTTAGTAGGTAGTTAAAAGTCAGTAGTAATGAAAAATAAACACACACAAAACCACTAATTGTGGTACATCTCAACCAGAAATTCATGAATCTAAATAATATATATATATATAAACCAGAGCTATTTTCATGTTTTTCATAATTCATATCCTTGATTTTTTATTCAGAAATAGAAAGTGCACCTTAAATTCTGGTGTATGTACTGACTTCAGATTAACTTTCTGTGGTAAACAGCACTCAAGCATCTGTCAAAATTACGCGTTAACGTACACGATTAATCAATAATTAACACATTAATATAAATTAACGCAAATTAATGGAAGAAACAGTCCTTCGCTTTAACTCTGCGGTTCAGGCTTCCTGGTATTTTCCAACTTACATGATGGTTATTAAAATAAGAGATAAATCTTCAATCGTTTTTTAGTACTTTAATCTTGCAATTTATTTATTTTGGTTTAGATCGCTTTTTCACAAGAAGTGGACTATTTGACCCGTGGTCTGTCGCCATATTTTCATCTAAAACGTACCCAGTTAAACACTGTCATCAGTCGTGATTAATCACAACACAAAAGTTTGATTAATTTGACTTTTTTTCATTGATTGACAGCACTAATTAAAAATAAATGTTCTAAATGTACAGTTTTGTGTTTGTTTTCTTTTCGTTATTATTCACAGATGATAGTAAGTGGTTTGCAGATACTGTTACTAAAAGAAAAAACTATAATAATCACGATTAATTGGGATTAATGTTTTTCTAAGTTTGCGATTAATTAGTTGTTTTTTTTTAATGGATTCCCAGGCCTAGTCAAAATGTTTCAGTTTTGGAAAATTATGACGCCATACTGCCAGATGGATTGTTGGGGCATTATGGGAACTGTAGTCAGGATCCAGGTGGAGCGATACAGACTGTCCATCAATTGTTTGTGAAGGAGTTTAAAAACTTTTGACTTTCATAATTTTTTTTTTTTTGCTTAACAAACTTAGAAGATAAATCTAAAATATGCTACTTTTTCAAATTACAAATATTGTATTTTCTTCAAAAGCCGTAAGTGGCTCCAGAGCCACAGGTTGCAGACACCAGGTGTGGGGATACTTCTTCCTACTACAACCAGAGACTAAATTCTGATGAACAGCTGCAGCTCTGCAGAAAATATGTCTTAAAAAAACGACACACATTTTTAGATTTTTGCTAAAAATTGCATAATCACAATTAAAAGAGCATTGGCAACAATTACAATAGATAGAAATATAATTGGAGTGGGGCTTTAACAGCTACAATGTTGGGAAAATCCAGTCTACCATCAGCAAAAACATCAACAGCTTTGTCAACCTCTACCACCTTTGAATCTTATTATTAAATGTTTATATTTAATTTGTCATTTTATTAACAAATACCTCAAAGTTTACCTGCACATGCTCCAGAGAGCTGATCTCGTTGGATGTCCCCTGACAGGCTTTTGAGTGGATTCTCAAGGTCACACTGTCTCCAGGAGAGAGGATTCTGAGGACCACAAAAACCACATACTCTGAATATGAATAAATCTGTGTGAACACGCATAAAACTGAAGAATACTTCGGGAATGCCAAAGAATTCTTGAGCCAAAGACTGGAGGTCCAACAATGACGAACGCCACATTTGTTTGATAAACACTTTTACCTGGGTGAGTCGAATGTAGCCTCTTGTGTGCACGTCCTCTGTCGCCCGACCTTTTGGAAGAGTGCAGCCTGCTGTACCATCAACCCGGCGTCCAGCACCCCAAAGCCATACCTGCGAATGGGAGGCAACAAGGAAATATGAAGCTTCCTGTCATACATTCATGACAAAATGATCACTTCCTGCCAGGTGAGCAGCAGCTGGTGGCAGCTGTGTACCTGCAGGACTGATTCAATGTTTCACTGGAACGACCACAATCAAGCCTCGTTACTTATTATTCACCAACCCAATTCTGATGCTGAACACAATGGCTGACCTTTAAGCAGCTTGGCAGCGTGGTGACTACATGACCACTGCCTGTCATCCTCTCATTTAATCTCACTGCTTAATAAAACCCCCTCATCTGTGATATTTGCCCCGTCTTCTTCACAAACATTCAGTTTTACCTTCACTCTCCATCAGTAAACCCAACACTCTCTCCAGCGCTGCCTTAAATGTTCTTTCTTCTCGCCAGTTGCCTTCAGTTACAACCACAGCCTTGAGTCTGAGTAACAGAGCGGCCCCCCTCCCTCTGCACAATCCAGAGGAGATAAGCAGCTGATTTTTGCCAATACCACCACGCAGTCCTTATAGCGTTAATCTGCAATAAGTAAAATTAATTACCCTGATGAAGGGGTCTCTGGGAGCAGCAGAGAGGAGAAGGAGACGAGAGAAAGATGAGGCCTGATCAATAACTCAATCTGCTGCCCTGCATGGGGCTCTGCCTCCTCCGTCTTACTCCGACAGCGCATGTGAGGAGGACGTGCAGGAGCTGCAGCCCACGCCGCCGCTGTCCTAACAGCACCCTGCGCAATCAATGGACACAATCTAATCAGCCACAATCACTACCAATGACTTTTAGCATGTAGGTCCCAGTATAATAGCATTAGGTAAAACAACTGGGTGGAGCAGAAGTTCAAGGGCGTTCAGGAGTTTGGGAGGGATTTTTACAAATCCTGTCAGGATTTGGACAATATTTTGACACATATGACTATCAGGATTATCCAGATAGTCATATGTGTCAAAGTCAAGGACCGGGGGCCAGATTCGGCCCTCCAGGTAAATCGCTATTTTTCAGCTACATGCTAGCTGTTCTAGCTAACCTAAGGTGTGTTTTGGATTTTGACACCTGTGATTAAGTCTGAAATTCTTGGTCTATAGATTCTGTATTGCAACTTAAAGTAAGCGAAAGAGTCAAAGTTTTATGGTTTTAATTATAAAAGTTTTTGTTTCTGTTAGAGCCAAAAAAAAAAAATGGAGACATTAGAGCGATTAAGAGATTCAAGATGGGATTTTTCAGCTTAAAAATTATATTATTAAAGCAGAGATTCTTACAAAATATAAAAGCCTAAAAAAGTCTGTCTGTGAGTAATAAATTAGCAAAAAAAAAAACAATCAACCAAAGACTGCTGGTTACTCTTTACCGTGCCATTGTTGAAAGTGGCTACAGTGGCACAGAGGAAAGCTCTCCAGCGGGTCATCAACACCACCCAGAAGACTGTAGGCTGCCCTCTCCCCACCCTGGAAACCCTCCACAGTTCCCGCTGACTCAACAGACCAGGAAGCCCGTTTCATTTCATTGTAAGATCTATCTATCTACACCTGCACGGGATATCCAGGTGGTCTACTAAGATAAACCGCTCTGTAGATCGTTGGTCCTGTAGAGTCCTTGAAATTGAAATGTTCATTCAATTCAATTTCAGTTCAATTTGATTTATGTTGGCCAATATAACAAAACATTTGTCTCATTGGGCTTCATACCAGTAATGGTACAAAAGCAGAAAGCCAGTCATAAAAAAACAGTAGCTATCTGCTAAACTAAACCAAACAGACTAAACTAAACTGGTTATCCTTAACCTCAGAACCCTCCTTCAAAGTTCTTTACAGGCATGCAGTGAGAAACAGATCACAATCATGAACGATTATTTTAATACTCGACTAATCGCTGATTATTTATTCTGATTATTCGACTAATCGAGTCTTAACCTTCATTAGCTTTAAACTAACAAACAATAAAGACGATGAAGATGATAGTTTATTAAACTTTAATGAATCGTGCAGCTTCTGTCCTTCATTTGTTTCTGGTATTTAAACAAGATTAAATCAAATGAGGAAAAAATGAACTATTTTTCACAAACGAATAAAGTTTTGGTCTCACTGACTCAAATATAACCAAAGTGCATTTAGTGGTGCTGAACACTCAACTTTATTCATCTTTACTACACTCAGTATAATATAAAGTAACAACTCATCAACTATTAAATTAGTTGTCGACTATTTTAAAAGTTAATTGGTTGACTAATCGTGGCAGCCCTATTTCACAAAGGAAAAAAGTTATTTTTTAATTATAAATAAAAAATAATCTAAAATGAAATAAACATTAATTGATAATGTGAAGCAATGCAATTACATTGGGCTGTGTGTGTAGGCAAATACATTTATGTAAAGATTGCTTGTTATAACTTTATTTTGAATATTTGTATATTTGTTAATGTTGTATGTATATCAATAAATGTAAAAGTTGTGTAAAAATATCAGGACCCCAGGAAGAATAGTTACAACTGCTTGGTTGCAACTAAGGGATCTCCAAACCTTTTGTTTGGGGATCCGTAATAAATAAATAAATTACAACAACGATATATTCCATTTTCATAACGTCATTGATGTGGACGTACAACCCTTAATGTCCCCCTAAGAAAATGTTTTTATTTTTAAAAAACGTTCCCAGTAGTGTTTTTTTTAACCAAAATCCCACAACCTAAATGTCTTAAAAAGCCATTTTTCATGTTGATCTGAAGCCTCTGATTCCAAAATCTCCTCTGAGGGGGCGTGGCTTTTGGAGCTGAGCTGAGCAGCTCCACCCCTGACCCCCCCTGTCTGATTATGATAGTTCTGTGTCTCGCTAGTGTAAATCTTCACCGCTGCTCCATAAAAACGTCCATCAATCTGGGTAATGTCCAGCCGTATGGTTCTGATCCGGATGTCAGCTGGACGAGGAAGTGAAGATNNNGTCTTAAAAAGCCATTTTTCATGTTGATCTGAAGCCTCTGATTCCAAAATCTCCTCTGAGGGGGCGTGGCTTTTGGAGCTGAGCTGAGCAGCTCCACCCCTGATCCCCCCTGTCTGATTATGATAGTTCTGTGTCTCGCTAGTGTAAATCTTCACTGCTGCTCCATAAAAACGTCCATCAATCTGGGTAATGTCCAGCCGTATGGTTCTGATCCGGATGTCAGCTGGACGAGGAAGTGAAGATCTTCATGGACAGAACTTCCTCCAAAATCCTGATTCTTTCTCCTTCCAGTTCACCAAAGACTCTTTTAGCTAATTCTCCAATGTTTATTGACTGTGATCAATACATTCAATCATTGGTTTCTCAGAGTTCTTGATAAAATAATCAAAGCTAACATCAAAATGCTCTTTCATTGATTTACAATCCTTTCCAACTGCGGTCAAATGAGCCGCCGTTCACATTTCCGTGGTCACATCAAGAAGCTCCGTGGAGTCTGGTGGAGATTTTCCAGCGTTCTCAGTCCTGCTACCGTAAGTATTGGATGAAACTCACACCAAAAATCCAGTGATGCTGATTTGACCACAGAAATGTGAACGGCGGCTCATTTGACTGCAGTCAATGTGAAGATACCATCTTCTCTTCTCCAGAACCTGAACTAGACACTAGGAACAGATGAGGGTTTAGTGCATGTGCAGCAGAGCTGTTGATGGAAAGAAGATCATTCATTCAAACAGAGTCTGTCCAAGACAGTTTGATTGATTTAAAAGAAGAAACACTCAGAAATTCAAAAACAAAATGATTTCTTATTACTTAAGAAAAATGCCACACAGACATGTTAAAAACTCAAAAAACAGGATTTTCATTGGAGGGAGAGATTAAAGGAAGTGCAGACACACCTGTGCTCCCCTTAAGATGCAGTTGCCTCTGTCTACGACCCTCCACGAGCCCGAACAACCCAAAACCCTGCAGGACTTGTACGGGTCCACCTCTATACAGGTGTTGAAGGGTTTAGTCTGTAACTGTCAGAGGGTAGCCATTCCAAACATACGATTGCTGAATTTCTGAATGTGGCTTCTGGTTTGGAAATACATTGGTTTACCAATAAAACTATTGTAGTAAAGCTGATCTGGCCCTCATGTATTTTGATACATACAGTATGTCTGTTTCTTTTGGCTACAGAAGTACCAATAACAGCAAAAGATCACCCAAAGACAGTGTCAGGGAGGAGGAACTGACGTCTTTCACTGAAACTGCCGGTGACCAAAGCTCGCCACCCTGCTCCTTTCCAGTGATTAAATATACTCCCCTGAACTGTACCCCTGAGCGAGAGCAGTGCACCCATTAAATCCTATAGCCCTGCCCATCGATCGGGCTCGCCTGAGCTTCACGGTCATAAACCCACACAGACATATATCTGATGGAGAAAGCTGCAGGAAACAGGTTTACTCACAAAAAACATGATGAAAACGACAGATTTTATGTCCCCTGCCATGTTGATGCAAAAGCAACACTGAGCTGAGATCGTGTTCAGGAAGACTCCTCAGACTCAATGGAGGCAGCACATCTGATGAGCAAGCCTCTAGATGTGCACATTCAGAAATGTTTGGGTATTTTAAGGAGCTTTTTTTTTGGAAATGAGTCCAGAATGAAACCCACGTGAAGTGGTGTGTATCGAGTAATTAGCCAGAGAATGCAGCCATCCAGTTCTTCTGCTTAGTCTTTCTCCACCTCCTGCGTGGTCGGAGGGGAGGTTGAGCCAAGCCGACTGCAGAGTGACAGGCAATCTTCTGTCTGCGCAGCACGAAGCATGTTAACCCCCCCGCCCGCCTGCCAATCAAATCTGTGGCCCTCACATTTTCCTCATCCGCTCTCACTCCTCAACTGAAAGTGCCCCTCACAAGCTCCTTCTTTTTATCTGCTAGGGGCCTCCCCCACTTCCCTCCGCCGAGCCCCTTTGTAACTGTTGAGAAACCCCATTCACGTTTTAATTTCCCAGCTTCTTTCTCAGTTGACATTCACACCATCTGCCAAAAGCAGAGGAAGGTGCACACAAACGTGACCAGAGCTGCAGCTCTCACATCTCCCTGGTTTGGGGTTTTTCACTTCCACTTTGCTCAAACTGGTGGGCCGGTGCAACCAAAACTGATTTTTGCAGCTACTCGGGGACCCTTGCACGGCGGTCTCACCCCAGTTTTTTTACTTTTTTTTTCTGAGGTGGTAGGTCCTGCTAAATCTCCTCAATAGAAACGGCTGTAAAGAATCACTCAAGCCGCACTAAGCAGCTGCCTGTGAGTTAGGTCATTTTCCCAGGAGCAACGGAGTGGGTATTGGCAAGACCTCAAAAACAGAAAAAAGGGAGAAGGGGGGGCCACCATCTGTTCAGTCCCTGAAAAGGTTGGTGACACCTTCTGTGGTACCAACAACTTCTCATTAAGTGAGACGCTGCTGCAGCTCCAGCACATGATTGGTGGGCTCGATGACAACACTTTAGGTTTTGTTAGCTCGATGCTCCTCTCCGCCACACAAACCAATGAAACCATAGACAATTTCATTTCGCTCGTTGTCTCTTATCTCCTTTCTTCCTTTTGCGCCGCATAATTGGAAGTTTATCCAGAACATTAAAGACTGCATTAGCCTTTTGGTCAATCCCAGAATGATTTGTTTCGGTTATATCATAATACACTAATTTTATTAACACCAGGATTTAAATGAAGAAACAAATAGACTTAAAGTCTTCTGATTTCCATCTCTCTGGCAGCCAAATTTTCATCTCAGAAAATGTTACTAATTAGGCTTATTAGGTAATTAAGAAGAGGTCTTAATTATATCTGTGCCATTGGGACACGCACTGCTGTAACCATGAAATGCTTGGAGGCGCAGCTCAGCTGGGTTGGCTGGATGTTGCACAATTTCATCCATTTAATTGCCTTTAAATGTGTATTTTTGAAATATGTTCTTTGTGGAAATTACAGGGAGAGAAACACTCAGCATCTCTGCCTCAAAATGTCAAGTAAATTAGCTTGTGAAGAGTAAAAAGTTTTGGGAAATGTATTGCAGAGGGGGAAATGAGGGGCTTGGCTCAGGCGTGGACACAGTCTCCGGAGAATTGGCCCTGAACAGCCTCCTCAGTCTCTAAAGCCATCAGTCACGGAGGCAGCCACCCGTCCCCGTCTTTTACACAAGGAGACTTTTCTGGAAGCCAAAGTGATCTACATCCCGTGACCTCACTCTAAGTGTCCAACATATTTTGATTTGTAGCTCCAGTGTTATTCAAACATCCATTCAAAGGAAAATGAAATTGGACAGAGAGCTTTTGTTGGACGCACACCAAGTCACAGTCCTTTTGGATGTCTCTGCCCTTGCAGGGAAAGGGAGAGAGCATGAGAGGGAAACGGCAATGAGTCAAATTCCCTCCAGATCCAGAGAGCCGTGCTGTCAGAGCGGACAAAACAAACACACATCCCAGACCTTTTTATGTCCCTCTTCAAAAGGACGCGTTCTGATGCCACACTAATGTGTTAAAAGCAAACACATGCCATGATAAACTAAACCTGTGCACCTATGCTTCACTGTTAAATGCCACATAACTCATGCGGTGGTAAACTAGTAGTCATCACCAACAAAAAAATAATTGTGTACAACAAAGATGGTCATTAAAAAGCAGGATTAAACAAGACAAACTCCTATATTTAAAACTTCCATTTCATCTTTTTTAAAAACTCACTGTTTTGGGTGATTTTAACCTGTTTTTATAGCATTTTTATGATGATAGAGGACATAAAAGAAGAAAATTAAGCTTAAAATTGCGATTATGAGTATTTATTAGTTAAAATTGTTGTGATTAAGGGAAAAAATGCAGTTGGAAAAAGCTTGAGGCAGTGATTTACGTGAACTACAGTCGCAGCTCCCTGCTCTGCTCCATTTCAATGCATCCACTTACAAATAGATCCATGATCGTCTTGGTTTTCCTGGAATCTGGATCAAAACTGTTTGGCTGGATAGCTCTGATATTGCTCGCCATTTTTGTTGCAGTGCTAATGTTAGGCTGGGCGAGTGAAGGGCTGTAAGCTAGCAGGAGAGAATGTAAACAAAGGGTTGATGGGAAATGAGCTCAGGCTTACTCCGCACCAACAGTTCCACCCACAACTGGGGGGCGAATTTATGATAAACTACTGCTGCTCTGCAGAAACTATGTCCTGAGGAACGACCCCGATTTTTTCATTTTGTCTAAAATCTGCATCATCATGATTAAAAGACCACCGAGAACGCTTTAAGGTTAAGAGAAGTCCATAATCTGGTCCTCTTGACATAAGCAGGTTAACAATTGGATTCTTTTTTTCACTATTTGCTGCTTTTATATTAATATGAATGCACTTAGACAAAACACTCCTGCACTATTTTGACATATTTTGCCTTTAAAGTTGAATCAAAGAAACGTTTTCAGACCCATGTCGATGAAATCTGTGCTTTTAACATGTTCTTGATGCATTTTTTTTTGTTTTGTTTATGGAGGACATCTACAGAGAAAATTAAGCTTTTTTCTTTATTCAAATCATTGTAAATCAGGAGTATATGAAAAAAAGATTCCTGCCCAACTCCATTCTGATGCATCCACTTGCAGACAAATAATGTTAGGTTGGAGGTGTGATGGGCTTTAAGCTAGTGTATAAACCAGGAGTCGGCAACCTTTAACAATAAAATACACCCTCTACCAAACAAGATCACCCCAGCGTGATACTGGACAGCTACTAACCATTGTTGTGTAGCATAAGATAATGTGAGCTTTAAACCCATAAAATATCAGACCGTTTGGTAAAAAAGTTAAGAAGTTCAGTTGAAGTATAAATCATAAAGGAAACAATTCCTCTTCAGGGCAGCAAGGATGTAAAAATCTTGACATAATGTATGTTCTACTGGTGCACCTCAGCCATACATTTAAAAGCTTGACTAATCTAAATTAATTCAATTTACTAAATCTTACTTTAAAGAAAAAAAATAGTATTTTGTTAAATTTCTGTAGCCATAGAGCCAAGATGGAGAGGTAAAATGAGGCTCTGGAGGCGCAGGTTACAGACAGCCCTCAGCAGTGGGGAGGGAAAGAGGGGTCGGGGTTGCTCTATGCCAACAGTCCAGAGGCCACAACTCAGAGGTGAATTTCTAATGAACTCCTGCCACTTTGCAGAAACTGTCCTTATAAACAACACAGGTTTTGGAATTTGGATAAAAATCCTAATCACAATTAAAAGACGATTTTACGAAAGATAAAAATAGGATTGGAATGTGCATCTATCAGAAACCTCACTGGATCTGGATTTATAACGTCAATGTGGTAAAATGTTACAGTGAATTGTTTTAATGTCAGACGTATGTCTAAATGTATTGAAGGTTTCTGCCAAGACTGCACTGACTGTGAAAGTACATTTTATCCAAGACAAATGTCTACAAATTCTAAAGTATGTTGTTTTTGTCTTAAGGTTTAAGTCCTCCACACACAGAAAAACGAGTTTAGGCCAAAAGCACGAGACTACAAACTCCTGAAGACAGAAAGATGCACATGTTTCTGCTTTAGAATTCAAACAATACTGAGGGAAAACTACAGCGCAGAGAAAGACTGCAGTTCGGTTGTTATGGAACTTTACTCCATTTTTTAAGCCCCCTGTAGCAAAATACCAAAATTGCTACTTGCACATGAATTATGCATCAGTGGGGGGCTCAGAAGAGAACAGGGTCCCCACAACCCCCACGCACCCTTCTTGTTTCTCAGTAGGGTGATGTGTGTGTCTGTTCAGGGGTCTGGGTGGAGGGGGGTACAGGCACCCCTCTGTGTGCCTGCTGCATGCCCCCGCCGCGAGACACGGCACCCCCTGCAGGAGGTGCGGCGCTCTGCTCCCCCTGTCCCTCAGGGCGCGCACGCCAAGTGCACACGAGCGCCGGCTTATCAGCTGACCCATCAATCAAATGCATGCACAGAACCAGACACTGACACACGATTACCATAACATGTTGCATTTCTGACAAAAACAGAGTTATCACTCCACTGCAGGCTTAATTTTAAAGGGTACAAAGCTAATTAGGAGAAAGATAATGGCAGAAAAATGGATCTGTTAATTTTGCTCCAACAAAGCAGAAACAGGAAGCACATCAGAGTTTAGAGGAGCTCCAGTTGGGCTTTTTTGATGCCACTGACCAAAAAGGCAGCCATAATTCTGCACCTCTCCTACCAACACACCTGAACCGTGTTTACCAGCGTTTATGTACATTTATGGCCACAGGAAGTCACTGCATAGTTACTTCTGTACTAAGTGGTAAAGGGATTTTTAGTTCGTAGTTAAGCCATTTCTGTAATTATTCTGCATACTCAAACACGGCTCCTCTCCTCTTAAAGTGGTATGCATAGACCACAGGCTCCGTCACAGAGTAATTGGCTCAGCCCTGAAAAAAGAGGCAATCTGGATAATTAATTAATCTATCTGGCTAGAGCCGAGATGCAAGGCCTGTTTTACAACCCCACCAGGGAGACTGAGATTCAGACTGAGAGAGACCTGCTGCCCTAGGACCATCTACAAGCTCGCATGAAATGGAAACGGCTTGCCAGAATCCATTAGGTGTGTGTGTGTGTGTGTGTCCTCTCATTGCACACAAACAGGGTATTCCAGACAATAAAAGAGTCTTTTTAACACAGAAACATGTTTGTGCACAACGTTAATAACTATATCTCATTACATTAATTTATTATTAATTGAACTTACACCTTTGACCCTTAATCTAATCTTTACTGTAGACACACGAGCAAACACACAAACCCAACTCCGTATTCATCTGTATTTATGGAACTAATAGAATTGTGAGGGTATTGATCTTCAGTCAAATCACAGACAGAACAAATAAAAGTAAATCAGATCAGTCTCACTTTCAAATAACATTACACAGCTTCAACTTAAAGGAATTGATGCAAGAAAAATGAAAGACTTATGGGATTCTGTAAATATTACATTTATGGTTTCCTCTTTACCATATTTTGCTTTTAATGTTGATTTTATCCTTCATCAAACTTTAAGTCAGAGTTGTGTCTTGTTTAAGGAAACTAAACAGAATGTTTTAAAGTTATTGATCCCTGTTTTATGCAACAATGGCTTTTCCAGTTTGTCATCAACAGTAGCAGCTCAGTGAGATACAACGGTTTGGAGAAAAAAAAGCCTTCTTTGTTTCAAATCTAATTCACTTTGGTTCATTTCTATGACTTTTCACACTTTTTTACAGTTTAAGTGATTGATTCCCAATTTAAATGTACTCAAAGGCTTAAAAAAACTCAAATTCTGATATATGTCAGAGTAAATTTGTGCACGGGGGACTACACTTTTTCTGTTTCTCTGTAAAGACAGCACTCTAAAGTCATAGTTGAACATGAATGAGGTTGTATCTGTGCAAATGAGAAATCTCTGTGGATTTGAGCTGAAAAGTAGTGAACGAGATCTTAAAAAGTTGGAGAATAATGCTCACTTTTTGATTTGTGGTACGATCCAACAGAACCCTAAAGAACTCTGCACATCAGCTGGTTTGGGGTGAGATTTAATCGCTAGCCTCTTGCTTTTCTTGTTTGTAATATCTCTTTATTCTTATATTTTACAAATCACAAACAAAATGCTTTTGAATCTGATACAACCTAAAGGATACCAGAGGAACTGTAAAGTCATGAGGATTTCAGGTTCTATCACAGAAACCTGAACATTCAGTGGAGTCACTGGAAGACACGTTTTGTTAATTTAGGAGGTCTGAAACAAACAGACTGCTTTTGTTGTAGCTGTAGCTTTGGAGTTATTTCAGAAACACACATCAATGCTCCTGAACACAAAAATGTGCATTATAACAATTATTGCATTACTGTAGTTTAATCAAATGTGTAAATATTTAAAAGAGAAACAAAACTATGAGGGACGACTTGACCAGGATGTGTGACACAAGGGAGTTTGAATGCATTATAAAACAGTCAAATCAATATTGAAGGCATAAATCTGAACTGTTAAGGGGGCCATATCATGATTTTCTTAAGTCTTTCAGAGTGAACTATATCCATACTCATCTTTGGAACACTAAAAAATAAATTATTTTTGAAAAAGTAGCTAATTTTGTGAGTTTAAAGTAAAATAACTTGATTCCTGCTGCAGACAGTGCAGGTTTTTAGAGGATTACTCTTAAATGCATGAACAGATCAAAATATTGCTTTGGGGTTATTTATAGAGATGAATGAACAGTATAATGCACTTAAAACCTAAAAAAGTAGAATTGTCATGGTATGGCCCCTTTAAGCTACGTTAACATCACTCCCAACAACAAAATTCAAGCAGCCACCTCCAATGAAAAACCAACATAAACGTGTGTTTCATTCAAAACTCATGCATCATACACAAGTCTCTACCACTGTTTTATGGCTCTAGGTAAAAAATGTGCAGTCGCTGACTTCACATTGAAAAGTTAAACCTGTTGAACTTTGACCAATCAGGGACACAGATTTGGTAGTGGTGGATGAATGGTGTCTGTTTTAATTCACAAAAGTTAGAAAATTGATCTTGGAGAAGAAATTAATAATTACAGTGGAATTATTTGACATCAAGTTTTTTTTTATATGAAAATAGAACTGTGAAAGAAAAAGATTCTTGAAATCTACACCACATAGATCAGAATATCGGGAACCTTTAACAGTAAAAGAGCCATTTGGGCTCGGTTTGGGTTTGCAGTCTTACTTTTTAGCCTTTAAGAAATTTGGATTTGCATTAATTCATTTTTTTAATAATAAATATAAATGATGTCTATGTTTTGGCATGAACAAAAGCAAAAATATAAAAAGAACCTGTAATTTTATTTTTATTTTTTATGTTTGACAGAAGCTCAAATAACTTCAAAATAAAAGATGCTCTGAGCCAAACAGGATCATCTCAGTGCAAGTAAACAATGTGATTTTTAACTCAAAAAAGATCAAGCATTTTAGCAAGTTTTGCTTTGAATATAAAATCTGTTCATTGTGGAGGTAGAGTTGATCAAACAAGACGTCTTCAGGTCAACAGGATGTAAAAACCTACTTAGTTTATCATCTATGTGAAGACATCAATGTATCTGGAGCTGCAGATTGCTGACCCCTGACATAGACATTTCACACCAAGCCTCTTCTAACAGTATGTGGTGGACATGTGCTGGTAAACACTAGCAGTAGATTGTCCAGAGTGAACACCATGGGTATTTCCATCAAGCACCTGTGTTTACTGCATTCCTGAACATGCGTCTAATGCCAGGTGCGTACGTAGCATTAGAAGTTGCAGAATCAGATTCAGCCCAAACTTCCTCCAAGTGATTGGTAACAAAAACTCATCAGAGACTAGAGGTGAGGAGTCCGGACTGGAAGGGAGTTTAGTGTTTCCACACTCTTCATTTACCTGTCACAGTTGAAATCAAAGTGGAATTATGGAACTTGGGATTCTCATTTCCAGCGCTCTCTTGTTGTCAGCTTCAACAACACAACCGCACACGCGCACACACAGACACACACTCCCCAGCCGAGGCAGAAAGTGGCAGGTACATCACATCGATGGCAGCAGAGCAGCAGATGAAACTGGCAGGTACACGCAGTAACACACAAAAACACACACTCCCGCATGCACTTGTGGGTGTTCATTTACAAACGCACACTTACACACACAATGTGCAAAAACAAGCTGCTCTGCTTTTACGGTGATGAAATATCACGCCTGAAAATAAACACACAAGCCTCCTTCACACATCCACTTAACCGAGAGGGAGCCTCATTTCTCCTGATAAATCGAAACGCACAGGTCAACCTGAGATGACTAATTTCTGGTAAAGATGAGGGAGATGTCAACATGTTGGTGTTAGAGGTTGTTGTGCTCTCAGGTCCCTCTAAGCGTCTGATGAGTGATAGCATTCATTCGGGCTCTGATAAGCTCTCAGATCAATCATCTTTAGTCATCCTCCAGCAGCTTGAATACAGACACTTTTAAGGACCTGGGAGGGTGGCAAAGGGACACTTTAAAATCTCCAGTGATGAGGAGCATTGCCATTAGGAAAACAGTTAACTGCCCCCAGATCTAACCCCCCTTCTCCCTGCCGTTTTGGCTCTGTCTCAAGGCACTATTCTGGCTCTATCTCATGTCACCGTTCTGGCTGTCGTTCAATTCTCACTTTGGCTCCCGTTCTCTCTCCATTCTGGCTTCGCTTCAAGCTCCACATCGGCTGTTTTTCTTTTTTGTCAGAGGCTTCATTGTGCCTCCCCCCCTCCTTCCAGTTTCAGCACCCCAGGTAGCTGGCCTCCTGCCCGGCTTCCAGATCAGTGGGAGATCCAGGATCAGGCCTTTTGTTTGGGGTGGCATTTTGCCTTTGTTTTCCCATCTCGCCTGTAATCTAAACACCCAAAACATCTCATGGTTGACAAATCGGTGCAGAGATGAGGGAGCAGCGGAAGACAAACGGCTGGAAGTGGTTCAACCCCAGGCAGGACTGATGGTGTCCGACTGGGCCTGACCTCCCAAAGGTTAAAGACACGTTCACTTACAAAGCAATCAATTACCCAGGCTGTGTGGGTGCTTTTAACCAACCTCCCCTACTGCAGTCCACACAGCTGGGGTTATTGATGAGGGTCCCCGCGTAATGCATACTCCAACCTGGAGTGTGTATTACATTTCACAAGTGAAATAAATCTCAGATTCCTGAAGGTTGCGCCTACCGTAGCGTCTATCCAGCTTTACGTCACCTTGCTGAGCCCCCCCGCCGCCTCCCCGCCGCTCTCCCTCCTCTCTGCAGGTTGTTGTAGCAGGTTTATTCTTGTAGTTGGGCTCCGTGGGCCTCTGCAGGCCCCTCAGCTGTTCCGCTGGGTTTGTAATTACCATTTCATTAAGAATGACACTTTCGGGGGTTGAAGCACCATTTCATCCGGGTCTCGTGGGAAGGGCGCTTGCCAAATTTTCAGAGTGAGTGGCAATTATCTCTCTTCACGTCTGCAGTTCACCATTTTGTACTCAGTGGCTTGACAACAGCTAGGAACATTTTGTTGGAGTAATAACAGGTCTGGGATATTTACACTGTAGCCCACTCAAGCTCAGCTCTGCGAAAAGGCTGATATGAGCTATCAGAAGAGATAGAGGGGCACTGCTACACAGAAGAGCTCAACACCACTCGTGTGTACACAGAGTATTTCAATATACTCACCAGGATACTGCAAAAAACAAACAGGTTGACTTTACATTCAGTCAATTTTCCAACGAACGGCCTTCGAAAGCTTTCACAAAGAGTGCCTGGAATGTGTTTATATTTTTTTATTAAATAATTTAAATGAACCTTTGCATTTTTATGCTCCTGTTTTTAACAAAGATCAAACACTTAACTTTTTAACCAGTACCAGTATTCTTACCTGGTACTCTAACCCTAGCCGGCACCGCATTCGGAACCAGTACTGTATCCGGAGTCTGTAATGCTCGGCGTCTGGTACTGGGTTAAGGTTAAGTTTAGGATGCTGGTGTGGTCCGCCTCCCAGTACCAGACCAGGACCGATTTGCTTACCAGAGGTTGGGGACGCCTGATTTAATTAGAACAGCCAGCATGTAAAAATAGGTGGGGATACCTAGAATGTAAATGTTTGACACAGAGGGGTCCTGAACCATACGTCAAAATGTGATGCGTTAGGGATGAGAATGTGTTGAAATATGTTACCACCGCAAGATAACATCGGGCCATTCATCGACAATCAGGACGATCAGGCGGGCCGGATGTACAGTAGTTACCCAGTAATCTACCAGCACCCTCCCCAGTCTAACACCAACACCCATTTTCTCCACTGAGCTAGCAGTGATCAGCAAAAATCTTTCATTTTAAATGCAGAATGCTGTATATTTTTAGTTGTGTCCTATCTTCAGTAAATTCCACCTCAAACAGGTGTTCGTTACTTTAGACGCTGGGCTCCTTTAAGACCCCCACACCGGTCAGGCACAGTCGTCCGGACGCCAAGTGTACTTGTGTTGTGAACCACTGTAGCGATGGTCAGGGCTACTAAAGGCAGATTTATTGTATGTGCATCCATCTTTGAAGAAGTTTGGATTATTTTCGTGGGAGATCCAAGACACACTACCAAAGGCTCTAGGATGACGTCATGAAATTGGCAGCACCCACACGCAAAGGCAGGCGGAGCTTCAGGAATCGATTCGTTTTACTTCTGGGTAGGAAGAAACTCACAAAAAATAATGAATATTTTATAAATAATTTGTTTTTTAATGTTACAAAGGTAATATATGATCATATATATGGATATAGTTCACTTTGAAAGGTTTAAGAAAATCATGGTATGGCCCTTTTAAGGACCTCTATGGATGTCGTGAAAATGAAATGTCCGATTGCTCTGTGTTTAGTAAATGTATTGTGTAAGTGTTGAAAGGACAGAATAAGTTATACACACTATACTTGTTGTACAGTGGCGGTACATCACTAGTTGTTAGTAAAGTGCAAATACTCGCCACTTACTGATGCGCACAAATGTTGCAGAGTGTGCAGGTGATACATATATGTCCACATAAACTACACTTTTGTCTAATTTCCCCCATTTCTAACATTCAGGCTGCACCACAAGGGGACCTCAACGGATGTACAAATATCAGATGAATGGCTCTAACAGCAGGATTTGAGATGAAAAATCTCCCCTATTACACCCTTTCTTTCCCATTTCATGTTGTAGGTTACAAGTGGTTGGTGCGATCTGTCACCCGCAGCATACCCATAGATGAAAATGTGCATGAGCTTTTTCACTCTCCAGGCTGACCAAGCACGCTACGATTTTGACATTTCGTGCGGGCCAGCTGTGTGTCCCGAACAGGTTTGTCTATTTTTCACCCACAGACAGCCCATATCCACCTATAAGGGCAGTTGTGATTAAGGGTTAAACGGTGCAGACCAGGAACTCTATAAAGTTAATTCCACTGATTTAACCAAATATAAAAGAGAAAAACAATCATAAAAAATATTTCATATAGAACCATTTTATACCGAGAAGGACGGTCTAAGGCAGGGGCGTCAAACTCAATCTCACAGGGGGCCAAAATCCAAAACACACCTTAGGTGGCGCGCCGAAAAGGATAAACGTTTATTGTACACTCTAAAACTACATTTTTAAAACTTGAAAAGCGTAATTTTTTAACATAATTATAAACAATAAAAAGGCAGGAATATTATTCCAGAATAAATCAACTTAAACCTTAAATAACTTTCAATATTTTACTCTCCATAAAAATATATTTAGTAACAGTTATAAAAGCGCAAGATAACATCAGGCCATTAATAACAATAACATAAAATGATCTGGAGGGCCAGGTATAATCACCCGGAGGGCCGGATCCGGCCCCCGGGCCTTGACTTTGACACATGTGGTCTAAGGTCGCGATGCCAAGTTTAGGTTAGTTCAGAATCAGCTATATTATGATATTTTATGACTGATTTTATGTTTTTGGACAATTACTGGTGTTAAGCCCATTACCGAAACGGTGTTTAATTTTGAGCTATACTGAATTGAATTGAACTGAATGCCTTTATTGTCATTGTATATGTTACAATGAAATTTCTATATAAATAAAATTGAATTGAAATTAATTATTTGATCCTTTATTTTAAATAAATTCACTTGTCATTTGGGTCTAAACACGTTTTTGGCAGCTAAAGCCAACTCAGAGAAATAATCTACTCCTTTTTGGTCTCCTCTGACTTAGACGTGTGTTGAAGCTGAGTTAATAATCAAGATTCCCCACTTAACTTGTGCTACCTCTGTCTCAGAGAAGTGGGATAGTAAGAGCCATGTGGATTTTGTCCTTTTCTGTGACTGTACATCATGGTCACAGATATAACAGATACAGGTCCTCCACCCTCAACTTTGCAGAAAACACTGTCTCTGGACAAGATTTATGTTTTTTCCCCAAGAAGCTCAATTCTAAACCAATTACAGAAAACAACTGTTAAACAAACACCAGATTTTGTACTTGAGTTTGTAAAATTTGTGTAAATGATTTCCTACAATAAATCTGAGACAGGAAACACGAGTGTGTGTGTTTACTTGTGCCTCTTAGGAACAAGAAATGATGGCAGCCATCAGCCTTGTTGAATTATAGAGACATGATTCACACAAGGTGTGAGGTGACGGCTGCAGCTCTTTTAATTGCATGTCTGCTCTGAATGATAGGATACTTAATTCCTACACATTCCACACTATTGCTTTTCACACTCGCAGAGGCCTGGGGGGGCAGCTGAGACTGTCTGTGGCCATATGGGGAGGGAGGCAGAGCTCCGGCTGAGTGATTGGGGGCTTCCTGCCTCTCCTCTGCACAAAACTGTCAGTTAAACTGCACTGAAGCTGCGGACGACGACATGAAACAACACAATTCAAACTGTGTCACTATTTTGAAATTTGCTCCTAAAACACTGATCGGAAGTGTACGACAATCTTTACCACTAGAGCTCTCATAGCATACCATCCATCCACATGGTCACAGATGAATTTTTAGCTTCAAACTAGCTTTTTTTTCTTCACACTGAAACTGAAATTCAGTATACTCTGTCAGATACAGTACCCAGACTCACACAGTGAGCTGTGTGAAGTGTGACAACGTCCTGTCGGCTCATGGTAGCACCATCAGGCTCCCTGCTGTCCTGCGAATGGGTCACTTCTCCTTCTTTATCCCTCTTATCGCTCCGTCACATCACCTGTTTTCTGTTGAGTCTGAGCTGAGAATAGTGCTACTAGGAAAGCAATGCTCTGACTCCAGCTACAGTTCATGAGTGGTGCAATGAGGTAGCACCACTTTTTAATTGTATCAACAATGACATGCATATATGCAAGATGCATCAAAAAATGTAATGGTGGGGTTTAATATAGAATATAAAGGGATCTGTGTGAGTAACTTTTAGTATATATATATATATATGTATGTATGTATGTATATGTATACATACACTGAAAAAAATGACTAAAAAATTGTACTTAAGAAAATCCTTGTAACAGTTTGCACTAACAATTCCTAATTCAATTTTACTGCATTTATGAATATAAAACAAGTAAGATTATGATCAAATCCTAAGTAATTAAAACAAACATACATTTCTCTAATAAAATTTACATAACATTATTGAATGCTCCAAAAGTGATTAAAACAATTTGAAAAGTAGTATAAACAATATAAATGTTTGATTACTCATAAAAAATAGGTAAACTATAAGTTCTTTACTAGAAAAATCCAGGTACAAACTAGACATGAGGCCAAATTGAGTCTAATTGCCTTCATATATATATAAAACTTCCTCCTTTTGACCAACTTGAACATTTCTAGTAAAAAACAACCAATATTATATATGAGGAGGACAGGAAGCCTGCTCAGGCATTTAACAGCTGGTCATTTAAATTCTGGCTTATAAAGAGAGGACACTGAAGAAAAAAAAACGGAAGATCCTTGAGATAAAAAAGGGACCACAGAAAAAAACAAACATCGATCTGGAGGGAAAAGGTTTAGTTTTGTGAAGCTAGCTGATTAGCTCGAGCTGCTAGCTTCGAGGAGAAAGTGTTTGTGTTAGCCTGGGGGCGGAGCAGACTCTTCCTGGAGGGGCTGTCTCACATTGTGACATCAGCATGTGAGAACAGCGTGTGTCAGGGGTTAATGAACTCCACTGATAATACAGACTGTAAATATCCTCAAACTGTGGCTTATAAACTTGTATCCGTCCCACAATAGAAGAGAGTTCTGACAAACTTTCTGAAACAAGCCGATACACAGTGAGAAGCAGTGAAAGCTGCTTTTTATCATCAAACTTGTGTTAACCTAAACTGGTGTAAATGTATGCATCACATGGGTCAGTCATTCTGCACATGCAATAATATATGTAGGAAAAACAGAAAAATATCAAAGGCTTTAAAAAACTTCAACTTTAAACTCCCACATCAGAGCTTAATCTTTTTACGCTTGTCTGTATCTTAATGTAAGAGTTCTAACAGTCAGGAGTTACTTCTACAGAACTCACAAACACATATATATCTATGTGACTGTGTGATCTGCAATATTACTTGTAATCTCTTCATCTTTTACGATTTAAGGTTCATTTCTGCAGCTACATGATGAGAGCACAAAGGCCACTTTTGTTCTAAATGTAAATGTTTATCTGATAAATATGCATTTGTAAATAGTTCTGTTCCTGTCCAAAACACCTCCATGGGGTCAAATTAAGATCAGTATTAAAGTGAATAAAAAAGAAAAACAGATTAGAAATTAAAAAAAAAATATGCATTATGTAAAAAAAAAGAAAAATGCCAAAGTTTTAAACTTTAAAGTACATGTAGTAAAAGTGGAAAAAGAAATATTAAAATAATAAAAATAGTAATACACACACACACACACATACACACACATAAATATATATATATATATATATATGTCACACTACCCAATGGGATTACAGCACATTTCTCTTGCTCTTCACTTTTATTCCTAAATTTAGTTTCAATTAAAACCTTTCGTCTTTGCCATGCAAAACAAATAAGCAAAAATAAAGGCTGAAAATACAAGACAACAAGTGTTGCACATAAACATTTTTTATTTGGTAACAGTTTTAGATTTAGTGTTCTTATTTATTCCAAGTTTCAAATTTACAAACTTTTTTCGCCATTTCTTTTAGGCTTACAAAGTATATTTTTAAACTTAAACTGTTTTCCTATTTTCCTTTATTTTTCTTTATAAGTTTATAACTTCAAGTTTCAAATCCTATTTAGAATTTATTTTATTTGCCGCTTAGGGCAGAAGATCTGAATCTATTCTCCAAACTGAATTTAAACTTCAATACATTATAAATTTATGCAAATAAATATAACCAAACAATGACTTTTATCCTTAACCAGCTGCATGAGCTTGCTTGTTTATTTTCTCCTACCTACCACTACACATGTGAGCTGCTACAGGACCAACAGTACAGTATTTTAGATAAGTGTCTGGAGTCCAGTACCGGCCCGTCCCAGCTGTCCCTCCACATGCCCTCTTCTCCTCAGTGCTGTGTTTGTGCTTCGGCAGCGAGCCGACCGACCCTTGACCTCAGGCTAATGAGAGCGATAACAAGGATTAAAAGGGGCTGACTGGAAGGTGTCCGGGAGAGGGGTTTAAACAATTACACTGGGCTGCCAACATGCCTTTCTTCATGAGTCAGGAAATTACAGTCTCCCTCTTTTTCTCCCCCACACAGTCTTTCAGCAGGCGCACAAAAGAAAAGGCTTATGGAAAATAATAAATTATCTCTGGGCCACGTTAACTTGGATGTAAATCGCTGGGCAATTATGTTTTAATAGCCCTTTAAGAGAATGAGTAATTGGGTCGACACTGCTGGGGTTGATCAGGCTCACCCATCTCTCCCTTTGTGCCCACTGGAGGAGAGCCGTGGGTCTGTGAGTCGGTCAGCCTGCAGCAGATTCTGACTTCCGTCTGTGGCTTCAGAGGATCGCATGACTGCTTTCATGTACTAAAATTAGACCTTTTCTCTGGTAAATAAAGCTTTGACTGTATTTGCACTTTTTTTTGTTTTTAGTTTGAACTTCATCTGACTCATTTCAGGAAATTTTAGCTTCTAGGAGGTTTCTGTTTTGATTTTCCTGTAAGCACTCGAGTCTTTCTTTACCATCAGGACACTTCAACTTGTTAAGGTGTTTTACACTTTAGCCACACCTGTCCAGCTGCTCGTCACTGCAAATTTCTAATCATCCAATCACATGGCAGCAACCCAGACATTTAGGGATATAGGATTATCTGTTTTGATCTGGTTCAAACAGAGAATGGAGAAGAAAGATGATTGAAATAACTTTGAACGTGACATGGCTGTTGGTGTCAGAGGGTCTGGTCTGAGTATTTCAGAAACTGCTGATCTACTGAGATTTTCACCCACAACCATCCCTGGGATTTACAGAGAATGGTCAGAAAAAGAGAAAATATCCAGAGAGCAGAAGTTCTGTTAATGCCAGAGGTCAGAGGAGAATGACCAGACTTGTTCCAGCTTATGGAAAGAACACAGCAACTCAATGAACCACTAGTTACAACCGAGTTCTGCAGAAGAACATCTCAGAATGCACAACACGTCCAGCCTTCAAACAAGTGGGCTACAGCAGCAGAGGAACACACCGGGTACCACTTCGGTCAGCTAAGAGCAGGAAACTGAGGCTACAATTCACACAGACTCAAGATACATTCAGATAGTATTGGTCAGAATTTGGCGTCAACAACATAAAAAGGATGAATCCATCCTGCTTTGTATCAACAGTTCAGGCAGGTAGTGGTTGTGTAATAGTGTGGAAGATATTTTCTTGTCACACTTTGGGCCCCTTAGTACCAATTGATCATGGTTTCAACCCCACACTCTACTTGAGTATTGTTGCTGATCATGTCCATCCCTTTTATGACCACAGCGTTCCATCTTCTGATGCTACTTCCAGCAGGATAAGGCTCCATGCCATAAAGCTGGAATCATCTCAGATTAGTTTCTTGAACATGACTCTAATGACCTCCACAGTCACCAGATCTCAATAGATCACCTTTGGGATGTAGTAGAATGGGAGACTGGCATCATAGATGTTCAGCTGACAAATCTGCAGCAACTGTGTGATGGTGTCATGTCAATATGAACCAAACTCTCTGAGGAATGTTTCCAGTACCTTGTTGAATCTATGCAACCAAGGATAAATCCATTTCTGATAGTAAAACGGGGTCTAACCTGGTACTAGCAAGATGCACCTAATAAAGTGCTTGTGAGTGTGTATAGCAGCAAACGTTTAAGGCACAGATTAGCTACCCCTTTACATTTCTGTTTTCAACAAAAAAATAAAACAATAACTGCTCCTCTGGGATCAGTTGGAAAAAAGTCCAGCCAGTTTTGTGTCTTTGTTGTTTGTGGCAGCCCAGATACAATATGACCTTAAAATACAATAAAACCACATGCTACCCAGCCAGCAAGGCCAGGTGGGCAGCATGTGGTTTAGAAGTGGGCAGAAAATTTGGTCCCTGAATGGGTTTGTCCACAGTTTATGTGGAGGCTCCAACTGTGTTTGTCCACATTGGCTTAAGCGGGCTCTCAGTTGGTTGGCTCGCTATGCTAGCCAGCCGCCAAGGTGGACAGCAAAGCTCATTAGGTCGCTGCAATGGAGCTTGCTAGCAGAGTTTGCTAGCTTGATAAAGCGAAGCTCGTCAGCACGCTACAACAGAGCTCGCTAGTTCAACTAAACGGAGCTCGCTAGCTCACAGCAGTGTAGCTCACTGCAGCAGAGCTTGGTAGCTCAATACAGCGTAGCTCGCTACAGCAACCTTGCTACCTTGATAAAGCGGAGCTGGCTAGCACGCTACAGAAGACTTCACTAGCTCGATAAAGTGGAGCTCGTTAGCTCATCACATCGGATCTCGCTAGCATGCTACAGCATAGCTTGCTAGCTCACTACATCGGATCTCGCTAGCACATTACAGCAGAGCTCACTGGCTCA
>NC_050527.1:21569359-21571136 GCF_002922805.2 Oryzias melastigma | reverse complement strand
CACGCTACAGAAGACTTCACTAGCTCGATAAAGTGGAGCTCGTTAGCTCACTACATCGGATCTCGCTAGCACATTACAGCAGAGCTCACTGGCTCAGTATAGCGGAGCTCTAGCTTACTCCAGCAGAGCTTGCTAGCACGCTACGCCACCCACAGGCCGGTTAGCGTAGCGACCAAACCCACTGAGTGCCCACTTAAGCCAATGTGGGCAAACACAGGTGGAGCCATCACAAAAACTGTGGACAAACCCGATCGGGGCCCACGTTATCTGCCACCTTTGAGACCATATTGGGCAAACTTCTGTACTTTAAAATGCGTTTTCTGTTTTTAAGCAATATCTGAAGCATACTGTATAAATAGCATGGGTTGACCCTCAAAGCATTAAGGTCAAAGTGGTCCATTGTCTTGATTTCCATCAGTGGGGAGGGCTAGAGCTGGGCAGTAAAGATGCAAGGAGGACAGGGATCACACCAGGCCAAACCCAGTGGACATGGATTCTACAAATGAGTCTGGAAAAACACAAACAGCAGGGGAATGAAGGCAAGTAAAATATACTAAAAAGAAACAGAAGAAACTAGCGATAGAGATCGGACACAAGGTCGAGTTTGACACAGAAGAAGGAAGTGATCAAAATCCACAGCAGGATGCCAGACTTTCCTGCAACAAACAAGCAAATAGTGGGATAAACCTGTTTTTGTGTCCCTGCACTTTCATCTCGGGGAGAAGACAAACAGGGAAGGAAATTGATCAGATGAGCATCTGTTAGCCTTGGCAACAGCTACAAGTCTACAGATATATCAGCAAATCCCAATTTTTTTTTCTCTCCCAGCTCCATCACTATGGAGCCTGTGCAGATGTTTAAAGGATTTTTTCCTTAGACAGGAAGGAAAAGAGCTGTGAATGTGAATGCAGGCCTTCCTCCATTAATGCTCACATTTAGACAAAGGTTTTCATCACTGAGCCGCAGAAAGAAAAAACAGGCAATGTTTGAATTATTTTTTCCCATAGATCAAACCTCTTATTCTTTGTGAATTAAAGGCCTATTCATATCTGAGTTAGTGCCCTTTGCAGAAAACATAATAGAGGTTAGCCAGTAGGTTTCCTCCAGACTAATGGTCTGACCAGCATTTTAGTGCAGCTAACATTATTGAAGAGCGCTATGGATATAAATGCCACTTGTTGGCATAACTTTGATATGATTCTGGGGTTTTAAAAATAATAAAGCACGCTTTTATGAAAACAATTTTACAGTTTTAGTCGACAAATCATCAATTTTTTTGCTGTTTAAAAAAAACCAAACTATAACAATAATACATATTTTGTCTCCAGCATTTGTAGAGTCTTTTTTCTTCTATGAATATATTACTGGATTGGCCCTTTCCTATTTGCTGCTATAGAGACGTGCGTGCGCGGGCGCCATCGCCATGCATTGAGTTTTGTCAACATAACACCGCTGTTCCAATGGAGGACAGGCAAGCATCAACAACAGTGATTTTCACAAAAATCACTGGTTCAAATTAAAGCTTGGAAAATTATTGATCTTGTGGTATATTCAAATATTCATTAACCATGAAGATTAATCTGTAAATAGTGCAAAAATTTCTACTGTATAGGTAACGCACTGCTGTCAAATTACCAGCTTCTAAAAATCTGTGATTTTTGATTTTGCCTATATGTTAAAATTGATATAACTAATCTTGTAAATGATTTTCACCCAAGCTCAGATAGGAGGGAGATCGATAAAGTTTAATGGTATAAATGGCTGATAAACTTTACCA
>NC_050527.1:21526000-21569259 GCF_002922805.2 Oryzias melastigma | reverse complement strand
AGTCTCCATTTTGCTGCACATATTACGTGTGACCATCAGTTTTTGTGCCGGTTGCATGTAAACATGTGGGGATAATAATAGCCTTGTTTTAAAACATCAAACATTCAAATAAATACATTCATCAATGATTACCCAAGCTAGCATGCTACATGCTAGCTCCCACTTTGGCACAAACTTCCCAGCATGATTTCTCTCTATTAAAATGCGATTCCGATCCTGTGATGATTCCTCTCCATCGGATTATTTTGTTTTCAAGGTTTTTAAAGTTGACTGCAAAACATTGGGTCCGCTTTTGAGGTTCTTGGCGTTTTTATTTGGACCTCCTCTGTTCTTTACTCTGAAAGACTAAAGTAATGCTGCACGTCTGTCATTTCGTATATCACGAGAGGGCCAATCCAGTAACATATATCAATGATTTTAATAAGGAGAAACACTGACAATAAAATATTACACATGGGATTTTGTACATTTGTGTTTTCATATCATGCTGCTTGACTTGATTTTGTTTTTGTCAGGGTTTGGTGTGTGGACACAATCGCAGGACAGGTATCAGCTCCAAATCAGCGTCTTTAATAAAATAAGAATCCAAAAAACTAAGGAAGAGCTCAAAGCTGGAAAAAAACAGGAACAGTCTATTAAAGTCAAAGTCCAAGTCCAAGTCCAAAAACTATAAGCCACACTAAACCTGAAATGGCAGACAACATTTGGTGCATCAAGTAACAAGACAAACCTGCAAGGAAGTGAGGGGAGAAACTCATATATATACAGGAAGGGGAGTGAAAGAGAACCAAAAGACACAGGTGTAACCCATCAGGGAGGAGTGGCAATCAGCTCAGGGGAAACACATGACAGTTTTCACGCTTCTCTTTGCCTGAACCTCTGGAGTTCCTCTGTCCACCTCTATACTGTAGCTGAATCATGTTTTTGAATTCTCCTGCTAAAGTCAAGCCATGTTTGTCTTTTCGTAATTTGTTATATTTCTATTTGAAGGAAAGCTTTTTTAGGGGAAATAACTAAAAATGAGTTAACTCCAGCATGCATCTGTGACTGCTTGAGGGATGTTTGAGGAAAATGTGAGAGGCTGTTATCACATCCTCAGCACATTCATCTCCATCTGACAGCACGGAGCAGACGCAGAAGTCCAGAAGAAGAAGAAGAGAATGACTACAGATTAGGTAATACAGTTACCTAATCAGATTAGGAAGAGGGCTGCTCTGAGGAGAAGGGAACAGGTCTAGCAGAAGAGGTAGAGACAGTGTGAATTTCTAAATAGAAAAAAGAATAGTGTGGTTGTCCTACACATACATATCATCTTTTCATTTTATTTTAATCATAGGTCCTCAGTTAGCAAATAAAATTACAAAAACTGAAGGAAATTTGAATGAAAGGAGGAAAAGGGAAAGTAAGACGATGCTCTCAAAGTGTATCCGTCAGAGGGGATGGAACAGAGATACTCTCTGTGGTGCAAGAATGAAAAAACTAATTATCAATTGATAGTGACAGATTTAAAATGAAAATTACAAAAATGACTATTGATTGTATTGTATTGTGAGACCACTATATTATATTTTTAATCTATCTTTTAAAACAGGTATTTTCCCAGAAGGTATGAAAACTGCTAAAGTTTTCCCAACTCACAAAACAGACGACATGCATTCCTTTAACAATTATAGACCAGTGGCACTGCTTTCAAAATTCTCTAAAATATTATCATTTTTTTTCTAATACTTCATAAATTTTCTAAATTTTCTGTGAAAAAAAAAAAAAGTTTAAAAAAAGTGTTTTTTGGTCAAATGGATCGACAGCCTTTTCAATGACAAAATTAACAGAAGATATTTCAACAGCAATTGGCTGAAAAAAAATTGTTCGATTTCAAAAAGATACCAATATTTTATTTTCAAAATGATATCTGTTTGGGGTTAGAGGAGTTACCTGGTAAACCAGTTATTTGCATAAAAGGCAACAGAATGTACAGTTTACAGGTTATTCCTTAATATGCATGAATATTGAATGTGGAATCCCACAGGGGTCAATATTTGGTCCTTTTCCTTTATATTTAAAAATGATTTTTTGGCTAAAAACTTTGTGGAGCTGTCTTTAATTTGTGATAACAGCTAGGTCTTACTTAATTTTGATGACTCGCGTGTCATAAAAAGTTATCTTGCAGTATCAAATGTTATTATGTACTAATACATCAGTGCGATTTTTAGGCTCCCTCTAAGTGTGTCCATATTCCGTGCTTTAGAGCCCCTGACCGTGAGTGTCAGTGTGAGCGTGTCACAGCGTTTCCTCCTCCTCCCATCCTCTGGGTGTTTTCGCAGAGGGTCTTTAATTCCCTCCCGAGCAGCTCTGTCACCTATGTCGCCAGGGGACAAGGAGAACGTGGCGTTTTTCCTGGATCAAAAATTTACGAGCAATTAAAAGGCGGCTGATGCCCAGCATCCATCAGCCCTGCATGCTGCTGCCTGGCAGGGAGGGGGGGCGGACTCGCAGTAAACCACAGGCTATATACTTTTATATCTGTTGTCCCTCCAAAGAGAGAAGGTTATGACAAAATGATGTTTTACTCGTCCTGCTTTCGAGCAAGATGTAGGAATCTTTTATGGAACAGGGGGTCAGTGCTGAGGGAGGAGACTAAGAGACATGTGAGGGGTAAAAAAAAGTGTGTTTGTTAAAGTTTAGAACCAAAAATGAAGATCTTCCATGCAGAAAGAGTAACTCTGCTCTTCTGGTTCATCAGCTCCACACAGAAAGTGACTAAATTACTTTGTTGTTTATTACTGCAGACCTCTGATTTATGTCCCTATGCTGATGTAATTTCAACACAATGGCAGGAAGACACTTTTATTTTACATATTTGAATACACAAAAACACAGCAACACACGCACACTGCTCCAATATCACACACCTAAAACACAAAGAGTGCAAACCCTCATACATCAGTGCAGTCACTCTTTCACTTTCGCTGGCTCCTCGCGACAGGCAAACACTCATTTGCATCCTTAATTGTGTTGTAATGTACTTTTAATTTGAAAATGGAGGCAATTAATTATTTTGATATGGAACAAAATGCAGCAAATGTAAACATTCTAATAGTTCTCTGGGAGTGGAGGATCATTTTTCAAAAGAGGGATTGAATTTTATCTCATTTTTAATGCCAGAGCATTTTTTTTCAACTCTTTCACTATCATACATTCTCCTTGATATTCACTTTGTTTTTTCAGCCACTCAGGGTCTCTTTGATCTATCCCACCAATGCTATTCTCCATCTAAATCTCCCACAGGATAATTACGGCAGATTCACCTGTGCTATCACTCCAGATTTAGTGGAATTAGGCTTGTTTGGGATTCCTGCGTCTTCGCTGTACGTCATGTTTCATGTGCAAACCTCAGACTACTCAGTCATAAAGGCTTTGAGTGAAGACATAAATCTGATTTTTTTTCCTCCATTGACCAATGGATCAATAGGAATACAGAGCGACATTAAAGGAATAGAAAAAGATTGTTTTCAGGAGGCCAAGGGAAAAAAAAACTGACACTTTCACTCCCTCAGCCTGATAAACCTGACACGGAGACAAACAGGATGAATGTGCATTATGTTTACCTCTTCCCTTCCCTCTCTATCTCCTTCACTCCCTCACGCAAATTTTTCTGTGCCACCGTACCCCTCTATACAGTAAAGCCAACACCACTCATCATCCCTATCTCTTTCCCCCCTTTCTCTTTTGACTCTCCCCAGGGTGCTGGGAGCCGGCTGACATCACAGTCGGCACGGCAACAGCCTATAAATTATGAGTGACAAGTCTTTGGACCAATAAAAGTACCACCATATTTCATGCACAGTAAATCTGATGGCAGATTGCTCTAGCGTGTGGCGGCTGACATGTTTATTGTCATCATGGCGGAGGGATGGGGGGTGGGGTGGTGTAAGGGTGGGGGTCACTACCCGCCCGGCATCAGAGTGGTGCAAAGCTGAAAGTCTGGTATGCATAGAGGTCAAACAGTTGGGAAAATTGGGATGAGATTGACCCAGTCCTTCGCACACCAATCCCCAAACAGACACTCAGATACACAGACAGTCATCAGGACCGACTAATCTAACTCTCTAAGGGAAGCCATTTTTCCTGTGGCTTTTACAAAGCCTTGCAGCTGCAGTGTTCACTGCCGCCATCTGTCCCTGATCCACGTGTGAAATCTGCAAACGAAATAAAATGTATTCTTTTTCACACTAAGACAGCCTGGCAGACAGTTTTAATGGTCAGGGGATTCAGAAATATGTCAAACCTTCCTTTGGTTTGATTTGCTTTCACACAAGAGTGTTAACATTCATAATGGCAGGTTCCATTCACACCAGGGTCTGTTTAGTCCGCTTCATCTGCAAGTTCGAAGGCTCACCCGAACAATGGTTCAGTAAACGGTGATGTGAAGGTCTAGGCGTCTTCATAGCCAAAGATGAGAATCACAAAATATTTTGAAAATCTCTGTATTGTATCTCTTTATTGTAAGTAACAAATTAAAACTTAATCAAGAAGGGATCACAATGGTTTTCTTCTTTGTGCTTTTTTTCCTGTCTCGGTGAGGCAACACTGGCCTAAAGTTCAGAATTATGTCATTTTTTTATGCAATGTGTTTCACTTTGATTTGAATCTGAAACACCAGTGGAAAGTTAGTGTGATTTAGGTTGCATTCAGACTTGAAAAGTCTGTTGGCCCAAACTGAGTCAAACTAGAATCATCTAGATATTTCAGTTTCAAACCAAAGCTTGGAAACAAAACTATGTGACTAAATATCTCCTCAGTCATTGGCCAGGAGTTATGAGGGCGGGGCAAAGCAACAAAAGAAAGAAAGTTCTACACTTTGCAATTTTTGCCATGATAGTTCACTTATTGAAACTTTATATTTCACTGAACAATTTTGAACGTCTGTATGAAGGTCAGGTAGAAGGTTTTTACTTTCTGGTATGGTGAAGGGATGCTGCCAGACGGTTACTGAGGAGACGACAGCTAAGAAGGAAAGCTGATAAGAGTTTATGACATATTGATTGTCAGGAAAACAGTGTGAGAAGCAATCACATTAAAAGTTGTTTCAATGAGCCTGCATTCATCCAACAGTTCATCCTGTTCTGTTTATATCCCATATTGCTTTGCTACAGTGGGGTTTTGGTCCATAGACAGAGCCTATTCAGACTGAGGAAACTCAGAGGGAACCGGATTGGAAACAAACTGAGACCACCTTGAAAGATGTGCCAGAGCGGTTCCTGGTCCTGAAACCAGGGTCCATTCGGGTATAGTCAGACTCAAAACTTATTCCAGACTTTTGGAGTAAAACAAACACTTTGTGCAAACCAAAATGTGTCCAGTCTGAACACACCGTTAGAGTAAGAGCAGTCAACGCAACACTGAACATGAACGAGAAACTTTCAGGTCACATTTTTGTGTCATCCTTACGTCTATATCTTTTTCCTTCAAAGTCGCTTCACGTCCTCTCTTTGGATAATTTGTAATCTTTTTGTTGTTTCTTTAATGCTGTAGTGAGTTGCACCAAGTGATTTAAGATGTTTCCAGGCAGACCAGATTTAGGTTGTTGCATCTACACCAGGTCTCAGCTTCATACGTACCAAATGAAGTAAACTATCAGAAAAAAGCACAAACTGATCAACCCATTGTGAAAGAATTACATGTCAGTACTTGTGACCAGCTAGTATCGACAGAAAAATGTCAATCGTATTTAACTTAAAAATTTTTTTTACAAATATTTATGAAGTAATTATCAACTATTTTCACTAGATTTTGTAATTCTTAGAACCCACACACCAAAGAAATAGGTCTGATTTCACAGCATTTGCATGTCGTGGTGTAGTTCCACAGAGCGACCTTGTGCTGGTCACACAGTAGTCCGCCCGTCTTCACCCTTGCAATAAACCATTGTTTATACTTGGCATGAGTGCTGCCGCATGATCAGGGCATTACAAGTCCTCTGCCACAGCCCCAACATGGGCAGATTTCAGCAGACGCCCGCTGCTGTGATCTGCATCATTATATTTTAATTAATCCATTCTTCTCACAGCAACACAGTAATTATAATCTTTTTTTATGACAAGGCATGCTGTGAAAGAAAGGATGGAAGAGAGAAAAAGGAATGAGAAAAAAAAGCTTGGTAGGAGAGAAGCTAAGAGAGGAAACAAGAGGGATAGGTGATGACAGTTAGTTAGAGGTGGGGTGATGGGGAGGAGGAGGGTGCTTAAAGAGAGGAAGAAAGATGAAAAACATCACAAACACTATGACTGATTACAGATGTGTCATTGCCTGGCCGTGAAGGCGCTGTAAACGCATTAACATGGTGGCTGGGAGAGCACAGACCACTCTCACTCTCCTCTGGATTCTTGCTTTGTACGGTGCGAGGTAAAAGCTCTGCTCCTCTCAGCCTCCGTCTGTGTAAATCATCACGGATATAAACAGCCAGACACGCCGGAGCTGTGGGTGTGATAATAACATTAGAAGATTACAACGATACTCCTCCCTGGACAAGATCACCTGTCTTAACTGTCATAAAACAGACCGTTGACTTTTGTGGCTGAAGAGATTTATATGACAAGAGTGTGCAGGTGTCTGTGTGCACAAGATCAGAATCAGTTTATGGGCGGAGGAGACTGCTTTACTGTCACGAAACTCAAAAAGTTCGAATATTTCAATTTAGTAAATATGCGGCACAAATTAAAACACTGTTTGAATCAAACAATTACAAAAAAAATGCATCAATTTAGTGGAATTGGACCCAGAAGTTTCTATAAACCGGTTTAATTGGATGCGTGTTCAGGACACAGAAGGCCAGCTGAAGGATGTTGAACATGGTAGACTGTTACAGAGCCCTTAAGGACCAGATTATTTGGCTGGCATGGTCACCCGGTTCTGTGTCTGATAACCTCTAGCAAACCAGAGGACTTTGGTCCATTAAGCCGCACTTTATGCAGTAAATTTGGACAAATCTGAATTCTTTTGCTACCCCTACATTCAGCCCTTTAAAACGAAAAGTTTTGGAACAATAGTGTCTTAGTATTCAGATGGCAGTCCCACTAGATGATGTCATTATTAGTCGCCGGTCAGCTATGTTGCTAGCGCTCAGAACCCCATAACAACAGTGGTTTTAGAACTTTTAAAAGGTTGTGCTAAAACAAAAAGTCATTACTTACATTTAAATGAAACTTCTGTGCTTCAGAGCAAACCGACGTAAAGAAAAGCACCAGTCCTCCGTACCACAACGCAATGTGGAACACCCTACCCAACAAAGGTTATCCCTTAAAAAACAACTTCAGACACTCCTATCACTTCAAACACCCCTACAGCCCGGACTGGTAGGGCAAGAATTCAGATTTGGCCTTTGTATGTCAGGGATAATAGGCGAAGGTGGACTCCAAAATGCAACGAGTCAATAATAGAGATTTTAAAGCAGTTTATTTGGCCAGCAGTAAGGTCCTCCAAGCAGTAGGGGGAGTCAGAGAGTGCATGAAAGAGAAGCGGAGGGAAACTCATCGCTTAACCCACTTTTCCAACTAAATAAGATCCAATAATCCACAAGAGAGAAGAGGAGTCTCACCAGGGCGGCGGAAATATCCAGAGGAGCAGGCAGAGACGGGAACACGGAAGTCAGAACGGATCCAAGGCTGAGGTACCGAAGAGTGAAGACAGGAGCGGAGGTCCAGAACGTAAACAGGGTCGAGAACGAGGCAAAACAGCAAGGCAGGAGCATTGAGAGACTTGAGAGAATCAACCTCAATCCGGTACTGAGTCTGGAGAGGAAGAGTCTTAAATAGAGGAGCACCAAGGTGTTCAGAATGAGCAATCAGACAGGTGAGGGCGGAGCATGACATTGTGTCCACTGCCTGTGTTTCGATGTGCAGCGACTTCACTGAAGGACGTTTGTCCAAAAATGTATTCATAGACTTGATACTCCAGCCACTAGTGGGAGGAGCTACTGTTTTTAGCCTAATCACCTCATGGAAGTATTGACTGTATACCTCGTTTGGAATGCATGGAAGACACAGATAATAGTAAGAGATCAAGTTTATTGTTTTAAAGTGCTCTACAAAAGTAGCACCAGTAATCCTGTCTCCATGAGATAATTCAATCTCTCCCAGTACACTGAGGATCTACTGCAGGAGCTTTCAGCGGTACTTCTGTCTCTTTGTGACCACTTGCTGTCCTGCTTTGGTCCGAGGAGGGAAAAGATAAAAATCAAAATAAGATTGGCAGACTTTTTTATTATTGTCTGCAAAAGAAAAGCATCATAAAGTTCAAGAGGAATATGATCAGATTTTTCTCCATGTGATTTTGGAGTAAACTACATGCAGCAGGTGTGGATTTTCATCATGAAAGAGATCAGATTTTTTAAACCAGGTTGTAAATAAATGTAATCAAAGAACAGAACCACCCTGGCTTCACAGAAGCAATCACCTGAATAAAGAAGAGTGAATTTTAAGAGAATTATTGTGAGTATAAAGACTTATTTGTAAAAAGCTAGATTTGTGAAAGGGAACCTATGGCAACAAGGACTTAAAAAGTAAATACACATGGATGTGTATACTTAAATGAATGTTATTTTAGAAGGAAGGAGCTGCTGAAGTTTGTAGTGTTATATACAGACAAAAAACCTAGAAAGTATGTTATGATAAGAAAAACTGTCAGAGCCACAAGGAAGCCAGTGGAGGTGAAAAGCACACATTTGACTTTTAAGGCAATACCTGTCTCCCTCCTCTGCAGGCTACAGCTGTTTCTGTTCTAAATCAGATAATGGTCGGGCCAACATAATGAAAAATAAGCAATCACATACTCATTTCTTTTAAAAAATGACCCCACAGTTCTTCGGCCTGTGATAGTAAACAGAATTTGCTGATATCATCAGAACCTAAAGGTGTTAGGAAATCAGCTCAGACTCAAATCTTGGAGATTTCCACTTTTAGAGGAAAATGTATCCATTTTGTTTTGGAGGCCATGAGATTGTGGGGAGGAAACAAGCAGCAGGAAAATGTGCACACAATTTATTGCATCTGGAAGCAGAATTAATAACAACATAGGTGTAATTATAGTAATTACACATTCATAATAAGCCAATTCATAAAATGTTTCTGAGTCCTGTGGTTTCTATAAAAGACAATGTTCACACTGTAAAACAACTACAATAAAATATTGATTTGACATTTTCTACGTTACGTTTCAGAATTATACCATGGCAGAATTCATATGATATTAGTGAGTGAATAACATTTTTATTTGGTCATTGTATCCAGGTGAAGCCATCCATTAGCACACATATCTGTCAATTCAAAATAACAATGGTGATTAAAATCACACTGGAAAATTCTGCTGTAATTTGCTGTTAAATCTATACTTTACATCTGTTTGATTGTAATTGTTGCCTTTGCAGCAATAATCTTTGATTTTCTTTGCTCCTGGAAGACCTCGAAGCCTTTCAGTCACAGTTGTCCTGACTTTGTTCAACACTGATGTGAAATAAGAAGAGATCTGAAGATTTGAAAATGACAGTCATTAGCATTAAACGTCTACAAGCCAAGAGGGAGAATTAGTGGTTGTGCTCATATCAAACAATGATCAGGTAGATTTCAGCGTCAGCTGCAAAGAAAATTGCTTGGGTGCAAAGCACAACCTTTCTAGTTTTAACAGCGAGGAAGTGCTGCGAGTGGTCCATAATAAGGCACTTGAGCAGAACGGGCCTGCGTGGTGGGTCGCCAGAAAAACGCCCGCTCGTTATTTCCTTCATTGTTTTTTTTTCTTTTTTTTAATGATTGCATTATTGTGTAATATATCCATTAACGAGAATTCAAATAAAGGAAAAATAACCAGGATTTTTAAAACATTATTTTTTAAACCCACTAAAATAATTCAGTGCATGATGATAGAAAATGGTGAAGAGGCTGTAACATTTGAGCTCCTTCTATTTACTTACTTTAAAACTAAAAAAAGTCTGGTTTACATTGAAAACTTTACAACTATTTAGCAGATTTCACAGAGGCTCATTTAGCTCTTTAACACAAGATTAACAAAATCAACAAGTACTTTGTCTTGCAAGTGCTACTTCAACGGTTTTATGTAAAAAAAAAAAACAAAACCCACTGATTTATATTGATTAGAATGACTGAATATTAGGGCCACCAAAAAAAAAAAAAAGTTATATTACAATTTTTTTGTCATAAATTTACGACTTTCACATTTCTGAGTTTTAATCTTGAAAATTTCTTAAAGTGGAAGGGAGGCAACAGTCCAGTAAATGAACGGCGTGAACTGAAGCAGACCAAATAAACTGTGAAAAGCGTCTTGGATTTCATCAGGTAAACTGAATGTTTAAAACGCTACAGATGTCTGGAAGTTTCTTTGTTTGATTTACAGTTCAGTACTGTTTTATTCATTGATGGGTGGCTTGCATAATCTCTGCAGATCCCGTAGATGAAGCACTTCATTTCTTCCTCCACGAAAGACTAGATCTCCTCCAACTCTATCAGGCTTCAGTCTGAAGAGGACCAGTTTTCAGAGTTTTCAATGTTCTTGTGCTAACGTAGCAGACTATTGTCATTCCTTGTTTGTTGTTTAGCGTTGAGACGGGACGCTTCATTTGGAGAAGGAATTCTGTTCACATTCTCCTTTGGTTTCTGCGCATGACAGACATGACGTAAGGTGGCGAAAGGGCTTCTGGGTATATGAATGAAAGGACAAAATAAAGTGACGGTAATGTGAACATGTATCTCCAAGCTCTTAATTTTACATACGAAACTCTGCACTACCGACAATAAACCCAGAAATAATTTGATTTTGAATCACCAAAAGGTTCAGAATTAATTTATTTTTAACGATCTGGAAATAAATCTTCACAAGATACTCCACGTCTTTCATCTTTGAGCACGGCTCTGATAAACCGACAAGTTTAGTTCTTTTCTCATTAATTTAAGACTTTTAATCTAGTAAATTTACGACTTTAAATCTAGTAAATTTATGAGTTTTAATCTATTAAATTTACAACTTTTAATCCAGTAAATTTACACGTTTTTTTCTTGTGAATTAAGTTTTTTCTTGTAAATTCACGAGATTAAAAGTCATGAATCTGTATGACTTTTAAAGTCATAAATATATGACTTTAGTCTCGTAATTTAATAGTTACAACTCTTTTCTTGTAAATTTACGAGATTTAAAGTTGTAATTTTAAAAAAATAAAATTTTCTTTATAAAGTGGCCCTAATACTCCGTCATAGATTAGAGTCACTGATCAAAACAGTATTTTCTTAATGGTAATATTGAATAATTAAGGAGCTTATACTGTACTATTCTTCAGCCTTTCAGAGTAAACTACATCCATGAACTGTATATAATCATATATTACCTTAGGCACAGTGAAGAACAAATATTTTATGAAATAATATTTTCACAAGCTCTTTTCCTACCCAGAAGTAAGACGACTTGATCTCTGAGACTTCACCTTTCGCCCATTTCATGACTTTAACGTAGAGCCGGCCTCAGCAGTGTTTCCCCCATGAAAACAACATCCCAACTTTGGTAAAGATGGATGTGTATTTTGTGCATATGAAACGAACGTGTTTTGCTGAGCACCACTAGCTCAGCGGAGAAAGTGTGTGTTTGTGTAAAGGTAGGGGCGGGGCTGGCAGTGCAGACTCTTCCTGGAAGGGGCTGTTCTCACTTTGTGATGTCACATTGTGAGGACTCGCTCGTTTGGAGTGTGAGGGGCTGGTGCTCAGAAGAATGCTTAGAGATGCATGCATGGATCAAAATACCGCTTTGGGGTTGTTTTTTAAGAGGAATAACATTATAATACAGTTAAGCTCAAAATAGTTTATTTTGCATAGTAGAAGTCTTTTAAACAATTAATAATTAAATATTCTAAACCTGTTCAAGGTCCACTAATGACTTCAGCATTTAATACAAAGAACCATTTTCCATTTCATTCTAATCTCACACCAGAAACAGCGAGCTGACCATAAACTCTCACTTTAAGAATGAAAAGCACATGCTCACATATGAGTGAATTTTGTTTCAATAACTCATTAGACTATTTTCACTCTTTAAACCATTGCTACAACGGTGAACATATAGTTTAGAATACAGAGACAATTTTGGAAGATTTGGAAAAATTGTTTAATTGTGTTGGATTGAAATATTTTGGACCCTCAAATACAAGAACACTGCTTTTTATCCATCCAGCTGTGTCCATGTGTGTCTACATTTGTCAATGATTGATTAAAAAGACCTATTTTCAGCAACTTTATGTTTTGTTTTTATATTAAGCAGTTATTTGCTGAAAGTTGAATACATTGAGCCTGATTTTCTAAGATTCTAATTAAAATTTGCTAAAATTGCACAGTCGTGCAGTTAGATTGCACTTAATTAGAATGTGATTGATTTACTAACTGTGAAAAGAATAAATGGTGCAAACAGCAGTAAATAAATGAGAATCTGTACATTAAATCAAATGGAACTCATAAAATCTGTATGAACAAATGAAACAGACAGAGGCTCTCAGAATGGCTGCCTGTTACACAGGAGGGAACGCTGTTTTTTTTAAATACAAGCTTTAACCTTTTTTAGCTCCAGTGTTGACATACTTTCGACTACTGTAACTCCTCAAATCCAGTTAGCATAATTCCAGTGGATTCCTGAAGCGGAGAAAAGCAGCCTTTCGCTGACACGCAACGCTTTACAGAAGTGAAATGTTTACGTGATCAAAGTAAATCAGCAGATCCTATCAGAGAGAAAAGCAGTTTTGCTCTGTTATGACGTTAGCAATGTGTTGCATATCGATGCTTTTCTGCACGTGAGTCTTTCAGCTGATTCACGGTGATTGCATTTAGGGAGGAAGAGTTACAGCATGTGTTATTTAGGTATCACTGGTGACATCTCCAGGGCTAAAGGGTTCGATTAGATATTCAGGCCATTGCAGTGGAAACCTGACTCTGTATATTCAGTGTAGCCAATATGTTTTAGCAAGAAGGTTTAAAGATGCTGTCAGAAAAAAAAGAGTATGAGAAGAAATTAGAACATTTTATACAAAAGAAGAAAACGGAAAAACACAGTTAATGTTAGCTTTACGTATCATGTATTATTTATCCCATTTAACACGTGTTGTCTAGTTGGTTAATCAAGTGCATCATGTTTTTGTGCATACCAACTTTAGGGTACAGTGTTCCCCTAGAGTTAAGTCCTAAAATAATTAGTGATAGGTGAACATTTGTTCAGTTGTTATAGATTTTTTTAAACTCCTCAGGACACATTTCATACTTTTCTCTGACATACATGAACCTTTTCAGACTTCTCTCTCTTTTGTTTAAATTCTCAAGGTTCAAACTTTCATAATACATCCAGATTATTGGAATGAAAACAAAGACCTGCTTGCAATGAAAACGCTGTGACTTTGTCAAACTCAAACATCTGGTATAACTCCATGTACCAGATTGACTGACAATAGTTTACAGCCAATCAGAACAGTGTGCTGTTATTAAAAAAAAAAAGTAAACTTCCACTAGATAAATCTGCAAAATATTGAGATCACAAAAAGGTAAACCACCATATAACGAGGAAACACTCCATTGGACCAAGTATTTGGGTAAAAAATCTATCACAGAATAAAGAAAAATCTTAAAAGCTACTTTGAAAACTGGATTTGATGTCTGACAAAGTTTGGAAAATTCTATTAGGATTTTAAATGTAATGAATAAAGCATTACAAACTCAGGAACTGTTGTGCATTACAGTATCCCCGCCTTATTTACAGGGGTTAGGGAGTGGAGGCAACCGCCAAAATACCAAATCCATGAATACAGAGAACTGTCTGTTACCGATTTATACTCATCAAAAACACTTCTGAGCATGCATTATAAAACATTTATTAAAGAACATTAGAGTACTGCTCTACATAGAGTTTTTTCTTTTTTTTTCTTAATTCAAAACAAAAGACTTTACTTTATGACGCAGATGAGGAGTGTCACTCTGTTTCTTCTTTGCCTTAAAACCCAGAGCGCGTTTTCCTCATCCATCATATTATAAACGCCTGTTCTGGATGATAATTATCCTCCGCGATTCTCCTCTTCAGCATATCAGGACTTTTTCCTGCAGCTTCTGAGTCAGCTGATGCCATTTCTCCATGCAGGGAAATGGAAGAGCGCGAAGGGGGACCGCGGAATGGCCCTCCCCTCCGCGCTCTGCCTTTTCCCTGCATGGAGAAATGGCATCAGCTGACTCAGAAGCTGCCGGAGATGCTGTTCGGAGATACACCTCAGCAGCACAGGACCTCCTTCAGATGCAAAAATATCAAACAAGCGTCTTGAGTTGTCTGAGTTTTTGCGATCAACCGGAACAGTAAAATTTGCAAACACCTGAAACTGTGAAATAAGAAACACGAAATACACTGTTATACAAATGCCTCTAAGTTGTGTTGTTAGACACATAATATGTTTAAAATTGTAATTAAAACTTTTTAATGGTTACATGTTAAGGTGAAGCCCTTTCACGTGTCAAGCTTTTCACCTTTTCCTCTCTGCCCTCCATCCAAAACTTTCTGCCACCTCCTTTACCACACCAGGGAAAACTAGATCCGTTTGTGGTTGCAGGAACAAAAACACTGTCAGCAGGTGAAATCTCCATAATAGAGATGTTTTTTTTTTTTTTTTTTTTCACGGTTTTAGCAGAAAAAGATTTTTCACCCTTTCACGCCTACTTAACGCAGAAACATTTTGGCAAAGTTTATGGAGTTCAAAAACACAAACTGTTTATACCTTTTTAGAAAGCAAACTGTTCACTGATGGACAGTAAAAAAAATAATTTTTGTATCCCTTGGGTCCTTTGATGCCCTCTTTATTGCTATAAAAAAGTGTTTACCTGCTAAAATGTATTTAGAACAAAATAACCAAATCACAAATAAAACTATCACCTTAATTCAGTTGCGCTGAACCAACAAATCCATTAACAGATATTTTTCAAGATATAAGATTTTAGGGTAAACTCTATATTCAGAGTAATTTTATCCTTAAAATCCTAATCAGATTAGAGAGAAAACTCCTCCAGAGGAGCAGGACAATACATAAGAAAGCTTTAACTCATCTTCCAAAACTCATTTAGATCTATTAAGGATGTACCAGTGCCAAGAGCTGTGGAGCTCATCTCCATGCAAAACAACAAAATATTCTTTAATCTTTTAGTAGTACCCCAGTACATCTAACATAAAAGATCTGTGTAATACCTGGAAAGTTTATTTATATTGTAAACTGTGACTTAAAAGATACTAGTTTATCCAACCTTAGAGACTTAAGAAAAATGAGAGAAAAACAAACAAAAAAAGCTGAAAAACCAGTTAAGCTTACTGTAAAACATTCGGCTGCACTGAGTGTGGATTCTGCATGTTTGAATAAAAACCATTCAATAACACGACCCGATGGTGGTACCTGTGGTGAACGTGGTACCCTGCCGCATTGATGCTCCAGCCCGGCTCTTCAGGGTCGGGGATCTTCGCCGTGTTAGCGATCAGATGCTGAACTCCCCTCCACGTCAGTGCAGGACTGGGAAGAAGCATGAAAGAGAATTTCATCAAACACATCCTCTCTTCAGCCTGTGTTCTAGCTGCAAGTGAAACCACAGAGGAAGCTCATCAACTCTGAATGATACTCTGTAAAGAAACCCGCGGAGGGAAGAGGTCTTAGGGGCTGCAGGACTTTCAGGCTTATTTTTTCATAGCTGACAGCGTTTATGCAAAGGTTTACTGATACATAAACCGACGCAATGAGATGCTAACGTACATTTAAAAGCAGCGGATTGACTTGAATAGGTGCATAAAAGCCCCTCTTTAAGTCAAGCTTCCATGTTTTACAAGTGTCAGTAAAAACTGTGTGTCCAACAAAGACAATGTGGGACTTTAACAAAAGATCAGAGAGAGCCAAACGTAGAAAAAGGCTCTTTTTAATCCCAGGCAGGGGACTTCTAATAGAGCAGACTCAAGTGTCATGTCAAGCAATATACTAATGGAATCCAATTAAGACCTTTAAACTGCAGCGAGAGCTGGAGGATATTAGCTCAGTTTTCTATAACAAAAGGCGTCCATGAGGGTCGTCAACGAGGGTTTTTTCAGAATATAAAAAAGCATAAAGGAAATTGGGTTTTTCTGCTTTATCCATTTATTATTGTTCGCCAAGAAAATGACTTGAACTGAACATGGGGAATCGGCTTGGCCGCCCATTCTGAGCAGTTTTTTTTTCTCCGTTCCGAGAAGAAAATGCCATTGCTGTCTGCATTAACATCTGTACAAGATATTCAAGTCATTTCTTCATAACCCAAGGACACAATGACGGGATTTAAAGTTGTGCTACATGGTTGGGCTTAATTTTGGTCGTTAATAGCATGACTGCAACACGTCGCGCGTGCGTTCGGCTTCTTCTTTAGGTATTTTTTCAGATTCTGAGTCTGCACAAAGATGTGAGGAAAAGTCCATTTCATGGAAAAAAGAAGCCTCTTCCCCATTGTGCTCTGGGGTGTTATGCATCCAAGAAACACATCAGGCCCACATACAAAAAGATGTATTCCATTCACGTTTTTCAAAAACGAAGCAGAACAAAAGTGAGGAGAGAAGCTTTCATTAGCAGAGCAAAACAAAAAAAACAAAAACGCAAGAATAAAACAAGCAACACGATAGGAATAATACCACTAACACTAATAATAGACAGATAGAATCAAACAAAACAACGAAAAAAAAAAACAATTATTTTAAGCTTTGATTTCAAAGGGACTGGAATGTGTGTGCATACAGAGCAACATACTTTGTACTTTTGAACTGTTGCTGCTCGCTGCATGCATCTGTGTGTGCGTTCTTTATTATGTGTTAGTGGCAGCCATGCAATGCTGTTGCGTGCACTCCCCCAACCTCTATCATCAGCAGCAGCAGCACCACCACCATCGCCCCTCTGGTGGAATCAGAGAAAGCCCCGCGGCCCCGGCTAGTTTGCATAAAGCAAACAAAATTAAATTTGCTTTGCTAAATCAAAGCATGTATGGTATTCCAGGCTGCTCTCTCAGGGACAAATTACTTCAAACGGCCTCCTTTGTATCATAACAGAAGAAAAAAAAAATGAGTCCAATCAGCGGCTTCCCAAAACCCTCGACTCGGGAATTAATTATTGAACCGAGGGCTTTTCTCTCTCCTCGCAGTCTGCGACACAGATCTATTTATTTTGGAAAAGTCGTTTTGCTCTTAAAACACACTGTTGGCTGAGAAGACGGCTTTTCCCTCTCTCCGTCTTCACTTCTCTTTGCCACATAACCCCTGAAGCGACATGTGAATACAACTGGACCATGAAATGAATGTGAAAACTTCACCACCAGCATCTGCTGTGCTTTAGCCCAGGTTAAGCAGAAATTCAGTGTATTTTGAGTTTAACAGGGCTGTTTATGTGCTAACTTTTGAAAACAGGTTTGAAATCTTAGCATCATTGATGGTCAACAGGCTCTTTTCATTTGTTATAAGTTAATGTTACAGCAACAGAGTTCCAGCTGGTGTCATTTGGGTTTGACATTCTGTAAAGGAAAGTACTCCTCTTGTAAATCTAGAGAATTAAAATCAACTTGAATGAAATAGCATCTTTTTAAATGTATTCTCAATTGTTTTTGTCATAATGCCACAGCTGGGCCTTGTAAAGCAGATCGATTCTTCACACTAAACATTGAACATCTGACAGATGTTCAGATCTTTTCCTTTTTTCGTTTCTCAGTTAGAGACCGATTCTGGTCGTCTACACAACGTGAAAACTGGGTTCACTTTTTGATATTTGACATCAATAAGCAGTTAAACCTTTTCAATTGACTGTTTTAAATGATATTTAAACGTTTTTAAAAAGTACAGGAGATTGACATAAATTCTGCATGTTTTACACAAACAAATATTTGTGTGAATGTTTAGAGAGCGTTCACAATTTAGTGATTCTACTGTCCTTTCCGTATATTTTTCGGCACGTTAAAAACTCAATGATACTCTCAGCTATCCTGGTATCAAAACATTCAGCTCGTTCAGGACAATTCTGCTAGTATAAACTTTATAGTGTTTGAAATGTTGAGCAAAATATGCCCCATAGGAAATGGATGAAAATGTCTTAAAATGTCACGCTTTAAAGCGGATTATCAAGAAGTCCTTAAATATATTCATGGGCTATGCTTAAATCTTAATCTTTTATTGTAGTTTTCAAAGAAATTGGAGTTTACCTAATATTTTGGCAACATTGCTAACATTTTTGCTAATTTCTTATCTACTGGGGTTTTTAGGGTAATTGAGAGTTTAACATTTTTGACTAATTTAATTTATTGAGGAATTTTTGGCTATTTTAGAGTTTAGCTAGTATTTAAGCAATGGGTTAGCTTTTTTTGGCTAATTTGGCTTCTTCTGAGTATTTATGCTAATTTGGATTTTAGCTCATATTTAGCAGCATGCTACCGTTTTTGGCTAATTTCTTATCTACTAGGTTTTTTTAGGCTAATCTAGTTTAGCTTCCATTTTCAAAACATGCTAACATTTTTGACGAATTTAGTTTACTGAGGAATTTTAGGCTATTTTGGAGCAACGAGCTAGCTTTTTTGGCTACCAGATGTCGTTAACATCTGGTGTTTTCCCAGAACCACTGAAAACAGCTGTAATCAAACCTCTCCTAAAAAAGGACAGTCTAGACAAAACACAAATGAACAACTACAGACCGATATCAAACCTGCCATTTTTAAGTAAGATCATTGAAAAAGCTGTTTTCCATCAGTTAAATGAATTCCTAATAAATAACAACTGCTATGATGTCTTCCAGTCCGGCTTCAGACAGAACCACAGCACTGAAACGGCTCTGACCAAAGTGACTAATGACATACGTTTGAATACAGACAGTGGAAATATGTCAGTGCTAGTTTTACTGGATCTCAGTGCTGCGTTTGATACAGTCGACCACGCAATACTACTCAGACGACTGGAAAACTGGGTGGGTCTCACTGGGCCAGTACTAAACTGGTTCAAAACGTACTTAGAAAACAGGAAATATTTTGTGTCAATTGGTAACTTCACCTCTGAGCCAACAGAAATTACATGTGGAGTGCCCCAAGGCTCCATCCTGGGACCACTTCTGTTTAACATCTACATGCTCCCACTGGCCCAGGTTATAAAGAACAACAACATTAGTTACCATAGCTATGCAGATGACACACAGATATATATTAGACTGACACCAGGAGACCGAGGCCCTGTACAGGCTCTTGGTAAATGCATTGAGGACATTAATGACTGGATGTGTCACAACTTACTTCAATTAAACAAAAACAAAACTGAGGTTATTGTCTTTGGGGCTAAAGAAAAAAGGTTAGACGTCACTACAGAGCTTCAATCTATTCAACTAAAAACTACCAACCAGGCCAGAAACTTGGGTGTAGTGATAGACACAGACCTAAATTTTGATAAACACATTAAGGCAGTCACTAAATCAGCCTATTATCATCTCAAAAATATCTCAAGGATTAAAGATCTGATGTCTAAGCAGGACCTGGAGAAACTAGTGCATGCTTTCATCTTTAGTCGACTTGATTACTGTAACAGTGTTTTTACAGGACTACCAAAAAAATCCATCAGGAAACTGCAGCTTATTCAGAACTCTGCTGCTCGGGTTCTCACAAGGACCAAGAAAGTAGACCACATCAGTCCAGTTCTGAGGTCTTTACACTGGTTACCTTTCTGTCAGAGGATAGACTTTAAAGTTCTGTTACTGGTTTATAAAGCTTTGAATGATTTAGCACCAAAATACATGACTGACCTCCTGACCCAGTATGTACCAGCCAGACCTCTCAGGTCATCAGGATCCGGTCTTTTATCAGTTCCTAGAGTCAGAACTAAACATGGAGAAGCTGCATTCAGCTTCTATGCACCACAGATCTGGAATAGACTTCCAGAAAACCTTAGATCAGCTGAAACACTCAGTGTATTTAAATCCAGGTTAAAGACTCACCTGTTCTCAGCTGCATTTGATTAATATGTATTCAAAAGTTTACGTCCGCACTGTCTATCTATGCTTGATTTAAATTAAAATCTTTGTACTTTCTTTTCATTTTATTTTAATGATCACATTTTTACTATTTCTTTTGATTGTTTCTTTTAATGTTTTATGTAAAGCACTTTGAATTGTCTCTGTACATTAAATGTGCTATACAAATAAACTTGCCTTGCCTTCCCCAATTTGGTATCTACTAATGGCTTTTTGGGCTAATTTGGAGTTTAGCTCATATTTAAGCAACACACTAAATATTTTTTTCAAAATTGGCACGTATTAGGGATTTTTAAGCAATTTTACTACAATTTTTTCAGAAATGTTGGTCAACTTCAGCAGTCATAGTTCTTTAATCCAGTCTTTTAGCAAATTTAACATTTTGTAAATAGCTTTGCATCTTCCGTGAGGGCTTTCATCAAAAAGCATTCACACTAGCATTGTTTGCAACTTTTCTACTTAAAATTGTCATCAACTTTTTAAGTAAAGGATAATGGAAGTTGATCAGAAACAAATGGTTGACACGAAAACATCCCACTTATTCTGTGGTAACTTTAATCTTGTTATTTTTTAGGCTTTAATAATTTTAACAAGAAGAGGACTATTTGATGCACAGTGTGACATGTTGTTACGGTACTAACCCTGTACCGACATTTCTCCACTGAGGTAGAGGAAAGTGTTAAGTGATCCAAAGAATCTTTTCAGAGGAAAAGTTCACCTTTTACCGCTTGTTTTTGTTCTGGCGATGAAGCAAAGGTTTGTTTCAAAGAAACGAAGTCCACAACCCTATTTGTGCAAGAAAGATTCACTATTATCTCTGATTATTACATGACAGACAGTTTCTCTCATTGATTAATTATAAAATAATTTCTAAACACATATTTTCCTTAGTATCAAGCGATGCACAGCAGCCTGCATTTCTGCACTGAAGATACTTTAGCTCAGAGCATTTTCTGCTACAGACTGGATTCCTATTTAACAAGATGTTTCAGTTATGGTGTCAAAACTATTAAGTGCACAACAATGAATACATCCGATAATGTTCTATAATTCTAAAATATTTTAACATGTTCTAACTAATCTTAATAAGGACTAAGCTTTTGATTGACAGATTCTCCTGAACCTGCTTTCAGTGGAAGCGGTGTGGCCTTCCAACAAGCTCCCGCCTGGTTTAAGATAGTGGCTGCCATAAAAATCTAAACTCAGATCGACTCGGACCAATCGTGGTTTACTATTGACCTCTGGTTCTAATATGGCGACTGAACTGACCTAGTTTGGTTGGAATCAGAAGTAAGTCATTTTCAGTGAGTGATGTCACACTCGGTCTGTCCAGTTCTCTTATACAGTCAAGAGGTTACATTTGTAGTTTTTTAATGATGTCATTTCATTCAGCTTCATGGGTATTTCCATTTACTGAAAGATGTTAGAGACAAATTTAATCTCTATCTTCTTCTTTGTCTCTCTTTTGGTCAAATTTTATTTTCTAAAAAATGCACTTCTTTATCATGCTGTTCAGCCATGCAGTGAGATGTGGCATCCCTACATTCTTCTCACAACAATACAACTCCTTTGTATTGTTAATGTTACATTAAACACAAAAATTAGAAAAATTTTTTGGTAATTGATCATTACTCCAGCAAAAATAATGGTTTAATAAGCAATAAATGTAACAGGATAAAGCTCCATAAATAACAGTTACCATTTTTAATCTGAAAATGACATTAAAAAAGAAAAATGTACTTTAGCCTGCTCATGTTAATGGCTAAGACTGGTTTTCACAGATTAATATACAGTCACATATTGAAAAACAAAATATATTTTTAATGCAAAAGTAAAGTTTTCTATTGGCTGATAGAGGTCACCAATCCATTTTAAACCCTCTAAATGAGATGCCACGAATAACTTTTTCTACCACATTAGCAAGAAAGAAAAAAAACTCACACAATTAAACACAGGCAAATGAATGCTGATATAAAGCTGCACAGCTATAGTTCTCTCTGTCATGGGTTGTGTCACTTGGTGGAAGCTGCTTTCATGACCGGAGCAGCAGAGCATCCAGCGTGAGAGACAACAGCTGACTGAGACTGTTCAGGTATGAGCGACCTCCTCCTCCTCACAGAGGCCAGCAGAGCGAGCACACAACTGTTTACAAATCTTCAGTTAATAGGATCAGGCATCATTGACCGGGCCGCTGCCATGTGTCTGATGTAATCTATTAGCTTTATGATCGTCAGTGTCTCAGTCTGATCGATAAGCCTGAGTCTAAATATTGCTCAAGTTTCTGTCACTGTTTAATCTTTGTAACCCACACGACCAGCTTGTATGAATTTGTGGTTAAACCTGCAGGAGGATTTAAATTTAGAGAAACTTTAATATCTGGTTGAAAAATGTGAGTGGAGGATTTCTGCTGGCATTTTTGGACAGCTGTCCCCTCACCTGTGCAGAGATCTACAGGACATGTGGGCATTAATGCTACTTTACTGTACATGGTGTAACAGAGCATACATGTTTGTGCTTGTGTGTGCGCGCGCTCCGTGTTTGTGTGGAAGTCTGTGTCTGCTGTAACTGGGTTTCCAATTAAGTTGAACCACAGGCTGGATCAATGCAAGTCCTCTGTGTGCAGGAATGAGCAGCCCTGGGCCCTCAGAGCATGTCCACGAATAATTTATCACTCACACAGGGCCAGGCACAGAGGAGGAGGAGGAGGAGGAGGAGGACTAGCATAAGGAGAAGGAGACAGAGAGCACACGGACAAAGTGTCCAGCCCAGGGGAGGAGAAACGCCTAAGATGGGCAATCGAGGAGACAAAAAGTCTGCGGGATGAACAAAATAGAGAGAGATCAAGACTCTGAGGAAAGGCTGTCAGCTCTCCATCATTTAGAAACATCTCCCACACATATTCTACCTAGATACTCATCTATAAGGTTCAAACCGCAAAGTATCGGAAGAAAAGTTTATCACTATCCAAAAACAGATGAAATCAGATCAAATCGAAAATTCTATTTTTAATTAATTGACTTTTTCTAGTTCTTGTTAAATCAGTGTAAACTGCAGTTTAGTTAGAGGATTATTTGTGGTATCATATTACTGAGTAAAGTTTACAGCCTGAGTATCTAATGGCAAAATAACACAGTTAGAGCCATGAAAAATTAAACTTTGAATTTTGTGAAAACAAAACATGTCGTGTGATTTATCACCATTCTTTACATCAAATTTTTGAAGTAATTTCCAGTCAACTATTAGTATCACAGTTTACAATGTTTGCAAATTACATATTTGCTTAAAAAGAAAAAAATGAGGTGTTTGGAAAATGTGATATTTTTAAGCCAAACATTTAAAAATTGTAAAAAATAATCATCCATCCATCAACCTTTCCATCTATCCATTCATCCATCATCCATCCATCCATCCATCCATCCATCATCCATCCATCATCCATCCATCCACCCATATATTCATCTATCATCCACCTATCCATCCATCCATCATCCATCCATCATCCATCCATCCACCTAGTCATCCATCCATCCATGCATCCATCCATATAAACCTGTCCTTGTAATTGCCATTACAATTGTCACTCTTAATGTTCTTTAATAACAATATTATTTTTAAGGATATTTTGGATATTGTTATTTTTACAAACAAGTCTCCTGTCAAAAATGTGTCTCCGTTTTCTACAAACGTTTAGGAAACATAAGAACAAGAGCACAAAAGCAGGAAGCTGTACAACAAACAGACATGCGGCGTGCCCCGCCCAGTTCCACTGCCCCCAGTCCTTCTCCATCAATCTCGCAGTAGCGACGCATGGACCGCTAACAAGATCCACATGGCTCTGTAATCTTCTCCTAATGTGCTGAACTCTGAGCCCAGGAGAAGTCATTTGAAGTGACTGTGAGCAGACAGAGATTCCTCCCATGTTATCTGAACAAGTGTTACTAATGGCTCTTTCAATTAGGCAAAGTCTAATAACTCCATGGCTGCAACCTCCTTTAGACACACAGCAGTGATGGAGCCTTGATTTCTGTGCCTAATGAGTACACGTGCACGTGTGCGTGCATGTATGTTTATGTGACTGAGGCTGAATGCAGCTTCCGTCTGTAGGTTGGTGTTCAGTGTTTGGTATTGGTGCGTTGGTATAAAAGGATTCCCCTTTGTGTTGGTTTGATGATGAGGAAGACGAGGTCTGAAGATGGTGGAATACTTTTGTTTTTGCATGTAAAGACCATTTAAATGTTTATAAGGATGTAATCAATCTGAGTCTGTGAAAAGATTCCGTATGAAAACCTGAATGTGTGTTTAAGTATATTACTATAATTCCTCCTTAAGAAAAAGAGATGATTGTCGATGTTTTAATTTTTTCTTTTGACAAAGATGTTTGAAGTTGACATAAACCTGGATAATGAACGAGATTCTTAAAATTATTTATTACAACAAAAAAATCAGAATTTCGGTACAGAACTTCCAAAAAATGTAAGTATTTTTCCAGAATTTCATTTGTTTTTATTACAAATGATGATGAAGAGAACACACTGGAACAAAAGTATGTTTTTGTTAGTATTTAGCATTTTTTATCTTTATGTAGCACTAGGTGATGCATTGTGTGATGAATATTCTCTGTAAATTTGCACAACAGCTGATTTGTAAATATTCTGGTCACTTACATATGCATAGTTTATTGTTTATTTCTTATATTTCTTGTAACTATGCTCTTTAGTCATCCTGTAAATATCCGTATCCTTTATATTTTTATCTTTTTTTACTTTTATGTATCTCTTTATGGCATTCAGAGTGAGCAGCAAAGTAAGAATTTCATTGTACGGGGAAACCCGTTTCTTTACTGTGCATATCACAATAAACCCTTTGAATCTTGAATCTTTATTTTTAAAACTGTCAGATTTTTTTTAGTTTTACACAGTTATTGTCCACTGTTGTCTATGATATATCACTAACACAATTTATTTTTGTCCAAAAATAAACATTAGCTAAATTCCCTGCCTTGAACATTGATTCTACCAGTTTTTATTATGGGGTCAGTGTCAGATCCTCAGATTTATTTCTAGTTGATTTTACTGCAGAACCATAGCAGGAAAAAAGCATAAAAAAGACTAAAGTGGAACTAAAGTCAAAGTGTATCTTCTCATTAACTGTTATAAGTAGAAAGAGATCCTTTAGTTTTTAACAACTTCTCAAGTTGTGTTTGCTGCTTTTAGAAAGCTAACTATTTCTCCAAATTGGTTAGCTGCTGAATTCTAATTTCAAAGAAATGAGTTAGAAAAATCAGAGAACGTAAGATTAATGACCACAAATAAGGTAACCAGACCTACAACGGGCAGAAATAATCAGGTCACAATATCACATTTGATTGAAATCAGTGCTAAAACTCTTCAGGAATACACTCATCAGGCTGATGTTTAGAACCAACCAAATTCATTAAAAGCTGATTTAAAACTCACATTAAAGCCGCAACTAAACCAGTATTTTACACAAAATGTTGTTTTTAACATGTTTTTGTAGCGTTTTTCTCATGATGGATAACATAAATAAGAGAATTAAGCTATAAAATGCATTTCTGAGTTGTTTATTCAAATGATTGTGAATCAGGAACAGAACCAATAATGCAGCTAGAAAAAACTTGTAGGTGTGACTTAGACGATGCATCCACTTGCAGATAAATAGATCCAAGTCTATAAATCTAATTTTGTTGTGGAACCTGTCCAAACTTTTGGTGGTTTATAAGCCAGTAAAAGTCATCAGGAGTCAACCAGCTGGTGAAAAATCAGGTGAAGCCGCTTTTAGCAGAGATGGATCTTCAGATCTTTACCAACTCTTTCTATATCCAAACTCAAAACCTTACTATATTCTGCTGCCTTTGTTTAATGCTGCACTCTTACAGTTTATTTTATTATTATTTAAAAAAAATGCTTTTTAAAGAATTCATTTCCTCTTTCTTGGCATGTTTCCAAAGCTCTTTCTGTAACATCTTTTGCAGCGGAGCATGTACACGAGGTACTTTACACATACTCTTGACTTTACAGAAATATATGACCTAAGAATAGCATCAAAATGATTTTCAGATTTAAACGAACAATGGAGTTCTATTGAGTTAGAAATCAGGCAAAACATTAGTTACAAGATGACTTGTGTGATTCTATGGAGAGTTGCTGTATAGACAGAACCCTGCCGTCATCATAGCGTTTTTCTGTGTGACTGTCTTGTTAAATTCAAGTCTTAAAACTTATTTAAAAAACTCCAAGACGGTGTCTGGAACATCCTTTCAGAGTGGAATAACTACAGTGTGAATTTATGTTAAAAAATAGGTTATTTCAACTGTAAAAAAAACTTTTAAGAACTTGTTGAAATGAGCAAATCTAAAGTTTAAGCTTTACGGTGGTCTTATTTTTTTTATGAGAATTGTGTAATGTATTTGTGTAAATCATCAATGTCCTAAATAGTGCCTCAGATTTTGGACGTCACTCTCTGAGGTGTGTTGAGATCTGATGTCTAACTGAAGCACACTCATTTAAAGATGACACGCGTTCCCGTCGTCTCTCTGTTTGTTGACATTTGCTCAGTTTTGGCGGCCATTTTTAATTCCCAAATTCTGACAACTCCTTTTAACTCTTGTGTTACAGTAAAGCCAAAGCGTCAGCTCCTCCCCCGGACTGGATGGACATACTGATGAATACAAAAGAGAAATGCAGATAATGTGATGGAGAGGCTGACACGGGCATAGAAAGAGAGGAGAACAGAGAGTCTGAGAAGGACTATTTAACAGGATGAGTGATGAATTGATTCTCTAGGATGATTTATTGTGTAGGCATCAATTTGGATGGATGGATGGAAGGAGAGGGAACAGCAGAAAAACAGACCAATGTAAGAAAGAGACTGAGGTGGATGGAAAGCTCTTCTTAATGCAGGAAATCTATAGATTGTTTTATAAAACATTTAAACTGTACTTGTGATTTATTGGAGACTATTATAGAAAATAATATGGAATTTTTAAGGTGATTTATTTGCAAATATGGTAATTTGTTAATAGGGATAAAACGGAAAAATAAATAAAAAGCAGCAACTTTTGTTTGAAATCACTTTGGCTCCTGACTATATTTAGGTTCTTACCTTTTTGAACGCCCTCTTTTAACTGAATCCATAAAAATATTTCAATTAAAAATATGTATTTAAAACAAACCAAAAAAATGACAAATGATTTTATATGGAACAATTTCTTCTAACATTGTGTTTACTGAGTGTGTCAGTGGCTGCTTCTCTGAAACGTTTCAAATTTCAGATTATTTTATTGACATGACATTAAGAACAAGAAAACACGTTTGTTTATTTTGTCGTTTAAATCAACAGAAAGTCAAAAACCTTTCCAGGTTTGCTGTGATCGTGTCTGAGAATCTTTAGGACACTGTCAGAATGAGAGAATGGATGAAAAGGAGGGAGAGTGCCATGCTGGTCCATAAAGATGTGAGCAGAATGCTGCTGAACAGGAGCAGTGATATATAGTTTAGTGAGCAGCGCCGGGTCACCATGAAACCTTTAACATTAATGTCACAGGAGCCGTCTTTCCCAGGGGAGAAGCGTTCCGTTTTACAGCCAAGCGAGTGAGACTGAGAGCGCTGCTGCGTGACAGCTGGAGCCTGGCTGTGCTACTATCCGCGATGCTGCTGATCCCAACACAAAAAAGCCGGCCCCAGGCCACACCGACAGCTGGCGCTTGGAGAGCAGTGGAGGGAAAGTGATAGACAACAGAAAGGAAAGGAGGATGACGGGGTTCATTTGAAGATTTAAAAATGAGACCTGGAAGAGATGCTGATCTTTAAGATATTTGGTTAAAGGGACAAAAATGGAAGAACTCGTGATTGGTGCGAAAGTTGAATCAATTTTTTTTTAAATCCATTGTTTTCTTTTAAAGGTAAGGTTAAAAACTTCATTGGGTTTTAACCTTCTTATCCCATGGACACTTACAAAATAAATAAATATTCAATCAGTATTTAGTACTCTATTTTTGTGGTTTAGTGAGCGTTCAAGGGAGCGTTTCCATTGAGTGTTGGACCATCAAAGTTCCTGCGAGGTGACATAGCTGTACAGTGACAGAGAAGCTCCATCAGCCGACTCAGAAATGGACGGAAAATTAGAAAGATAACCGCGGAGGATAACTATAATCCAGAGCAGATGTTTTTATTATGGGTGAAGGCAGAACAGTCTTTTGTTCTAAATTAAATTGAAAAAAATATTCTTTATGTTGAGCAATACTCCAATGTTCTTCAACAAGCGTTTTACAAAGCAGCATCTGAAGTGTTTTTGATGAGGAAGGATCAGTAATGGATATTCTTCAGCAGCGAGGCTCGGGTGTGACGGGAATGTGTGTGTGTCTCCATAATGGTAGATTCTGTTAGTGTGTCTGGTCCCCAACCCATGTGAATAAGGGGGAATACTTTATGTAAAAAAAATATTATTTTCTACAGGAAGATTGCGGGGGGCAAAGAAGAAAACGGACGAAAAGAGGACAGAACTTTCGGTTTGGATCTTGATTTAAAAAAAAAGCGCTGGTCGGACGCTTGCTGTTGTCCTAAATCTTTCCACCAATCAGGGGTCCATTCCATTTTTCTATGGACGGAGGACCAGAAATTATACCAGTCGGTCCTGCTTAACGGGTCCATTTCGTAGTGGAAACGCTCAAAAGTCCAGTCCTGTCTGGTCTGGTCTGCTCAGTATAAACAAAGCATTTGTGATGAGAATGTGCTGGTTGAGTTGGTTCGGGCATCTGGTCCAGATGCCTCCTGGATGCTTCCCTGGGGAGGTGTTACGGGTATTTGGAGGCCCGGAGGAGACTCAGGACACGCTTAAATATAGCCTGGGAACGCCTCGTGGTCTCCCAGAGGAGGTGGAGGAAGTGGCCGAGGAGAGGGAAGTCTGGACATCTTTGAAGACGAGTGGATAAAAATGGATGAAAATTGTAGCAATCCATGTCATTCATTTTCAAAGGCTGCACTGAGGAAACAGTTCAAAACCACCCATCTTCTGTACTCGCTTAGCCTTGTGTGAGGTCACAGGGCTGCTGGAGCCTATGCAGTTACTGCTGGGTAAAGGTGGAGAACACCTGGAACGGTTCAACAATCCATTACAGGACGACTCAGACGCAGACAACCACACACTCACATTCCCACAGAGGGATATTTACAGTCATTATTTAACCTTTGAAGCGTGTTTTTAGACTGTGTGAGGAAAATGTAAAACCGTATTTCTTCTGTATATCTTAATATTAAGCTTTTTGCTGCAAAAGTTGATAAATAAAAACAAACAAAACCACCAAAGAAATGGATGAAATCTAAAACTCAAAGATCTATAAAAGCTATAGACACATGCATACACTCTGATAATTAAAAAAGTGTTCAGGGTTACCATAAAGACAGATCAAATTATAACTTGAATCACTGGACCTCAACATATGGGCTCCACGACTGACGAACATTGATCCATTCAACAGGCGAGACGCTGAATCTCAATTAAAGCGCTGCTCTGACTGAATGACAGAGCAGCTTTTGCCATCTGCTTCGCTTCACTACAGTGAAAAGGAGCCGGACTCCAACAGTCAACATGGCTGAACTCAATGCAGTTTGAACAGTTGATGTCTGTGGCATTTAGAGCACAATGTTTATAGCTAAATAATAAGTGGAAAAACTCAAACAACCACACAAAGTAACACATCCTAAAAGCAGAAATAGCCTATACCAGGCGTCTGCGACCGGAGGCTCTGAAGCCACATGTTACCTCTCCATTCATTTTAAAAAGTCATTTTAAAGCAAAAAGTAAGTCAGTTAGTAGTAACGCAAAATAAAAGGAAATTAAAATGTCACTCTGAGAGCCATCTGACTACAGCACCCATAATGCTCAAACAACCCATTGAGCGGCTACTTTGTAGTTTAACAATATTTTGTCATTTTTGTGCATAAACATGCACAAAAATATCAATTAAACTTGAGTAAGCAAAACCAGAATTGATACTTGCAGCTCACCAGATTACAATTTAGATCTTCATTTTTTTTTACAAATTTAAGATTTTAAGTGAAAATACAGCATGTATTTTCACTTAAAAATCTCAGATTTAAATTTACTTTGCTAGATTTTCAAATTTCTGGCTTAGGTGCATCACAAATAGTAAAATAAACAGTTTTTTAAATCATTTCGCAAACTACACTATACTATGACATTTGCTGCGAGATGGTCCAATGTGACCCAGGATATCTTTTATTTTGAAAGGAAGTCATGTGAGCCTTTGTTAAAAGCTATTTCATATTTTGAGTTATGTGTAGGTGTAAGTTTACGTTTACTGATGTGTATATCTATCGAAAGGATATTTTGTAGTATTTATATTTGTATTATTTTGTTACTTTTTCTAGTGTTTCTTTTGTGTATACTTTGAGACTACATTAATGTCTAATTGTTTTTGTTTGTTATTGTCTGTTTTATTTTCTTGAATATTTCGACAAACATTGATCCATACAATGTTTAACTTTAATCGGGCATACCACTGGCTGTGTTTTTTGTATTGGTACAAATCCCTCTTTCATAAGCTTAAGGTTTTTGAAAAACTGAAAATCTTTAAATAAAGTTACCTATTTCATATTTTTTTAAAAAGGGCAATTTCCTCTATTTGTTTATGTTTTCTGTGCAAAAAAACAATACCAATTTATATTTATTCTAATAGTGACAGTAAATATCAGTGTTATATTTTCTAAAGGGTGAAGGAAGATTTTCTGGGTCGTGTTCAGGAAGAAATCGACCGAAATATCTCCCTAAGTGTTGCAGGTTGCAGACCCCTGCACTACACCACACTATAAGACTAAACACAAACTTGTGTTCATTTTTATGCTATTGTCTCATAGTGTTATTGTATATTGAGTGCAGTATATGTACATTTGTGCGTCAAATACTGACCTAAAAACAAAATGGTGTTTTGTCTAAACACAGATGCAGTTGATCTGCAAGTTTGCATATATTTTTAACCTGTGATGGTCACAGATTCTGCAGTGGATGATTCGACTGGACACTAACTTCACTTCCAAAGCAAGAGCCAGAATCCCAGCAGCGATCGGAGCAGCACTGGAAGTTCCTGGAAAGTGTGTCACACATCCATCTCCTGTGGTGGTCAGGGTCACCTGTAAACATAGACATGACAGTACATCACACAGAAAGTACCCTTTTATAAACACTATTTTTTTTTTTTTAAGTACAATATGAGCAGTTTCTTTCCCCTGTAATTGCGTGTCAGGGTGATTTTTTAATGATTTGCAAAGCAGCTTGTGACTCATCCAGTTAGCTCCTAACGTGAGGTGGAAGAGGACAGACAGGGGTGATATCGTGGTGATAAAATTGGCCTTTCTGCTTCTGCAGCCTTTACATCTGAACTGGGTTTCCTCGAGGTTTTTCGGTGTTACATCCGCCATCAACACTTCAGCTTCTTCCTCTCTCATTCTCAGCCTCTGCAGCCACCTTGTGCCTCCAATTAACACTTGTTTCTGTATATTTTTTTCCTGTATGCCCAGCAATCGCGGAGGCCATTTGTCAGCCCCTCATTTTATATCACAACTGCTGCTCTTTAACAGCCCGCTCACCAGGTTAAGAGGCGAAACGCGATAAAAACACTAACCAGAGGCTGATAGCCTCCATAGCCGCCGCCTGCTGGAGTGACCGCCATTACTCCTGGACACGCTTCACCAAAATAGGCGGGCTTTCCGCTCTGAGTGATGGCTCCGATGGCGATGGTGTAGATGGAGTTGATGTAACCGTCTGCGCCACAGTGGTCGTCGTACAATCCACCATTGCCTGCAGCCCACACGAAGATGCTGCCCTTCCCGACACGACCCTGAAAACCAAACAAAATACACACTTTTGGAAAAAAAAATAAAATAAAACTCTCCTTTTTTACTGAAGTGTGTTAAGGCTTATTCACAGAGGCTGCAGAGGGAATTCAGTTTGCATCCATTTACCTTAAAAAGAGTAACATAAAGTAAGGAGGTTGTTGAAAGGCCAAGAGAATAATGTTTCTGGCTAAATGTTGAATCAATAACCATTAAAACTCACAGTAGATTGTTGCCGTGGTTACAGAGAGTGAGTGTTTTCAATTGCCTTTAGAGCAAACTCCAAGAACACTGAGAGTGTGTTGATGTGTTTTCCGTGGATTGAAATGATATTTGTCAGATGACTTCTCTATTGAGGCTGTGTGACTCTTTACTTTAGCTCTGAGTGCAGACAGTTAAATAAGCCACTGTTATTCGTGCTAATACCTTCTACTGGATGAACAGTTCCTAGAAAATGTTGATACTAAAGAGCCTCCCTATAATGAAGTACATGAAGTCCTTAAACATCAAACTTTGGAGGAAAAGCGCTAATGAAACTCCTCTTTCGTAGCCTCTGACATTGAGACTGTTTGCTGGACTGGCTGCGGTGTGAAGTCGGAGATGAAAGCTTTGCCTTGTGAGCTCCTAGCCGCAGGGCTCGCTCTGTCAAGAAGTGAGGGCCGTCCATCTCCGCCCCGTTGTCCCTCGGGCCCCAGCTGCAGACGTAGATGTCGATGAAGTGGATGTTGTAGGTCAGGGCTGAGGCCTCCATGGCGTCCGTGACGGGCCCATCCAACAAGCGGATTCCTGGCCGGATCACACCAAAACAGACTTGTGGACACAAGATATCGGTGGTCTTAAAGACAAAGTTTTGACTCGTAATTGTATTTATTTATTTTTTAAATGAACATTTTAAAGTTTAAAGCGAGTGTAGAATTTAAAGTTGACACTAAAAAGAGGTGATAAAATGTGTTTTTTAATTTAAAAAAAGAAAAGTTTCTTGGATATAAATGATTTGTTTGCAGCTAAAAAAATTACAAAATTAAAATAAAGTAAGTTTAATAATGACTTTATCTTTATAACACCTATAAAAATAAGGAAACTTGCAACTAAATGAACTTTACACTTTTTCATATAAAATGGTGATTAAAATCAGTTTTCTGATTGTTCAGTTCATTGATAAAGTTCAGTTTTCAAAAGTTTGTACACATTTAAAAACACATAATTTGTTCGTAAAGAAGGCATTACAATAAAAACGTCTTTAATACTTTGTTAAAGATGAATGCTCTCGTATTTTGTTATAAAAATGAAAATGATTCAAAATAAAAGCTGCAGGTGGAACAGAAACAGCTACACTCTGCAAAGTAAATAGAGGTAAATAAATAAGTAAATAAATCTAGATCTGGTATGCTGTGATTATGTCTTTTTATTATTGTTCATTGATATTTTTTGTGAAGTGGCTTACAGCTCATAGTGAAACAGACTGTGCAACATGAAGCCTCCATCGGGACAAAGATATTACACCAATAAACTTTTATCCTGACTCTCCAGCACCAGTGACTAAAACATTATTTTCATGGCTGTTTAATTGATCATCTTAAAATTTAGTTTCATTTCTAATCCATCTACGAAAAACTGCAAAAAAAAGTTTACACTGTACAAAAATAATTCCATAATATCTGATTTTATCTTAACACAAAATAGATGAACAAATCTTGTAAAAATCATGTTAAGCAGTAAATTTTAAGGACGTTTAAACAGAAAACTTTGGCTAATAGATAGAAATATGACTGTCTCTTAGTAACAAGATCTGGGGTCAGTAACATGAGAGTCTTTGACTCCTCCATTGCCCCTTTTTATCTTTAAGAAAAGTGCTAACAATTTGAATAAATCTTAAATTAGTTAGTTGAGTTTAGCACATTCTAATACATGCTGCATCCTAGAATTTAGTTGTTGTCATAATGAAAGAAAATGTCATGTTTGACTTGGTTTTCTAGAATTTTTAATTTAAAATCTGCTGCAGCAGGAGCATCTTATTTGACACAAAAGGTATTTTATTTTGAACTTGCATTTGCTGCTGCCTAAAGAAAAGATGTTAAAGTTGTTATTTATAGAAAAATATCACACTTTTAAAATTCAATTATTGTAAATATTTCAAAGCTACACTTTACAAAATGAATAGCTAAATTACCATGTAAAAATAAAAAAAACTGCATTTTCTAGAAGAATAAGTGGGATTTAGAGGCTCTCGTGGTCTGTAAGAAACTGGAGCTAACCGCTTTTCTGGTGTTAAAGGTTGCAGACTCCTGCACTAGAGATTTAGAATAACCTTCCATGTGTGTCTTTGCTTGTTCATCACTTATACATCCCACTATGTTTTAGGATTTTGATTTACAGTACTTGTACATAAACATCTCATCCCACTGATGTGCTCACATCCTCTTGAAATGCTCACATTCTTTATTCCAGCTTATTTATCATTAAAGCTCTGAGTGCTTATTTAAAACCTGAAGACTAAATATTACAGCATTACAAAACTCCATCTGAATAACAACTAAGCATTTTGTTTTTATATATATAAAAAAAAAACATTTAAAAAAAAGTTTGGTTTTGTGTCAAGTTGCACTCACCTCCGATCCTAGCATTGAAGGCAATGCCAACACCACAGTAAGAGTTGTTGGCTTCCATGGAAACCTCGCCGGCACACCGGGTTCCATGACTGCAACAGAGGCATGATGAGGATGAAAGTCCAGAGAAAAGCAGAAAAGATAGAAAACTATGTAGTGGATTTAATTGAGGACATTAGAATACCCAGCTCTAAGGGAGAGAAGCGTGTTCCTGTTCATGTGATCATGTAAACGGTAGAAGCTGCTCTTGGTGTTAGTTTGTTCTTTTCTTTATGGGACTGAAATTTTTCTCAAAATTCTGATTTGATCCTCTGATTGATAAAAAAAAAAAAATCAAAGAAAATCGAGCTTTTGCTCAATTAAAGCAATAAACTTTAGGATAAAAAACAAGTTTTGTGCTATTTTGATCTAAAACATGTGTCAAAGTCAATGCCCAGGGGACGAATTCTATCCAGCCCTCCGGATCATTTTATTTTATTGTTATTAATGATGTGATGTTATCTTGAGCTAATTTCTAACTTGTAAAATTTTGACAAAATATGTTTTTATGGAGAGTAAAATATTAAAGGTTATTTAAGGTTTAAGTTGATTTATTCAGGAATAATATTCCTGCCTTTTTATGATTCATAATTATGTTAAAGTTACAGTTTTAAAGTTCTAAAAATTGGCATTCTGCTATAAATAAACAGTCTTCTATTTTTTTTTTTTTATATCTTTAAAAAAAACCTTGTTTATGACCTAAAGTCTACGTTTTGATTTGTTATAGTATTTCTAAAGCTTTTATTTTGAAGGCTAGTGTTTATGTACTTTCATTTACTGTAACTTTTGAACCGTTAACACGATAATTCCAGCAGATTCTGTTGGAATTATCATGTTAATGATTGAAAAGTTACAGTACGTTTAAGATTTTTTTATTTAAGTGTCACTAACGATGCCTCGGGTGTTAAAGAGTTAAAACAAATACGTCTGCCGTTTGAACTTGCAGTAAAAAAATATCAAAACTCAGCCATCACTACCTGTTTTCCTCATCTTTGGTGGGCATGGGATCATGAGACAAACCATGAGAGGCAAGCAAGTCAAAACTGGCAAAGGCCTCCTGTGAGAAACAACAGATGAAATGGCGTTAAAGACGCCGCGGCACTCGGCACAAAGCATCAGAATGACACGACGGGAAATGAGAGAATCCAACAAAAATCTCTCTTAAATTAGTCTGCCAAACATCAGCGACAGACAACAGTCAGTGTCACCGTGAAGATGACTCTGTGCGTGTTCTGAACGCCATCAAAGTGAGCATGTTTAAATGAATTTCCAGATCCAGGAGGAACAGGAGGAGGAGGAGTTGGCTTTATTGAACAAGAACATTCTTTTTTCTCTGCAGTCAAACAATCTGATCTGACACGGAGGAGCTGTTCTCACAGCTTCTACATGACTCAACAAATACAATTGTATATTCCAGGAACACGGATTAACCCCTCCAGAACTGGAGCAGTACTTGATTGGACATGAGATTTTTAAAACCAACAAATTCCGAACAAAAATGAGGAGAAAGATGTTTAAGTGCAAGATATCAGATTATGGGAAACAATTAATTAATACATGTAAAAAAAACTTTAAAACAAAAAAAAGCTCAGACAATATGAACCATATGAACTATAATAATATTGGGAAAAGGTTGTATCAAAAAAAAAAGAAAGTGAAGCCATTTGATGTATTTTTTTAATGTTTCTAATTAATTTAATTCCAATTCATTAAGTGTAAGTTATATAAAAGTGTACTTACAAAATTTTTCTGAAGATCTTTGTTTGTATGATCAACTCCTGAAATGAAACCACACAAAACAAAAACAAAGTTATCTTAGCTTTATGTTCCTTTTCAGCTTAAAAACAAGTGAGACCGGGTCTGCAACCTGCAGCTCCGGAGCCACATGAGGCTGTTTTACCCTCTATTGTGGCTCTCTGGTTGAAGAAAATTAAAATGTTTTTCATTTGAAATGTAAAATACTTCTTGGACTATACGGTGCATTAAGCAAAATTAAACAGTTAGATTAGTTCAACTTCCACTCATTCACAAACAGTTGAAGCACAGTGTGTCAGTGGGGCTCATGACTACAGTACCCATAATTCTCCAACAATCCATCAAGCAGAACAGCTGCTAAGGTTGTACTAAAAATGTAGACAGGTTCTTGAGCGCCGTTTACTGCGTTAGAGGTCAGTGAGCAATAGTAGAATTTACTTGAAGTCTCTTATCTATTTTTTTATTTATTTAATTGTAGTTGATTAGGTGTATGAATTTATGGCTGAGATGCAAACATATGGTTAAATATATATATATTTTTAATCACTGCTTTTATTACACTACCTACTAATGCATTCTATTCATTGAGATCGTTCTATGTGATACAGGATGTCTTTTATTTTGAAGGAAATCATGTGAACTTCAGTCAAAAGTAGTAAACTATTTCATATTAAAAAAAAAAGTTTATGTTTTATATATGCTAAAAAAAACAATAGTTCATTTATATTTATCACAGGAGTATCATCAACAGAAATCTGTTTCATTTTACTAAAGAGGGAAAAAAGACTTTGTGGCTCCGGTTACAGTTGGTGAAAAATCCACTTGATTGTCTCTTGAAGGGTGCAGACCTCTGGGCTAAGACTTGTTGAATGTATTTCTATTGTACAAGTATGGAGAGAAAATAGACTCACCCAGATTTGTGTGTGTGTGTAATTCTTGATTTGTGTGTACCTTTGGATTTTATATAATTCTTGAAAGAAAACTCAGCGTTCTAGCAATATTTAAATGCATCATTTACAGATGAATCTTTTCCTTCTCTAAGATGTAGAAAGTGTCTCACCTCAGATTTGTGCTTAAAAAAGGTTTTGTGCGTGCGTAACAAGCAATTCGTGCAGAATTTTTACAGATTTGTGCATAATTCAGTTTCAAGCTGTTGTTAATTTGTGCATGTGTAAGTTGTATTTTTTTTTTAGAATTTTATGATTTTTGTACTGTTTTCTGCTACAAAATATATTGAATGAGTTATAAATTGAGAATTACGTACGCACAAATCCAAAGTTATGCACAAATCCAGAATTACACACGCACAAATCAGGAAGTACACATACACAAATCAGGTTGAGACTATTTTCTCTCCACATATATGAGAATATAATATTAACCATACAAAATATATATTTTCGTTTAAATGTTTTTTTTTTAACTATTTCTGCATAACTTTTGATCCATGAGTGGAATCTGAAAACTCAGTTTAAAAATAAAGTCTATAAAAGTCCATAAAAGTTCAAAGTTACGTTCAATAAATCAGGTAGAAACTTCCAAATCGGATTTGAGGTATTTACAGAAAATATCTCAAGAGATGCTTCATGCTAAAACGCAAGGATTCATGCCATGTTTGACGTGTCTTTAAGGATGCCTAAGTGCTCTTTAGAGTCATTACGTTCCGTGGAGCAACCAGAGCAAAGCTTTTTCCAGTCATTTAAGCTTGCTGTGTGGAAGACAGGTTATTAAAATTTTGAATTTTGAGTGCCCTGCTAATTGGTGTAATTAGAGATTATAACATAGTCTGTTTTTTTTTTCAAAGGAAGTTTTGTGAGAAGTTTTGCTTTGACTTACTGCTTAAGATTGAATGAACAAATAGGGACTAAGGGAAAAGTAATCTAAGTCGGCCTCATACTGAATCAATTCATGCAGTCCTTCCTGTCACTTATTTTTATTTCCTCTCGCTCTACAACTTCCAAGCATCTTTTCATCATCCTGTCTTTCCACATCACTTCTCTGGTTTCCCTCTTCACTTGAGCCACCGCTGCTTCCATCTTTGGTGCAGCGAGGCTCCTGCGGTCCCAGTGAGAAACAAACGAATGAGGGCCCCAGGAGGGCCGCACCGGCTCTGCCGCACATCACTCACTCTCTGTCTCAGAATAACACACACACACACACACAGGACCTGCCAGTCTTTGTCCCATGCAAGGACTGCCTCGGGGTTGCTATGGCAACCAGAGGAAGGTTTCACTCTCCTTCCCTGATTGTGTGGAGCTCAGGTGGGATGGCGCCCCGGGTGAGTGAAACCTCGCTGGAGTCTGCCACATTGTACCATGCTGCGCCGCACCACAACAAAGGCGCCGGCGTGCAAATGCAGATTTTTCATTTCCCTCGTTCAGCTCTTCCATACGACATTTTCTCATCAAGCATCAGATTTTTGCTACTTGTGCTGCAGGCAGGTTTGGTTCAATGGTGGACATTTAACTAATTTCATCTTATCTTTTGGAAGGGCATCACATTGGAGTTAACTCCACAATTATATACCTTACAGAAGTTGCAGATCAAAGTTTGAGCTGCTCTACAAAGCTTTTACATTACATTTGTCACAAAGCTTGAAGTAAAGTAATCAAAGCTAAAGCAAACGCAAAAAGCCAAAAGTGACTTTAGTGAGTTATTAATCAAGAACTTTTGGACAGTTGAAAGCTATGCAGTGACAGAACTGCATATGCTATGGACTGTTGCACGTTCCATCTGTGTCATGCCTTAGTCACAACTGCTCCTATGGGTGGATAAGGAAGTGAAGGGAAGAATGAGCAAATTTGTAAGGTGTGTGCAGGTGGCCAGAAGGAAATTTTAAGATTGTAGCCACTTGGTGAGCAAGTAGTTCATGCACTTTTTTTTTTTTTTTGCATGGTGCAGGTGTCAGCTTGTAGTAAACACTTAAGCATGTCATAAAATGGTGATGGACCCAAAATGCAGGAGACCAGATGAGGTAGCAGAAAAGTAAAACATTGAATAAACTATAAAAGTTGCATTACGTATAATAATGCTAGTGTGAATGCTTTTTGCTGAAAGTAGTCGTTGAAGATGCTGAAGCTTTTTGCTGAAAATGGTGATACAATTTACATTAATTGCTGAAGGGATTTGCTGAAAATGCAAAAGCTATTTGCATAATGTTAAATTTGCTAAAAGACTGAAAATTTTATTAAAGAACTATGAAAGAGCGCTGAAGTAAACCTAAATTTCTGAAAATTTGTAGTAAAATTGCTTAAAAATCCTCATTACATGCCAAGTTTGCAAAAATATTTAGTGTGTTGCTTAAATATCAGATAAACTCCAAATTAGCCCCCAAAAAACTCAGTAGATGCCAAATTAGCCCAAAAAAAGCTAGCTTGTTGCTTAAATACCAGCTAAACTCCAAAATAGCCAAAAATTCCTGAGTAAACTTAGTCAAAAATGTTAGCATGTTGTTAAAATAGAAGCCATACTCTAAATTAGCATATGAAAACCTCAGTAAATAATAAATTAGCCAAAAACGTTACCATGTTGCTGCGATATTAGCTAAACTCTAAATTAACATATAGAAAACATTAGTAGATGCCAAATAAGTAACTGATTAAGCTAAACTCCAAAATATCCTAAAATTCATCAGTAAACTAAATTAATCAAAAATGTTGTGTGTACCATAAATACAAGTAGTAATGTCCTGAACAAGCTGAACGATTTGATACTAAGATTGCGGAAATCACTGAAAGTGTGATTGAGTTTTTAATGTGCCAAAAAACGTACAGAAAGAAGCAGGAGAATCTCTTTTGTGTGAATGCTTACTAAGCATCAGAGATCACTGGTGGCAGTCTAGTGACGGGTGGCAGAACGATAATCGACTAATGGGAGGGTCTCCACGATCCCCAAAATCCTCTGATAATTGGTGTCCCATGATACATTGGTGGCATTTGGCGGTCCTACTACCACCATCTGATTGTCAGGAATCGTACAGTAGCAGCATGGAGACTCAACGAGGGCTATTGACATGGACCTGGCGAGGACCAGACGTCAATCTGGTGATCACGGCCATGGTGGGGAGATAGCATTGATGCTGCGCAAAACTCATCATGGCGTTGATAGAACCTCAACAACTCTAAGACCTGCGTGTTTACGAATTGCGGTTGATGCTGAGAAGAATACAAGGAAGACAGAACATTGTGCTTTCTTGGGAGGCATGTTGTCTAAAAATGTGTAAATTGACAAAATTATACTTTATGCTCATAATCTGAGTTGTGAATGACCAGTGGTGCAGAATGGCTCACTTTTGTATACCTTGGTCTACCGGGTACTTGTCAACGAGAGATATTTACACAATGTCCAATCAGAGCTGCTGTCATCCTGTAGCCGCCGAGCCAGTTTTGTAATAGTTTTATCCTCAATGTCATTCATGACCACGCCAACGATTTTCAAAAAAAAAAAAAAAAAATGAGCGGCGGGATGAAATCTTGAAGTCTCTGTGATGCTTCCCCATTGGTGGCAGTTGTATTTGTGACCGCAGCATTATCATCTGCTTACCCCATCTGTGAGGCATTCAGTACAGAGCCAATACATGAACTAGGGACGTCCCGATCTGATCGAAAACCGGGCCCGACCACGTGGTTGATGACTTGATCGATATCAGATGTTGTCCCCCGATCAGGATCGGATATTTAATTTATTCTTATTATGATCAGTGCTTATATTTCACTCTTATTATTCCGGATAATTCCCTACTAGAAGTCTGCTTGTCATTAACAGATCCCAAAATGTCACTGCCATAAAACGCAGCAGAAAACGGCAGCAGTTTAAACAGGAGGCTAACAAAAACAATTCAATCAAGCTAGCTAGATGTTCACAGATTCAGACTTCCGGGATCAATAACTCTTCTAAAAACGCTTTAAACTGACAGAAAGTGTTTCTATTGGTTTCTCTTAATGTAAACAATAGCCTATAAAGACATTTCAACAGAAAAAGACAGAGTTTTTGTTTGTGTTTAATGTTAAGCTCTTTGTGCTGCTAACTGTGCTAAGCTTAGTGCTAGCTCCATGTTTAACTCCTTAGGACACAAGCTGTTCTTTGATAATCCTGTTTTATTTATCTGAGAAATAAAAGTTAAGAAAATTAACAGAAAATGTGGTGTCTTAAGAGCTTAAAAAAGAATCACATAATCTAAAAAAATAAAATAAAATAATAAACGTGAGATTAGCTAGTCATGAACACATCAAATTCATTCTAAAACAGTCATCATTCATTTTTAAGAATTTTAAATGAGGACAGGAATCACATTTGGTTAAAAATGTTCAAAAGCTCTAAAGATGTTAAAGCTAAAGTCACTAAACTTTCTCACATGACAAATTATCACTTATATAACGATAAAATACTTATTTTTTTTCCTAGTTTAGATTTGCTCCATTTGTAGTTGTTTATTAAAGCTACTTCACAGAAGTGTTTTATTTAAGTTTTTAATGATAAAAGAATGTTAATGAAATATAAATAAGGGAAAACACAAATCTGTTTATTCAATTTGTTCATGTTTTAAATGTGTTACAAAAGTAAGGAATTGGAACTCGGTATCGACAAATACACAAAATCGAATGATTCAGAATTGGATCGGGCCCAGAAAAACCTGATCGGGACATAACTAACGTGTACCTTACTAATGACTGGGGGACACCGTACGATAGCATCACCTGTTTGTTACAAGTATGTTTAACTTACATTATCCTAACAAATACTTCCTGAACCACTCGGCACACATGCTAATGGTACGTTCCATTTCATGATGTCCCTTAAGATGGCCACATGAGCCTCAAGAGAAATACGACCTTCCATGGGCTCGGACGGGTCGACCCCAAACGGTTCGTGTGACTAAAGCATAAGGTGAATCCAACAGTTTGATTAAAGCTGGTACAGGCGAAATGATGCTAGCTTGTCTTTGGGTCAACTTGAGCACCAAAACACTTGAGCATTTTCAAGGATTATCACAGTGGAAAAGTGAATTCAGCCACAAAAACAACATGCTGCCACGAGTACAGTTCTAAACACACTTAGATACAGTCCAAGCTCTTCCGAGTGTGAAAGTAGAAAGCTGCATCCCACAGTCAGATGGAACACTGTAGGTGGCGGAGCCAATGCAAAACCTTCTATGAATACAAATGCTTTGAACCTGGCTGACCCCGTCGGGATTGTGATTGTGCAGGTGTGTGTGCATTTTGCTCCCCGCTTGCGTGTCAGCGTTCAGCTGCAGCAGCTGCACTCTATCTCCGTGCTCCTGCAGCATTCACGTCGGTCCTCTGGGTCAAACACAAACAAATCAGACATCGAGATGTGTTGGAGGCCATTTTGAGCTGACGGCGAGTCGTGCGGCGGCAGAGAAAATAAGCCTACATCACATCAGAGGAGCCTGCCGCTGCACCTGATCCTCCTCCCACCATCCCCCGAGCTAACTTTTGCAGTTCTATCAAAAAGTTACTGTAAAAAGATTGAATCAACAGGCTGCTAAATAATGATGATAAAGACTTTAAATTGCAAGCAACAGCATTTTTCAAATCTATAAATGGCTCCCATAGATACCAATAGATCCCTCAACTATTAATTCTTGACCGGCAGACTTAGTACAGTTTCAATAGCTTTTAATAAAAGTTAAACATTTAGTTTGGGTTTCTGTCACACAGAGACTGAAACCGTCCAAACAGCCAGAACAAATCCTGCGGTTCCAGCTGCTCCTTGTTTGGGAATGCTGTTTCCAGAAACAAACTCAGGAATACTGAAAAAAAGGAGAGAGACACTACACCACCTTTACCCAGGAGGCCTTTGTGCTGCTTCATCGTCTGTGTTTCTTCAGATTTTGCACTGAAATGTTTTACTTCTGATACTGGTATAACAAAGTGACAAAAAAAAAAACCCACAAAAACCCTTTTTATT
>NC_050527.1:21518526-21525956 GCF_002922805.2 Oryzias melastigma | reverse complement strand
TCAGATTTTGCACTGAAATGTTTTACTTCTGATACTGGTATAACAAAGTGACAAAAAACCCACAAAAACCCTTTTTATTATCATTTAGGAATCTATTTGATTATATTGCATATTGGACATATGCATTAAAGGAAAAATACGGCAAGAAAATAAAAATAAAAAATACTAGAAATATCCGAAAGGGATTAAGGAGTAAATACCTTATAAATTCTCACCCCCAATACCCTAACAATACCACCCCAAACACATTACCGCACCCAGTCTACCCTCTATTTATTATGGTCCTGTTCTTTCTCTAATAACTACATATCCAGACACCCAGATATAGATAAATAGACACATAGAAACATACACACTGATTTGTCATGTATAAAATCTCGTTTGGTTCCATTCAGATCCTTTTCCCCCACAAATGCACCTCCACACTATTCAGATTTACTGTATATTCATAGAAATTTACAGATATATCACTGTTTATTTGTGTATGTACATATTAATCAATAATGCACAATATCTATGTTTCCTTATCTTTTAATGAATAACTTTTGTATATATGTATGAGTAATGTATGTTTTATGCTTTAAATATTATTTGAGCTGTATTATAATCTAGCAAATCAATTCTTTTGATGATGTTGATTTATGAAAACAATATTTCATGTTGTATATTAAATGCAAACTGCACAAACAAGAAAAATCTTTCTTAGATTTTTCTTTTTGTTTAAAATAATAAGAAAAAAGCGGCAGAATGAAAACAAATTGCATTGAAATTAGCAAGTAAGCATTATTTCTATAGTACTGTTCACATATTAGTTGAATGAAAATGTACTGTAGTTCCAACATACAGTATAATAAAATACTTGCATCAGGTTTTAATTAACACAAACAGATAGATGACACTACTTTAAAACTCAAGATAACAAAACAATCAACTAAAACCTTCTGAATTAATAGGTTTAGAACTGACTTTTAAAGGTTTGACCAAAGGCTTATACAGTGTGTCCCACACACAGGAGGCAGCCGCCTGCAACACATCCATATTTTTAGATTTTAAAGATTTTAACCATAAATCTAATGAGTAAACTCACTGGGATTTGTCTGTGCAGGGCCTCAAACATTAGAAATGTAATGTTAAAGCTGATCTGAAGTTTGATTTGTGGGGCAAACAAGTTTGACTACATAACCTTGATGTTGGCTTCTTTAAACTTTACATTCTTATCAAAATTCTTGTTTTTACTTTAAAGTCCTTGGCAGGTACGGCACCTTCTTAAATCTCCAGTCCTCTTTTAAAATACCCCCCCAAGTTCTTACACTTTGCGGACCAGTGTGTGTTACTGGTCCCCAGAACCAAAAGAAAGTTCTGGAGTTCTGGAGGGACCGTGCCTTTAAGGTGTTGGCTACTAATCTCTGGCAGCTATTAGAGAGCTTATCCTTTTGGAGAGTTTTAAACAAGAGCGTTTTATAATTAGCCTAGCCGTTTTTTATTTTATTTTATGTTGTTTTAATATCTGTTCTTAAATTGTTTTATAATATTAATATTTGGTGTTTGTTTTCCTTGTGTACATCACTGCGGGCCTCCTTGGCTGGTGGTGGAAGGTGCTTTATCAATAAATAAAATGAAAATGAAATGAAATGAATGAAGGAGGCAGAGAGACAGGATGATGCAAGTCCTGTTAGCTCCAGATAAAAGCTTCACTGCAACATTTTGGAGAAGAATTTAAGATCGTTTGCTAACACACTTAAAAAGGGATTAACAATAATTGAAATACACACTTAAAAAATGAATTCAAGTTTTTTCAATTCAATTTTATTTATATAGCCTAATATAACAAAACAACTGTCTCAATGTGTTTCATATCAGTAATTGTACAAAAACATAAAGTCAGTCATAAAATATACACAATAAACTAAACAAACTGAGCTAGATCTTAATACCATGCTCTTTGATTTAGTCCAGAGGTGTGTGGATCCAGCCTTCAACGGCCGATGTCCTACATGTTTTCAGACCAACCGGCCTTTGAAGCTCCTTATTGGCCAAACACAGGAAACCAGCAGGACGCCGGCCCTCGAGGCCTGCAGTTTGACACCCTTGATTTAGTAATACACTTCGGGTGAAGGAACCCTGTTTCTAACAATCTGCTTTAATTTTCCATTCAAGAACACTTTTGTTGCATCAAAATAACTTTTAAAAAACTTCTTCATAAAGATGAAGAAGATCAGTGTTGATCATCCCTTTTTTTTGTAACTTTGAAAATCAGACCTACTAACAGTCTTTTTTGGTAAATTGTTAAACTTAAAAAGCTTCTTTTTATCTTCGACCCGATGTGCTTCTGAAACACATTTATTCTGCTTAAAGTTTACCTCCTGCAGCGGTGCCTCACTAAAGTTTAGTGTCAAGAACTATACTCTCTATCCCTACCTGAGCATCAACATCACCTCCAAACAAACGGAATGCTGTGCTGTGATTTGTCACATTCATCCGTTTGTAGGGACTTTTGTTGAGTGCATATACCCTAAACAGATGCTATAAAAACTGTTTGATTAATCAGTCAGATATGAGCTTGTGGATAGTGCCATTTAAAAAGGTAAGTAAAAAAAAAACATGACGCAAAAATGAGAAGACAAGCTACCAAGATAGATAAAAAAGGGAGATGTGATATTTATAACAGTGGGAGAGGAGAGGGGAAAAAATAAAACCTAAAGAAACAGAGGAACACAGAACTGCGTCTGAGGATGGAGAAGATTGTGGATTTAAAAAAGTGGGACATTAGTATTCAGGTGTCACCCGTTCACTCCCCCCCACGTCACTCAGCTGCCCCGCTGGCACCGTGGCCTGTTCTCCCGCGATCTCATCACTGAGATCTCTAGCTTTCATATAATTTTTTGGATGGCGTGGGGGCTTCAGTCCTCAGATACTACTTTATTGCTATCATTACCACAGAGAAAAAGAAAGTTCCAGCTGCAGTCTTCTGGTTTCTGTCATCTAGAACAATGGGACCCAGACTTTTTCTTGTGAGGGCCACATAACTGTTTTCTTCTCTGATGTGGGGCCGGGGTCGGTTTGTAGGCAAACAGAAAAATGTAGCAATCACAGCCTACACATAAACATTTACGGTTTCCCAGAAAGCCACACATAGCCACATTTTAAATAATTAATTTCTGTAATCTTCCTAAAAAATATTACTAAAACATAAAAAAATAGATACATAGCATTATCTGCAATAATGCTAGTGTGAATGCTGTAAGCTGAATGTGGCAGCAGAAATGCTAGTGCTCATACCTGTAGATGCTGAAGTGATAAACAAAAACGATGAAGCTAATTTAGCCAAAACAGCTACCATGTATAAAGTATAAGCTAAATGCCAGATTAGCATAAAAACTTAAAACAATTCTAGCCAAAACAGCTACCTTGTAGCTGAAATATTAGCAAAACTCCAAAACATCCTAAAATATGAGATAAATCCAATATTAGCCAAAACAGCTAGCATGTAGCTAAAATATTAGATAAATACCAAATTAGCCAAAAGAAACTATTTAAATGTGTAACTTAGTCAACAGTTAGCATAAGGCTAAAGTATTAGCTAAACTCCAAATTAGCCTAAAAAAATGAAAAAATCCTAAATTAGCTAAAACAGCTAGAATACTGCTGAAATATTATCAAAACTCCAAAACAGCCTAAAATATTAGAAAAATCCAAAATTTTCCAAGACAATTAGCATATAGCTGAAATATAAGCTAAATGCCAAAGTAGCCAAAATAAACTGGTAAAATGTCTAATTTAGGCAACAGTTAGCATAAGGCTAAAGTATTATCTAAACTCCAGTTTAGCCTAAAAAAACTAAAAAAAAATCCTAATTTAGCCAATACAATTAGCCTGTGGCTAAAATATTAGCTAAACCCCAAAGTAGCATAGAAATCCTTAGTAACTACCAAAACAGTTGAAAAAGCTAGCGTAAAAAGAGCGGAATATTTTATTTGCTGAAAGAGCTTAAGAGCTATGGATGTTAAAAATTACCAAAAAAACAATTTACTTTGTCAGGAGCTATATTACTGTTTGTTTATTTTTTTAAACAAACAAAGTATCTCTTTATTACCATAAAAGTCAAATAAACAAATAAACGGATGTAATTCTAATTGAAAGTGTGTATTTAACATGTTTGATATAGTTTAAGAACCTTTTTGGTTTAACTAGTGATAAATGAAGAAATTCAGGATTACCAGCAATAATACATTATTTAAACAGGCTAATAGATTAATTCTTTTAATTCTACATGCAATAATCACTTTAGAATGAGTCTGTAACACTCAGGTATGACTGTCTTGGCCTCCTTCAGGGTCTCCGCTCTCATTTCTGCCCATTAGCTGCTGCTCTCTTCTCCTGCGGTTTCTTCCACTGCTTTACTCTCATTCCACTAATTATATTCATTGAGAACCGTGTTGACAAATTCATTTTGAAATCCATTAGTCCTGTGGCGTTGTTTAAACAATGTGCAAGTTAATGTCCATTGCTTTAATACTCTTGATTCACATTCTAATAGTCGTCTGATAAATCAAGTTATCCGCGACACCTTCCACACACCGTGAAGAGAGGAAATTACAGAGTTATTAGCTATCCACGCTGCTCTGCCGTGTCCAGGTGTGTTAAGAAGATGAGAAGGGAGAAAATAGAAAGAAAGTGAGGGTGGGAAAATGTTGGAGACAAACCTCTGAAAAGAGGGATGTGATGAAATGTTTGGACTTTATTGGAGTTCCTGTATCTCCATGACAGCTCAAGACTGAAGGGGTAAAAAATTTAGTTGACACTTTCATTAATTCCTTTTCCCTTTTTCTAAAGCTTAGAATCACCTGAAAACAATGGCAAAAGTACAATGCAATAAAGTTTAATTATAGGGTTTGCAGGTGACTTACAAAGGCTGATTGTGGATATCCAGTGCTAGTCTTAAATGAAGATGTAAAGTGCACTATAGCTTAAATTAAATGAGAATGGAGAACAAAAAAAATTATGATTATAGCCCTTCTACTTTAAATGAGGCGTGCTAACCAAAGAATCTATAGTGCCCTCATTGACTGTATATTCACTGGACGTACCAACCCCTTCATGTTCCTAATAGGAGGTTCCAAGAAGGTCAAAATCCCATAGACTTCCATTGAGAAATACACAATTATAACTCTGTCATTTTATTTGTCAGAATAACCATTTTTGGACATTCTTCCTAACATCTTCTTTCTAATCCTTATTTTTTTCTAAAAATATTTTTTTCTTTATCGCAAGTTATTCAAGTCATAAACGAACCAATCAGATGCCTCAAAAAAAGTATGTGGTACCCACTGGCTCTACCTCGAATGTCTGATTGACAGATTCTCCCAGATTCTCTTCATGATCGGTGACTAGTTCCTCTAAAAACCTGACTCAGAACGACTCGGACCAATCACTCTTACGGGTTACAAGATGGCGGCAGCGTATCAGGAAGCCACGATGACTGGGTTTGGCCTGAAGGCCGGAGGTAAGGCATTTTGTATTTGCTGTGTCTAGTGAATTAATATATGTCTATGAGTACCCTATAGACCCATTGCAGTGACGTCACACACACTGTTCGCCATTTTGGGAGTCAAGCACACATTGTTTTGATACATCCGACAGATAAAATCTGCAACTTTGGTGTAGATAAATGGACACCAAATATCATGACAGTACACATGCATTGTTATACTTTAGAAAAAATATAAGTTCAAGCGTCTCATTTTACTGATTTCTGCCAGTAGACTTTGTAGAGACAGTTTTGTGTCAGGTAAGCCTGTTGTTATACATTTTAAATATTTGTCTTAAAAGTGATACATATTCAGAGATAGGCACTGTTTGGGTTTTATCCAGTCCCGGTACCAATTCCTTCTTTTTAAAAGGTTGCAGGTTGTGAAGGGTTTTAATTCTGAACTAAGGCTGTTTGTATACTAAGCTACATATAAGTTTTTTTATACTTTTATGTTACACTTTAAACCTTGTTATTAACGAGTTGATCTATGCATTGGTACATTAGCCCTCATGAAGCTCCAGACCAGTTGAAGCCAGTTAGAGAAAGTCTCAAGGACCTAATCAGTACTTTTCCACTGAAAAACAGACGTACATTTCCTTGCTGGCCACCACATTCTCACCCCCATGGCATCACATGTTGACGTTTGGTTAAGGTCACTTTTTGGCCTTTTGGGTGTCTCCAACTCATCGTATTTTGACATGCTGGCTGTTCGTAAGAATCAAGGGTCCGCAGCCCTCGGGACGCAGTGCTGGATGCAGTACCAGATGCCGTACCGATACCCTGACCCAGTACCGATACCCTGACCTTAACCAGGTACTGGTTTGCATACAGTACCGCATCCAGTTCGCGGCTGGTACTGCTTCTGGTACCGGTTCGGTTCCTGTACCGCATCTGGTCCAGTTTTTGGTAAGGGTTAGAGTAGTTTGGGTACCAGAACGCTACACGTCACAGTACTGGACCGGTTCTGGTTCGCGGCCCGGAGGTTGGGGACCCGTGATTTAATGGGAACACATGGGTACATTTATTTAAAGGTCTAAATTTTAACCTTTTTTTTTTCGGTCACTTTCTTCCTCATCAACGAACACACAGTTGGAACCAACGGTTTTTTTGTTTTTAGATTTGGATCACAAGTTATCTTACTGTTCTTTGATGTGGTAAATTCGAGCGTTCTGGACTGGATGTTTTTTCTTTGTTTTTTTTTGTTTTTTGCTTTGGTTTGTTTTTCTTAATTGTTTGAAATTGGATAAAAAAAAAAAAAGCTTGGGGGTATGAAAGTAAAGGCTGGAAGTCTGCAATACTAAAAATAACCTCATTAGGCCAAATTGTAGTTGTATTTTGATCTTTTACTGCACCACAATGTCACACATTTAAATGAAAATACCTCAAAATTAGGTTCCGATATAGCAATTATTGGGGTAAAAATATTTGCAATTAAAATAGATTAATTAAATACAGTCACGATTAATTAATCGCATTATGAATCACATGATAAGCAAATAATCTACATTTCAGGTCAGTCTGGGCTCAGTTATTTCTGAAGAATATCTCTGTTAGTTTCATTTAAATAAATGACAATTGACACCTTTTTTTTCTTTTGCTAAAAAGTTGTATTGAAACAAACTCTCAACATTTCACATGTATTTGTTTCTCTGCTCTTCTCATAAGGAGTGGATCCAGTTTCTTCCAACAGTTTTTGACCAAATCCTTCCTTCATCTCCTCCACTCTCTTTACTGGCCCCCACTGCGCCTCCAGGTCCCTGATGAGCTCAGACAGAAACTGTTTGGTGAGCCTCCCTGCCTGCACTGCCTGGTGGTGAGTGGATTAGCCTGATTAGTTGCATGCTTACCCACTACCATCACTACTTTCACAACCACAGGACTTCAAGGGCAATGCCAGAGG
>NC_050527.1:21515001-21518255 GCF_002922805.2 Oryzias melastigma | reverse complement strand
GGCATCCAGCCGAACACACACAACTACACACCCACAGTGCCACCGTGCTAACTCACAACCATTAGAGAGAAAAAAGAAAAAAGACAAAAGACACACACACAGAATGCAGCCACTGCCACCATACCAGCTGGACAGTCACCATAGCAACCAGGACTGGTCATGTCACTGTGCTCCATTAAGATGGGTGACAGCGAGAGCGAGAGATAGGCAGACAGTTAAAAGAGCAAAAGACAGTGAGAGACATTAAATACCCTCCACAACGCTCTGCTTCAGCCGTGGTTCAAACTATAGACACAGACAAATGATGCAGATGCTCCCAGCTGCACATCAGCTGCTCGGAGGACTTCAAACACAACCTAAGACAAAATGAAGGCACATGTAACGCAAACTGTCAGGTAGTGCGGCAGACACACATTAACAGAACGTGAAAAAGTCCAAGAGAGGACGAGGGCTTTGTCCTTGCTGTGGGGTAAAGGCTACAGCCAACAGGAAAGGATTAAAGGATCATCCGAGCATCATTGAGCTTTTATTTTATCTCCCACTGTCATCTGTGTCAGACCTTTCACAAAATTTGATTGGCTTTTAACCTCCAGCAATGGGTCTTAAATTCTGAAATCAATGAATCATAGAGAGGTCCAATGCCACCAAGACTGTACATGGTCAAACATAGTGGAGTGTGCCAACCTTGCTGATGGGTTTATGCTTCATAACTCAGAGAGCGCCTAAAATAGCTGCATAGTTTGATAAAAGAAGGTAAAAAATGCAACAGAGTTTAAACTTTTTTCTATGATCTGAGACAGGATTCTGTAACCTGCAGCTCCAGATCCACATGTGGCTCTTTTATCTCTCTGAACATAAAATAAGTCATGGACTGCTGACCCAGCCATGTCGACCGTCAGAGTCAGCAGCTCCTGATAATGGCTGCCTAACTAAAACTACATAAAGAAAACAAATAAACAAAGCCTGAAAACTAAGACTACCAAGATCCAAACTAAAATAACAAAACCCAGCAGTGTAAGACTGCTGAGGACAAAGAGGTGAAAAAGAACAAAAAAAGAAAAGAGAAGAAAAATAAAATAGCAATTTTTTAAAGTAAGGATTGCTTAAGTAGCATTTATTTAACTTAGATTAGTTAAATGTATAAATTGATGTCTGAGGTTCACATAGATGATAAACTATGTAGGTTTTTACATCCTGTTGACCTGAAGACGTCTTGTTTGTTCAACTCTACCTCCAGAATGAAAAGATTTTATATGCAAAACTTTGGTAAAAAGTTTGATCTTTTATGAATTAAAAGTGCATATTATCTTATGCTGCACAATATTGGTTACTAGCTGCACTGAGATGATCATGTGTGTTAAAAAGAAAAAAGTAAAAAGAAAAAAACACATTTTGAGAGATGTTAGGTTCTTTTTATATTTTGCTATTGTTTGTGCCAAAAATAGAAATAATTAATATTTATTATAAAAAAAAAGTCATGAATCCAAATCCACATTTCTTAAAGGCTAAAGCAAGACTATGCGGCTCCTTCTAAGTTTTGATTAATAGAAAACAAGCCTAAACGGCTCTTTTAGTGTTAAAGGTTGCACAACCACTGACCTAAGACCGCCCCCCCCCCTCCACACACACACACACACAGCCATTTAACTGTATGTTTCTTCAAGTGATTCCATTAAACACGTTCCCACTCTTAATTGTTTACTGTTGTTTACATGCTTATTCATTCTACAGTCGAATTAGTGCTGTTTAATCAGGATATGTGAGTGGATAACAGATGCAAACGACAGTATTCAAATGGGAATTTAGCATTGGTTAACGTTTGCTCAAGCTAAATTATTTTAATGCAATTAATGCAACTAAGAGAGGAGAAGAAGTCAACGGAACAGGACACTTCTGGAACACATGCAACAGTTTGAAGAAGATCTGTGACACAGTAGGGACAGTTTTCTATGAGGTGGAATCCCGTTTCCCATTTGACAGATCACAGTATCTGTGCTATGATGATATATGTGTATATTCACAGTTTCTACACCACATGGCAAAAAGCCCATAATAGCCCTCTAAACAGATCCGGTCCACTTGGTGAATCAAGTGCAACATGTTTTTCAAGTTAATACACATTTTTACGGACTTGAAATTTTAGTAAATAAGGTTCTTAAAATGGACAATAAATATATGAATACAAAACAAAAATAAATAAATAAAAAAAGGTATTTGTAGTGCACAATGGAGAGACAGAATCACAGGGAAAATACTAACCAGGATTATTAATATAATTTATTCTAGTTTGGCGCGACAGATTAAACATCTTAATGGGCCGCATGCATTTGCACACCCCTGGTTTAGAAACTTATGCAGAGACAGGAAGCAGAGCTGGAGGCAGAAGAGCTGAAGATGATGAGGTTCTCTTTGGGAATCAGATGGAGGAATCAGGAATGAATTCATCAGAAGAACATATCATGGTAGATGTTCTGGAGATATTTACAGGAAAGCAGGTGGAGGGCAGAGATGATGTTGGTAAAAGGATGCTGATGTTGAAAATACTAGGACAAAAGGTCCAGATCAGGAGTGTCAAACTCAATTACACAAGGAGCCAAAATCCAAAACACACCTTAGGTCGCGGGCCAAACAGGATAAACATTTATTGAACACTAAAACTACATTTTTAAAAATGGAAAACCATAAATTGTTTACATAATTATAAACTAGATATATAGCATTACATTTGATAATGCTACTGTGAATGCTGTAAACTGAATTTAGCAGCAGAAGATGCTATATATAGTGCTAATAGCTGAAAATGCTGGAGCTGATAGCCAGCTAAAAATGTTAGCTAAATGCCAAATTAGCCTAAAAAACATGTCCAACAAAACAAACAAAAAAAAAAAAAAGTGGGTTAGTCAAAACAGCTAGCATGGAGCTGAAATATTAGATCAACTCCAAAATAGCTTAAAAAAATATTAGTAAACGCCATAATGGTCCAAAAAGCTATCAATATGCTAGTTTTGAACACTTTAAAACTGTAACTTTTTAACATACTTATGGCAGGAATATTATTCCAGAATAAATCAACTTAAACCTTAAATAACTTTCAATATTTTACTTTCCATAAAAATATATTTTGTCCAAATTATACAAGTAAAAGATAAGCACAAGATAACATTGGGTCATTAATAACAATAACATAAAATGATCTGGGGCCCGTTCCAAGAAGCAGGTTCAACAAATTTAGAGTTCGAACCTGAACTTAGAGT
>NC_050527.1:21514791-21514949 GCF_002922805.2 Oryzias melastigma | reverse complement strand
TAGAGGAAGACCAAAGAAGTGATTCAAGGATGTAGTGAAGGAGGATATGAGGGATGTTGGTGTGACTGAGGTTGCAGAAGAAAGATGGATACGTATAATTCTCTGTATGTAGAACAGCGTTTTTGTTCTTATTTTTTTTAGGTCTGTTTTATTATTGT
>NC_050527.1:21499624-21514688 GCF_002922805.2 Oryzias melastigma | reverse complement strand
GTGTGAGCGTCGCGACCATTAAAAGCCCTGATCAATAGAGCAAAGACAGCACGATTCACCTTGGCAACGGGAGCAAACATCTGAGTTTAGTACTTCCGGTGGCGGAAATTGATAAGTTCCTGCAAGCATATGCAGACTATAGAGAACATTTTCTGCAAGAAAAGCAACACAGCTGCAGCGGTAGAACAGAGAGAAAATATCTGCAGTTATTTGAATGATTCCAAATAATAAATAAATAATGTCAGGAAGGTTATTTTGTCACTTGTTGAGTAAGGAGTGGTTTTTGATCTGTTACTAATTTAATCAGTAATCTCCGTAATCGCATGAATGACCAGTTTTGGTAACCCCCCCCCCACCACCTACACACACGGATATCACTGCACGCTAAAAAAGAAACTGTAGCTGCATATGTCAAAAAAGCATTTATTTAATTTTAATTCTCAAGACTTAAAAAATATTCGCCGAATTCTTTTAAGCGCAGCCGGGAATCGAACTCGCAATCTCCGCGGTGGGAGGCAGCATTGCTGACGACAGAGCTAATGTGTGACGCAAGTGACGGACGGTAGATGAGTTTAGATGATTTCCCAGTGTGTGACATTCAATCGTTCCTTTTGTTAAGGGATTAAAATAAGGAAAAGAAAACTGTATTTTTTAATAGCGAGTCCCTGGAAAAACTCACTATTTATAATATCGCTGAAATAAAAATGAATCAGGAAACTCCAGTCAGTCGACTCGTGTCCTCCAAATCCTCTACCGACGTAAATAACATTTCCTCTGGATTAATCAGCCTCCTCTCTACATGATCCTCTATGAATGAACATGTCATTTTGGTTTCTACGTGGTGAAAACGTGACGTCTCTAATGTGAATGTTCTCTAAATGTTCATGAGGAACTCATATTTGAACATCTTTCACTTTAAAAAGGGGCGGAGACCGCAGAGAACTCTAAGTTTCCTGAAGAAAACCTGCTACCGACCAGGTTTCGTTCACAGACTCAGTTACCATAGTGATTGATTCTGAGTTCAGCTTAACCCGCTTCTTGGAGCGGGCTTGGTTTTGCCCACTTTCCCGGGTTTGAGTTATCTCTCTTTCTGGAACCGAAAACTCAGAGTTTTGCCGAATTTGGAGTTCACGAACTCAGAGTTCCAACAAAACCTGCTTCTTGGAACGGGCCCCTGGAGGGCCTGATCCGGCCCCCGGGCCTTAACTTTGACATGTGAGGTCTAGAGGAAGACCAAAGAAGTGATTCAAGGATGTAGTGAAATGATCTCATGACGAGAGTGTGAGCCGGCGGTTGTTGGTGTGACTGAGGTTGCAGAAGAAAGATGGATACGTATAATACTCTGTATGTAGAAAAGCGTTTTTTGTTTTTATTTTTGTTAGGTCTGTTTTATTATTGTTTCTTTGATCTAATGTGTCTTACGACTTTTTATTTTTTAACGAATGTTTATATCTTGATTGATTGATTGATTGATTAAATCTAAAACACAAACAAAAAGACCCCAAATGCATCAAATAAGATTTTTTCGAAATAAATGAAACAATTTAAGGAAATTTAGTCTAGTAAAACTGATAAAAGGTGAAATAACTGGACTCTAAACATGCAAATGAAACAATGAAAACATTGACAGTGCTATAATAAGCTCAACATTCTTGTTTTATCAGTTTTATTCCTCTGAGGAGTCCACAAGTTCAAGAAATGGTTTCAGTGGGGAATAAAACAAATAAAAATCCCATTATACAAAGAAAACATCCCATTGTGTAAAACAGAAATCTAATATTAGAACAGATTGAATAACAAAACAGACCTTTCTAAAGTTAGTGTTTACAGAACATCATTATTCAGTAAGGAGACATTTTATTCGTGTGTTTTTTATTATTGACTGATGTTTCTGTGACATTGATTCCTTTCAAAGATTAATATAAAATCTAACTTTTAGTGGATAAAAAGTATTTCATAAACAAATCCAAACTCCACATTGGCCTCTGGAAAAACTATAATTCTAAGAAAACAAAAAAAAGCCTTAATTGTAAGTTAATGAGTCCGAAGCGTTAAACCATTACACTGTGACATATCGGTCTATACAGGTGTAGCTCCTTCTTCCACTTTAATAGCTGCTCACTCGGTCAGTGCAGTCCGGGAAACTCGTTGTTTATTATGAGGAGGTTTTATGGTTCTGTTGGGGTCAACAGTTAAGCATGTACACTCCGGGCTCCAGCAACAGATCAATACAGCACAGAACAGGCCAAAGAGCGCACATATTGATTAAGGAACTTGCATAAATCTTGTGTCACATTGCATCTGTCACACACTTTGGAGCCTATAAACAACAAAATTCACACTCTTCTTCTCAGCTGACACGCACACCAACAACAGAAGCTGGTAGCTTGGATGTGTCTCTTTTTGCACCATTTACCAATTTATGTACAGACAGTTAGAGAGCCGAGGGATTGTACTAGAGCTATTGACCTTTTTCCTGCAGGAGCCAGGAAGCACATCAACCCTGCTGCTTTAGCCCAGACTTTTTATCAGGGTGCTAAAATCAAAAAGAATTGTAATTTCTTTAAAAAAATGCTTCTTATAGCTGGAATCAATGCTTTTGTTTATTCAAAAGCTGCTGCTACTACGATGATGACATGATAGCAAATATGTATATGTTAAATGAATCAAGAAGTTAGAAAAAAGAAGCAAAAGATTAAGGATCTAAGGCTAAAATGTCAAAAGCTGCGTACACACCGGGCGCGTTGTTGAACACGTGATTAGCCCCTGGTGTTCACACTGGACAAGAAGGGAGGGGCTTCTTCAGCTTTTTTAAAGTTCCCATATGGCAATTTGTTTATTAAAAAAAAAAAACGTTCCCAGTAGTGTTTTAATGATGATTATGAAGTTTTTAACCAAAATTCCGCAACCTAAATGTCTTTAAAAGCCATTTTCATGTTGATCTGAAGCCTCTGTTTCCAAAATCTCCTCTGAGGGGGCGTGGCTTTTGGAGCTGGGCTTAGTAGCTCCACCCTTGACCCCCCCCCCACCTCTCTGACTATGATAGCTCTGTGTCTCACTAGCGTAAATATTCACATAAAAACGTCCATCAATCTGGGTAATGTCCAGCCGTATGGTTCTGATCCGAATGTCAGCTGGACGAGGAAGTGAAGATCTTCATGGACAGAACTTCCTCCAAAATCCTGATTCTTTCTCCTCCCAGTTCACCAAAGACTCTTTTAGCTAATTCTCCAATGTTTATTGACTGTGATCAATACATTCAATCATTGGTTTCTCAGAGTTCTTGATAAAATAATCAAAGCTAACATCAAAATGCTCTTTCATTGATTTACAATCCTTTCCAACTGCGGTCAAATGAGCCGCCGTTCACATTTCCGTGGTCACATCAAGAAGCTCCGTGGAGTCTGGTGGAGATTTTCCAGCGTTCTCAGTCCTGCTACCGTAAGTATTGGATGAAACTCACACCAAAAATCCAGTGATGCTGATTTGACCACAGAAATGTGAACGGCGGCTCATTTGACTGCAGTCAATGTGAAGATACCATCTTCTCTTCTCCAGAACCTGAACTAGACACTAGGAACAGATGAGGGTTTAGTGCAGCAGAGCTGTTGATGGAAAGAAGATCATTCATTCAAACAGAGTCTGTCCAAGACACTTTGATTGACAGATATCTTATAAAATGATTTCTTATAACATTTGTTCTCTTTCAGAAGAAAAATGCCACACAGAGATGTTAAAAACTCAAAAAACAGGATTTTCATCGGAGGGGATTTTAACTGTTTACTAGTGCATGTCCGTCATCTACAGTTGGAAGAGGCTTAGTGTACAATGTCAAAGTGGTGTAAATTTCGTTAATCTTGCTTCAGGCTTTATTTCGATAAATGAGTGATCTTGGTGTCATCATTCTGGCTGGGCACAAACTGCAATTAATAATATCTCCTGATCATCAATTTCAAACAGTTTGTATTTCCATGAATCACATTGGAAGCCATCTAAACGTCATTAGCAATTCCCTGACTGGTCAAAGTTTGACCTTGTTTAACTTGCATAGCTTGTGTGTAGAGCCTTTTAATAGGTGTCAAAACTTGTGTAGTGAATGTGACAGTGTTGAACCCTTAAGCCTGAAACTCCCATTGACATAGACTTGTCATTGGAATTGGTCGCTTCAACAGCCATCGCCGAGAGCAGTGAGGACGTAGCTAAACAGGTAAATTAGGACATTCTCAATAAATTACCACCAATATAAATTACCACTAATGACACAAGAGAATGTTTATATCCAATACAAGACCACATACACAACATATATGTAAAATTGGTCCTCTAGAGGGATTTTAGAGTTATAGGGCCAACATAGCAATAGTACTCTTTTCAGCGCCATCTATAGGTCAACTGGTATCAAAGTTGTTGAGCTCATTAATCCTACATACTGTTTTAAGTTCGGGTTCAAACTGATTGCTTTTAGTAATTAGACAATTGCTGATCTTCATTATGTTCCCTCTATATTGGTGTAATGTTCATATTCCTGTCCTGGCTCTTGTCCACTTACTTCTCCACGAGTTCAAACAGCAGCTCCTTATGTAAACATGGTTTGTTTGACGCCTTGTCTTTTATTTAAGATGAGTCATAAAACCGGAGGTGGATTCAGCTGCCTAATGTTAAGATCGCTCTGATGGAGCAGGAATAAACATTTCTGTTGCACATGAGGACTACCACTCACTGAGGTAACAGTGAAGAATTGAAATGGTTTTTGTCCAAGTAGCTTTTCGAGCTTGCGTGCCTCCATCCTGATTGTTTGGGCTCCAACATTTGTTCCCACGCAGTTTCATTATTTTTCTGCTGAGATCTACACTGTGTTTGTTAAAAGACTCACTCTGGGTAGTTTACAAAATAAAGTCAACTTGTAGTTATGGAAATCAGTGAGGTGGAACGTCTTATTAATGTAGAGTGATAACTGACTGAACACACGTGACAAAGCCGGCCCCTGGGCCAGGTAATTATATCTCGCCAGGTCATTTTGTTTTAAAGGCCCAATGTTATCTTGTGCTGGTTTCATACTGAAGCAGCACTACAATTATGGAGGCTGAGTCCAGTTCTAACGATCTATGAATGAAACAAAATTTATGGAACAAAACCGGATAAAACAACTAAGGACAAAACTGAGTAAAGACAACAAAACCCAAAGAAAAAAGAATGATTTGACTTGTTTTTCCTGAAAAGCACAACAGTATTTTTTTTATTTCCAGGCTTTTTTGTTTTGTTCAGCAGGATGTTCATATTTGGATCATTTTACAGGATATATTTTATGAAGATCAAAATCTTTTGTGATATTCATAAGCTTAATATTTCATAAAAATAGCATAAAAGTAAAGTAATTTGAGTGTTTTGTTGGTTTCTAACTTGTATAATTTTGACAAAAAATATATTTTTATGGAGAGTAAAACATTAAAAGTTATTTAAGGTTTAAGTTGATTTATTCTAGAATGATATTCCTGCATGTTTCTAATCATATTTATATTAAAAAGTTATGTTTTTTAAGTTTTGAAAATGTATTTTAGTGTTTAATAAATGTTTGTACCGCGACCTAAGGTTTGGATTATGGCCCCCTGTGCGATTGAGTTTGACACCCCAATTCTAAAAAAAAAAAAAAAAAAATCCGAATGATGTTACAGTGAAAGAGTCATTGTACTGTGAAGTCACTGCTGATTGATGATAGATGATATAAGCCACATGTGTCAAAGTCAAGGCCCGGGGGCCGGATCCGGCCCTCCAGATCATTTTATTTTATTGCTATTAATGGCATAATGTTATATTGCACTCATCTCTAACTTGTATAATTTTGATAAAACATATTTTTATGGAGAGTAAAATATTGAAAGTTATTTAAGGTTTAAGTTGATTTATTCTGGAATAATATTCTTGCCTTTTTATTATTCATAATTATGTTAAAAAGTTACAGCTTTAAAGTTGAAAAATTGTCATTCTGCTAGCTTTTTGGATTATTTGGGGATTTACTAAAATTGTTTTAGGCTGTTATGGAGTTTAGCTAATATTTCAGCTACACACTAGCTGTTTTAGCTAACTTCGGCTTTTTTAGTGTTTCTTGAGCTGTTTTGAGTTAGGCTAATATTTAACTGTTTTGGTTAATTTTGGAAATTTTTTACGTTTTTTGGGCTATTTTAGCTGTTCTTTCAGCTACATACTAGCTGTTTTGGCTAATCTAAGTTTTTTTCTTTTATTAGTTTTCAGCTTAAGCATTTTTAGCTATCAATTTCAGCATCTTCAGCTATCAGCACCAGCTAAATTCATCTTACAGCATTCACACTAGCATTATCACAGGTAATGCTTTATATCTAGTTCATAATTAGGTTAAAAAGTTTTGGTTTTAAAGTTTTAAAGTTTTAGTTTAAGAGTGTTCAATAAATGTTTATCCTGTTCGTCCCGCGACCTAAGGTATGTTCTGGAAGTGAGTTTGACACCCTTAATTTAAACTGTTGTTTAGATCTTCAGCTATAAAAAAAAATCTCAGATTTCGTTTGTAGATCTTACCGATCCAAATGAGAAATAGCTGTTTGTAATCTGACTGATACCGGGAAAAGTCCTAAACCGGGCGAGCTGACGCTGTTCACTGAGGATGTAGAAACATGCAAGAATGACGAGCCAAGAGTGATCCAGAAAAAGCGGAATAAAACTGAATAATTTCTGTTATTTTAACTAAACCAGCACATTTTAACAGAAGATAGAGCAACACTGTGAAATAATGTAGGGCCTGTTCACAGAAGATCATAATAAGGACATAGTATTGGTGTGTCTGTTTGTGTGTGAGTAATCCCAGATTGGAAACATGCTGCGTTTCCAGCCAAACTCAGCATTAATGATGGACTGAGTGGAGCTCTAACGATGGGATCAAATACTCCGTATGCTAAATAATGTAGAGCACCGGGTGGATGACAGTCCCATATGGAGCAGAGAAGGAACTGATGGAGGTTGGATGTATGGAAGGTACTGTACATTAAGTGTGTCAGCAAACACTGTTTAACACTGCAGCGGGTGGAAGGATCACTGCCAGATCTATACAGTATTTATACGTGTGCATGCAGCAGGACTCCGTCAGACGGGGGTTTGTTTGCGTCGGATGGTGCACACCAGCGTGGCTGTGTGTTGTGTTGATGATTATGATGGCAATGTGTGTCACTCATCAATAATTTACAGCGCTTGGTTCTCCCCTCTTCAAAGCTAGTGACGCTCCAGTGTTCCACATAATTAACTCTCTATCAGGCACACAAACACACATGTGTACAGTATGTACACACAAACACACACAGATAAAACCGGCAGAGGAGAAACGTAGCCGTGTAATTGAACTCAGCTTCAAAAATCTCCAGGAAATTCCTTAAAAATACTTTCACAGTGTTGCTCTGATCAATACTGGTTTTATAAGTTTCCTTCTTCAACAAAAACATTTGTGAAGTAGCCAACGCACAAACAACCCGAGAAACACAAAACCTGGAGCTGTGCTCTCCATAAAACGATTACATTTTAAAACAGCAACACAAATATATTAACTGACGCTAATCAAACTAAAAAAGTTCAGCATAAAAACTTAATGTTATTACCAGCAACTTTTGTTTACCTGCTGTTAAGAATCAGGGAGATTTCTGCTTAGGATTTTATTCATTCAGTCGGGTTGATTTTGCATGATTAATATGATGCTTAAACTGTAATTTTACACTGAACAAATTTCAGATTATTTTATTATTCAAAGCTCACAATTAATCCACTAAACTATGTAAGTTAAAGTCCTGTAAGCCTGAACCACAACTCCACTTTTTCTTAAAAGAAACAGTAATAAATTAAATTAAATTTAGCTAATATTTCAGCTACATGCTAGCTGTTTTGGCTAATTTAGGCTTTTTCAGCTATTTAGGCTGTTTTGGAGTTTAGCTAATATGTCAGCTAAATGCTAGCTGATTTGGCTTTTTTTCAGTTTTTTAGACAAATTTGGCATTTACCTAATATTTTAGCTAGGGATCAGCTTCAGCGTTTTACTTATCAGCTTCAGCGTTTTCAACTATCAATTTCAGCATCTTCAGCTATTAGCACTAGCATCTTCAGCGGCCAAATTCAGCTTACAGCATTCACACTAGCATTATTGCAGGCAATGCTATATATCTAGTTTTTTAGTTAGTTTAAAGCTATTTATGGTTAAGATGTGTGCTTTACATCCAGTTTGCTCATGAAAAAATAATCGGTGATTAGTCGACTATTAAAATAATCGTTTGTGGCACCACTAGTGTCACTGTCAATGATATTGTGTCTCAAACTTGCTAGTAACATCTATAATGAAAATTGTTTGCAACTGGTAAAAAACAGACTGATAAATTGATACTGCTAAAGCAAATGTTATTGTGGCAAAGTTAACTCCTAAACAAGCGAGTAATAAAAACAGTCTGACACCGCTACATGTTAGCCATGTATGTATAACTACCTAAAATTATTTGCAACTCGTAAAAAACAGACATTTTAACAGAGTGCCATGTACCTCTCTAAACATCAGTAAACAACCAGAATAAATGAAGCGCTCTGGATAAGGTACACAGTCATATTAATTTTTTTTGTTGAAGTTAGATTAGGAGCATTGAATAAAAAAGGAAAATTGACTTTTTCATATGACAGTCAACTAAAATTATCTTCAAAAGGTGACTGCTATGTATGGATTTTACTTTTTGTATCCCACAATGCTATTTATCAATAAGAACTGAGGTCAAACCTAACTTCAAACACTTTTTTTTAATTTTAGATTTTTAAGATTCCTACAAACAGCTGGAAGAGACAGATTTCTGAAGGTATTAATGAAACATGTGGGGACAGATCCATCTTTTAACTTGTAGTGATGAATTTTGATAGAAAAAAAACCTGGTTGAGGTTTTGTGACAGCAGAAGAGAAACAATCAAAAGACTCACTTTATTTTAAATTGGAATTAAAAGCACAAAGAACTAAGGGGGAACAGTTTTTATATGTTTTCAATTATCCTGTTTATGTGTTTTAATGCAAAAGTGATATGATATGCTGAAAATCTCAGGCTTCTTTAAATGTGTATTTAAAATCATTTGAAGTTTTGATGACATGACGAATATAGCAGCTCTTTCAGGTCCAGCTTCAGCAGAAGCATCACTTTGAATCTTATCTTGAAATGCAGAGAAGGACAAAGACTGAAGGACAGGAGAGTGACTCATCATTAACATCATTTTTGAAGAAAACTAAATGGCCAATAAAGAAATAATTAAGTGAGAAAGCAATAATGGATTTCGCTTATTCTTTTTTCTGCCTCTTTGTTTTTTGTTTCCTCCTTTGTGTGTTTACTGAAATGGATTTAAATAGTAAGAATTTCAGGGCTGTAAAGATCCATTTTCTTGAAAGTGCACAATTTGAAATTGTTCCTTTGAAAGAAGACACGTAAAAAAAAACATACAGATCTATATAGGCACGCGTACACACACGCATGCATAAGAAATGAGTGGTGTTGATGCAGCTTAGAGTGATGGTAATATCACAGGCTGGGGAAGCTGCTAATGAACAGTGCGAATGGGAAGAAAGGCTCAAGCTCAATCCACTAATTGCCTTAAAAGCTTTTCGTACAATTTACCCTGTCAACAGAGATGCTAGCTTGTGTGTTAGTGTGTGGGAGCATGTGTGTGTGTGTGATATGTCGGATAAGAAAAGATAATTCTAAAAACATTGTAAAAAAAAGTGAGAAGGAAAAATGCAGGAAGATTTAACACCTACACACACTTCCAATCGAGCGCACGTGTGTGTGATGTGTAGTTATGGTTCAAACTTAAGATATTTCACTCACTCTAGAAAAGCCTCATGTATGCATTATATATTTCATAATTTTATATTTAATTACACAGTTTGTGTCCATATATTTTCCATAAAGAAGCACAAACAGTTACAGCAGGAGTGGAGCACACACAGCTTTAAAGTATGCTCATTAAAGTACCTGTTGAGTATCTGAGGTGAATTAAGTCATAAATACAAACACCTCTCCGGCTTATCGCTTAAAACACAGTTAAAACACAGGAGTGACACGCCAAACACTTTCTCACAGCTCTGTGCGAGACACTTAAATAAATACAAGACCAAAACTCACAGATTTTTCTACTTAAAAGGAAAAAAAATCTGCAACATTCAATTAGTGTGAAGATCCTGAGGCAGCTATAACAGGTTTGTGGAAAATACTGCAGCCCTTGTGTGCAGAAAGCAGCGATTCACCTACAGAGAAGAACTTCTGTGACTCTGTGAGCAGAATGAAAACACATTTCTAAAGTCAACATGTTCAGCAATTACTGACATTCTTAAAAATAATAAATAAAGAGCAGTTTTTCTCAGTTTAGTCTTAGATCTGGATCTAAGAGCGGCTATAACAAACAAAAGTATTTATCGTCACTGTAGAAGGATTTTTTTTCCTGATTCCTGTTTATAAAATACTATAACAGTCATTTGACGGAAACTTGATTGTTTTTGTTAATTAAAAAAATGTAATAAGATTCTTTAGTGTTATTTTTATCATAAAGCGTTTTCACCATGTGAAAATTAAAATGGAATAACCTAAATAATTGAGCAGATATGAGCTTAGGGAAATTGACTTGTTTAAAATACGGGCACCAACAGTTAATCAATAAACTTCAAGTAATCATCCAATCATCTTTTGATTATGGTTATGCTGTTTTTACCCAAAATAAAAAACGTCCGTAGATGCTAGAGTTGATAAGTGAAGATGCTGAAATTGATTGCTGAAAGCGCTGAAGCAAATACCCAGCTAAAATATTAGCTAAATGGCAAATTAGCCTAAAAAACTAAAGAAAACAAACGTAGGTTAGCCAAAACAGCTAGCATGTAGCTAGAAAAATAGTTGAAGATTAAAATAGTCAAAAAAACTGAAAAAGCCTAAATTTAGCTAAAAACAGCTAGCATGTAGCTGAAGGATTAGCTAAACTCCAAAATAGCCTAGAAAGATCTTAGTAAATGCCATAATAGTCCAAAAAGCTATCAGAATGCCAATTTTTAAAACTTTAAAACTGTAACTTTTTAACATAATTATGAATCATAAAAAGGCAGAAATATTATTTCAGAATAAATCAACTAAAATCTTAAATAACTTTCAATATTTTACTCTCCATATTAATATATTTTGTCAAAATTATACAAGTTAGAAATGAACCCAAGATAACATCGGGTCATTAATAACAATAAAATAAAATGATCTGGAGGGCCGGATAGAATTACCCAGAGGGCCAGATTCGGCCCCCGGGCCTCGACTTTGACACATGTTCCGCAGCGGTCAGCTGTAGCTAGACCGCTCCTGCATCACACCTGAGCTGTAACGCTTGCAGTGGGAGGCCGTGGTAAGCCTGTGCTCATTCTCTCTGATCCCTTTGTTTACACCCTCTCCCCTTAGCTTACAGGAGGAGCATAAATGGTGAGTAACCCTGGAGCCATCCAGCCATACAGTTATGTTCCAGATGAATGAGGAAAACAAAGACAAACATGGATCTCGTCATCAGAATGGAGCGGAGCAGGGAGGTTGTACATAACAACTACAAGTTTTTAAAAACATTTTCTTTGTCTGCTCTTGATTCACAACAATTTAATAAAGTGAAACTCAGATAATAAACGGTTTTAATTTATAATTTCCTTTATATATGCTCTCCATAAAAAAATGCTACAGTAACATGTTAAGAAACATCTTATTTGGAGTCGGTCTTTAAAGCCAGAGTCCAAAGTTTTCTCTGATACTGTATAGAACTCAGACAAAAAGTCAGTCAGAAAGCCGTAAATGAGGGATTTTTTTTCTGCAGTAACATTGTTGTGTCTGAATGTCTTTTCAATGCATTATAGTGCACTAGATAGTGTGTTCCCTTTTTTGTTGGGTCTTCTGAATCTACAATGACAAAATCCGGAGCCTTGGAAATTTCCCAGAAGTCTCTGCGAAAAATGTGTGTGCATCGATGCTGACTAAGTTAAAAAAAAATGTATATTCAAATTCATTTTTAATAACTCATCCAAGTTTTGATCATCAGAACGCAGTGGATTCATATACTGTCTTCAGAAAATGTCATATTTATTCGGTTTTTACTTTACCAAATGGGTGAAGTCATATTTTCTGTAAAATAAAAACTAAAAAGTTGTAATAATGTGTCTGAATTGATTTGAAATCCAGGTTACTGTATAGTCCTGCACTCTAATATCTTTTAAGGGTTAGTTAGGGAGTAGTGCGGGAACTTGGACATAGCCATGATGAATTAAAGGGTGGAGCTTACAATCCAGTCTTCAGACTTGAATCCCTGTTCAGACCCTAAAACAATAAATAAATAAATAAAGGAAAATAATTGACATGCTGTCAAACAGTTGCCCCAGAAGATATACCCCCCAACATTTGTCCAATATCAGATGCTGTGTTGAGTATCCCTAAAATCAATGGCTTTGAGTGGGGGGGGTTACGGTATTTGCTGGAAGTGCGGTTGTTGAAGGTAGTTGTGGGGGTTTGGAAGGGGCAGGGCTGTTGTGGTTTGTCTCTAGAGGTTGGATGGGTCAATTTATCACAGTCAATACAAAAAAATTGTGAAAATGTAAGTAGATACCTCCCAGCAGGCTGGTGAGGGGGGTAATGGTGACGAGCAGTGCTGGAAGGGACAGGTGTGGGAGCGGGCTCGGGTACATTATAGCCAAAAGAGTATTTAAAGCCATAATGAGCTTCATTTTACATCCATGTTTTTCCAAAAATACTTGCAACTGTCTGGATTTCTGTCTAAACTGGGGCTGTTAGCATCCAGCTCAGCAGATGTGTGTATTTTCTATGTGTGGGGGGGTTTCAAGACCTTGAGCACCTCCCTTGAGTCAACCAAACGCCATTATAGACAGCGTGGAGAGACAGAGCTGGCCCTGGGTCAACACCAAAGCCAATACCCACAGACAGGCAGCACACACGTGCGCACACAAGCCACATAATCCCACACACAGCTAGCAAGCCAATAACTGCTGCCCATTATTGAGCTGGCCAGGTCCAAGTTCTGACACGAGCCACAATTAACCCTTGAATCCTTAGCGGGCTGCTGGATGTTCATTCAGAGCAGCTAACGAGGCTAAATGTGAGAGCAGTGGCTTCTGTAATGAGACAGGATAACTGTGCCGTGTTCCAGCCTGAGCAGGTCAGCTCTCGCTGCCCCCGACGATAAAATTCTACCTCCAGATTTACGTCAGACTAGCTCTGTCTTCAATGACCGCGTTTTGATACTGCGAGGGAAAGCAGATGATACTGCTGCAACAGAAGAGCAAGTGCGACCTGTTTCATGGGATGTTTTATTCCCTGGAAGGAACCAAGAAGTGTGAAGGCCTAGCTGAAAGTTGCTTCTCTAAACTCTCTTTGTCGTGACAGAACACATCACAATGCAATAATGATTGTCAGGGCTGACAGTGTGGGTGCTTCTGTGGATGGAAGGACAAAAAATGGCTGCTAGTGCTTGCATCAAACACATTTTTTATCCCAGAACTACTTTGTATTTGTTCTTGTTCCAAAAAATACAATAGTTTAACCGTTTTTTCCTTAAAAGAGACAAAAACACAGCAAGAGACGCAAAGTCCCCTTTTATCATTTAAAAATATATGTTTTATTCATGTTTTTGTGACCATCAAAATGTTTATTTATAAAATATAGCTTTAAAAGTATTTACTAAACAGTGATATTTTTCTATTTATTGCTAATTTTACTAACTCTAAGTTCCTTTCAAAATAAAATACACCTGTGTCAAATATGATCTCCTGATGCAGCAGATTTACTTTAAATAAAAACGCAAGAAAGTCAGATATGGAATTTTAATCATTATTACTTTGGTGTGGCTCATCCTTTTTCTCTTTTTATGATCAAATATAAACATGATGTTGGTTTAAAACCTAATTCTAAAAAACACATCTTTACATCTAAATTATTTCAGACTAAAGTATTCTAAAAATAAACCCATCTGACAGTAGATTAGATATAAAACCATAATTTTACTAGTTATCTAACACGTCAAAAAATTAACCAAAACAAAAAAAAACCATTAATTATTCAATTCTCTCCAAATCCAGAGCCACAATGGAAGGATGAAAGTTAATTTAGTTGATTAAGTTTGCAGACCCCTGGTTTAAGCTTTTCTGTTTTAAATGACCCACAAGTAAGTGTAAAAAATAAAAATCTTGGACAAAATTGTCTGATAATTCTTGGTGTAGACTTTATGCTTTACTCACCACTTCCCTTACAGGCGGGCATGAGCTTTCTGCAAATGAAACGTTGGCAAACCTGTACGGGTAACGCAGGTGGCCCGAAAAAAAGAATTATGAGATCATAAACCACTCGGTGAACACATAGAGCAGGGGTAGGCAGCCTTTAACAGCCTAAATTAGCCAAAAAACAGCATACAAACATGTAGCTGAAATATTAGCCTGACTGCAAAACACCCTAAAAAACTTAAAAAGAAATGCCTAAATTAGCCAAAACAGCTAACATGTAGCTGAAATATTAGCCAAACTCCAAAATCTTATTTAATGCCAAAATAGTTCGAAAATCTCGCAGAATGCCAATTTTTAAAACTTTAAAACTGTAACTTTTTAACAAAATTCTGAATGATAAAAAGGCAGGAATATTATTCCAGAATAAATCAATTTAAACCTTAAATAACTTTCAATATTTAACTCTCAATTAAAATATGTTTTGTCAAAATTACACAAGTTAGAAATGAGCGCAAGATAATAATAAAATAAAATGATCTGGAGGGCCGGATAGAATTACCCGGAGGGCCGGATCCGACCCCCGGGCCTTGACTTTGATCTATGTGCACCTCAGTCATCAATTTATAGTTCCAACAAATCTAAATTCAATACATACTATTATTTTATTTTTCTTCAACCAGAGAGCCATCAAGGAGAGATAAAAGAGCCACATGTGGCTCTGGAGCCGCAGGTTGCTGACTCCTGCCATAGAGCAGAAACATTCATGCATATTTTTGCTGCAAGCATGCTACG
>NC_050527.1:21489040-21499559 GCF_002922805.2 Oryzias melastigma | reverse complement strand
ATAATTATGAATGATAAAAAGGCAGGAATATTATTCCAGAATAAATCAATTTAAACCTTAAATAACTTTCAATATTTAACTCTCCATTAAAATATGAGTCTGACATAAATGCAACACATGCATGCAACTGTTAGAAATGAGGAAACTGGACAATCAGAGCGCAGTTTGTGTGGACGGGCATTTACCCATCACCTGCACACATCATGCATGCAGCATTTGTAAACCGTCATTATGGAGTCTGTGCTCCCACCCTACTAACAGCTAGAGTGAGGTGTAAGGACACTGAATAACAGTATCACACCTGTCATGAGTGAGTATAGCGTACATTATCCTCACAAATCCTTCATGAAATACTTACCACATACATGACAGGGGTACGTTCCATTGAGGTGGCAGTACGACCCACCTGCAGGACACACCTTAAGATGCGGGCCTCTACAAGTTAACCCAAAAACCTGCAGCATCCGTCCAGGTGGATGTGACTACTTGATTGCAGGTAAATCCAGCTGTTCATTGATTCACTTGAGTGTTTCCTATTTGTGTGAATAGTAAACGTTCACACTATAGTGATTCTCCTGATAATTTCTGTACGTTTTTCAGCACGTAAAAACTCAATCCCACTTTCAGCCATTTCAACAACCTTGGTATCAAAACCTTCAGCTTGTTCAGAACATTACTGCTTATATTTTTGGTATCCATAAACTTTATAGTTTTTGAAATATGAGCAAAATATGCCCCGTAGGAAATGAATGAGAAAGTCTTCAAATTTCAAAATTTGAAGTAGATTAACAACAAGCCTTATATATTATAAATACATATTGGGCTTTGTTTTTTGGAGTTTAGCTTCTATTTTAGCAACATGCTAACGTTTTTGGCTAATTTGTTATCTACTGAGGTTTTTACAGGCTAATTTGTAGTCGAGCTTCTATTTTAGCTACGGGTTGAACGTTTCTGACTAGTTTAGTTAACCGAGGAATTTTAGGCTGTTTTGGAGTTTAGCTAGTAATTAAGCAACAAGCTAATTTTTTAGGCTAATTTGGAGTTTAGCTCATTTTTAAGCAACATACTAAAAAATGTTGCAAAATTGCATGTATTAGGGATTTTATTTAGCAATTTTACTACATTTTTTTCAGAAATTTAGGTTAATTTGAGCACTTTTTCATAGTAATTTAACAAAATTTCCATTTTTTTAGCATTTTCCAAATGGCTTTTGCATTTTCAGCAAATTCCTTCAGCAATTAAAGTTAATTTCATCAGAATTTTCAGCAAAAAGCTTCAGCATCTTTAGCAACTACTTTCAGCAAAAACTTTCTCACTAGCATTGTCGCAAGAAATGCAACTTTTCTAGTTAAAATTAGTATTTTTTTACATTTTGTTTTTAGATCATAAATCATCATTTGTCTCATTCTTTTAGTTCTGTCTGTTTTGTTGTTAACCTGAGGGCATTCATAAGGTTTGGTGTTCAATTTACATGACCCTTCTATATTTTCAAAACATTCTTAGGTTAATATAATTTCCAAGGGCCAATGTCCTATTTCTTTTCCAACTCTCCTTTCCTTGTTTCTTATTGGTGAAGCACACCTGATCCACCAGGTAATCAGTAAGTCTGTAGGTCAGGGATATCTGGAAATAAAAGTAGGTCAACCGTCTTCAAGAACTGCAGCTGGTCCTCCTTTTATTTTAGGTCAACCAGAGCATCACAGTCAATATGAACCCACTCTAACAGGGTCATTCTGTATAATTATCTTTTAAACTATGAGGTTCTGCAAAAAATGGCATAAAATGTGCGAGCAGACTAGCATTATTTTAGAAAATCATTCAACTTTTTACAAACCTTTATGTTTCCTTTTTAATATACCTTTTGAATCAGAGGACAATTAATGTTCTTTGTTTGTTTTATGATAGAATAGGTCCCTCAGCTTTTTCCAGCAGTTATAAAAATCTTAACTTTAGCCAGTTAAGTTTATTTATTTAGGTCTTTGATCCTAAATGGCTTCAAAAGAGCTCCAACAGGTGTAGTGAGCAACCACAGCCTCAAAAGCTTCTGGCAAACGTGGAGTCTGAGAATCAGCAGGTCGAGGTTGGACACACCAGCAGGCTGGATGCAACTTTATCCTTCAGAAACCTCCAGACATGCACGGAAAACTGTTGATGCAGATAAATAAATCATTAAATAAGACTGTTTGCTAGCAGCATGAAGCAAAATTAATGAACTGCCCTTTTGTCATTTAGCAGCAAAACCAGAGAAACTATTTTAAGACAGAATTTATTCAGTCTTCCAATTGCAACATAAGACACAAAAGGGAAAAAGAGAAACTGAAAATTTGTTTCTAAACAAAATTAAACCTTGAAAGTAGAAGTACAGAAGCTTAATTTTCCCTGTTGCTTCAACTCCTCCATTATTCCCACCGTTTATTCTCCACCAAAACTGTTATCAGACGCAAGTGTGCAGTGAGCGGAAAGGGGAACGCAGAGAAAATAATTACCCTCTACCTCAACCAGCTGGTTTGTTCATAAACACGCAATTATGAATTTATGGCAGTCCATTTTATACAAGCCACTCCAGGGCAGAAAGCACTGCCAAAACACGCTCACTGAAAACATCTTAAACACTCTGCAAATGCAAATACCCCCATGTCTGAATGCGATTTTCTGATTTGCTTGGCAGTTCCACAATAAAAAATCAATTAGTCTTTGAGAAATATGAGTCCAGTGACGAGATTGTTCCTGGTCTTTACAGGCTCCGTCTACATGGCTACCACGTGTAACAGCACACTGGCAGCAAACACCCCGAGTGCAACCAAGATAACTGCGTCCTGTCCTGCTGTTGTCAGATATTGCATTTTAGCACTAATGAGTGAATCTTATTTGCATTTCAGAAAACTAGCTCTCCAGTATTTTATAAAAATAAATTATTGAGTGAAAAAATAATAATAATAATGAAGTAAACAAATGAAATTAGGTTAATTTAACTCCAACAGGCTAATGAACTAAACAGAAAGACCCTGAAATAATGTTTAAAAATATCACAAAACTAAATGTGGTTTGTCATTATTTTAGAAATATTTTTCACTGAAAGAAAACAGTTGAGCACAGACTCATCCATCAGATTCCCTCAAAGGAAAGTGATTCATCACTCCAGAGAACATGTCTCTATGGATCTAGAGTCCAGCGCTCTTCTTAAGAGGGTCTAAAGCAGGGGTGTCCAAATCCAGGCCTCAAGGCCCGGCTGCCTGCTGATATTCAAAAAAAAAAAAACTGCTTTATCTGCTGCTGATTACCTGAATCAGGTGTGTTTGGCCAATAAGGAGTTTGGCAGGTTGGTTGGAAAACATGTAGGACACTGGCCCTCGAGGCCTGGGTTTGGGCCCTCTAGTCTAAAGACTAGATGAAGTCTGCAGGTCTATGGTGACTGGCCCCTTCAGAAAGTCTCCAGAAAGTTTTCAAAATTGGAAACCATCCACCTATAGATCCATGGATCATGTTAAGTCAGTCAAGCCTCATGTCACAAATGGGCAAACTCCATTAGTCCAGGCAAGAAGACAGGAACTGAGCACAGCTAAAAGTCCACAAAAAGTCCACTAAATCAATGTCAGACAGGCAGAGGTCAGTCGCAAGCATCGGAGCATTAAAGAAGAAACGGGTGTCACGAGTCCAGGTGAGGGTCAGGGCAGGCAGCAGGCAATGAGAGATAAAGCAGGGGCAAAATAGAAGATCAGGTCCAGAATGAACCGCTCAGTAATGCAGGGTGGCCAAAACAATACCTCACACAAATTAAGGCTCTGTGCATTATTAATGAGTGTTAGCTGAGCGGTATCCGGGGAGTGCGCGATGGGGTTGCTGGGAGAAGTAGTGCAGTCAATACTCAGGAAACGATTCCGCCCGTGACCAGAAGGGGAGACAGGGCTCTGACCCCTGACACCTTACAGGTAAATATGCGCTGTGTGTGAGTGAGAAATGGGCAAACCGGTATAGGGCACACAGCTAAATTTTAGGATCAAAGACCATTCAGGGAAAATGTTCTAGAACATTTTTCTCCGAGGATGCTGCAGGCGACAGGTCATAGTGAACACTTCAACAACACGCAAGGCTAAGTATAGATCCTCGAATTCTGTGCAAAAAACCTGTTAATGCTGTTTACGTGATAAGTGCATGCCTCTAGCGAGCAGCCTGACTGTTAAATATCAGGAAATCAGAGTGAGAAAAAAGGAGGTTTAGCAAGAACATGATGAAAAGAGATACTAAAGCAAGAATGGTTATTCTGACAAATATATTGACTGAGTAATTGATTTTCATTTATCAATAGAATTCTATGGGATTTTGGCTTTTGGGACCAGCGGGTACTTCCTGTTTGGAACGCGGGGGGGAGGGGAGGATTTGTCCAGTACCAATAGATCAGAGGTCGGCAACCTTTAACAGTAAAAGAGCCATTTGGGCTTCTTTTCTACTGATCAAAACCTGGAAGGAGCTGCATAGTCTTTAAGAAATTTGGATTTGCATTCATGACCTTCATTTAAATATATATATATATGAATTTGTCTATTTTTTTGGCACAAACAAAAACAAAAGTATAAAAAGAACCTAGCATCTCTCAAAATGTTATTATTATTTTTGTTTTTAACGTTTGACAGAAGCTCAAAGAACTTCTTTTCAAAATAAAAGACGGTCTGTGCCTAACAGGATTTCAGTGCAGGTCTGAGCAGCTCGTAACCAAATATTGTGCAGCATAAGATAATATGTGCTTTTAACTTATAAAAAATCAAACTTTTTACCAAAGTTTTGCTTTGCATGTAAAATCTGTTCATTCTGGAGGTAGAGTTGAGCAAACAAGACGTCTTCAGGTCAACAGGGATGTAAAAACCTACATAGTTTATCATATATGTGAACCTCAGCCATCAATTTATAAAGTTAACTAATCTAAATTAAATACATGCTAATTACGTAATCCTTACTTTGAAAAACTGCCATGTTATTTTTCTTTTATATAGTTTTTTGTTCTTTTTCCCCTCTTTGTTCTCATCAGTCTTACACTGCTGGGTGTTTTTATTTTAGTTTGGGGTTGGATCTTGGTAGTCTTAGTTTGTGGGCTTTGTTTTTTTGTTTTCTTTAGGTAGTTCTGGTTAAGGAGTCATTATCAGGAGCTGCTGACTCCAACAGTCGACATGTCTGGGTCAGCAGTCTCCATGACTTATTTTTTGTTTGGCAAAGGAGCCACAATGAAGAGATAAAAGAGACACATGTGGATCTGGAGCTGCAGGTTACAGACCTCTGTAATAGACAGTCAATAACTCCCGTTAAGGATCACCCACTGCTCCTTAGAACCCTTCACGAGTCCATACAACCCAAAAACCCACAGAAACAGTATGGGTGAAAGTGACTAAAGTTTAACACTTTGTTACTGAGTTTCTGTTAATTTTAATTCAGTTCATTAAAGAATAAACCTCTAGTTCACAAAAAGTTGTCTGAAGGAAAGATTGTCTTTACAGTAATCCAATGTTTGGCTTCTGCTGTACACATAAAGTCCTTGTATGAAGCTTAATAGGTGATGACTTATAAAGATAAATAACTAAATTCTATCATTTTGAAACCTTTGACATGGGAAGGATCAAATTTCAAGACGCTGCAGGTTTGTAACCCGTTGCTTTGATTTAAATCCACTATATTCGGTGTGGCTCCACTGGTGTGTGAATGCGTATGAATGTTCCGGTGATGGTCAGAGGGGCCGTTGGCGCGTACTGGCAGCCACGCCTCTGTCAGCCTGCCCCAGGGCAGCTGTGGCTACAATAGTAGCTTACCGTCACCAAGTATGAATGAGGTGTGAATGAATAATGGATACACAATGTAAGCGCTTTGAGCGTCTGGAAAAGCGCAGATAAATCTAATCCATTATTATTATATTCAGTTTGATGGCTTAAAAAATCGATTAAACCAATAAATGTTGATATTTCTAATATGTTTAGTTTGAGGATCTGCAACATCTAACACTAAAAGAGTCACTTGAGTTCAGTGAGAGCCAGAAAGTTCACGCTTACTGTATAGAAAGTTAAACTTTATGTTTTTTGTGACCATTTAGCCATTTATTTATTCAACTTAGGTTTGAAATATTAACACTAGTTGGATTATAATAGTTTTATATATATATATATATATATATATATATACTTATATATACTTTTTTTTATTAATAACTTTAACTTCTTTACATTTGAAAGCAGCACATACAAGTTCATCTCAACATAAAATAGATCCTGTGTCAAATAAGATCTTCCATCTGCAGCAGCTTGAATTCAAAATGCAAGAAAGCCAAATCAAACATGATTCAATCATTATGAATTGAGTATTTTTTCTTTCTTTTTCTCATTTTCACATGACAAAACATGGCATTGGTATACAATCCAGATTTGTTATATCTATACATGTAAATGCAATAATAAACTTTAAGAAATTTGTCTCTGAGCAACAACTAGACACTGTTGTGCAACAGAATCGAGGATTTCGAACTTAACTAATTTAATATTAATAAGATTGTTAGAAGTTTTTTTAAGCCTAAGAGCCACGATGGAGGGATAGGAGAGCTCAGGTTGCAGAACCCTGGGATGGTTTATTAAGATATATAAAGCAAATTATTCTTCATCTCAATTGAATGTAGTTTATTTAACTTAATAGATGTAAACAATAGACTGAGTCTCAGCATTTTTATCATTCAAACCCACTGAAATCCAAAAACGAGCATTTCTGCTATTCTAGTTAATATCCTTATGTTTTTCTGATTGTTTTTGTGTTTGCATGCTGGAGCAGAGACCACTTAAGCAAGAAAGCTAAAAGAGTGAAGCTGAGCAAAATAAATCATTTAAATTTAGATGGAGTTGAGTTTTTAGCTCCTCGTGCCAATCACATAATTCTTCAAATTATTCTTTCACAGAAGATGTGTGGTAAACTGTTTGCCGAGTTACCCTATGGCTGTATTTCACTTAATCTGCCCACTGCAGAACATTGAGAGAAAATAAAAAAGGACTGTGATTACTTCTGCCATGGGTTACTCGTTACGAATGCTAAATATTTTTTCAGTCTGCACAAGGTCACTTTAACCCAGGGGTCGCCAAACTTTTTCTTGTGAGGACCACATAAATGTTTTCTTCTCTAATGTGGGGCCGGGGTCGGTTTGTAGGCCAACAGAAAAAATGTAACAATCACAGCCAAAACGTAAACATTGATGGTTTTCCAGAAAGCCACACATAGTCAAATCTTAAATAATTCATTTCTGTAATCTTCAAAGAATAAAAATAATACTTAAACATTTTAAAAACTAGATTTATATCATTACCTGCAATAATGACTGTGTGAATGCTGTAAATATTTGTATGTACATAGTGCATTATACACACACACACACACACACACACACACATATATATATATATATAAATGTATATAATGTATGTATTTGCATGAATGTGGCTGCTGAAGATGCTGAAAGTAATAACTAAAAATGCTAAAGTTAATAGCTGAAAATGCTGAAGCTAATAGATGTAATGGCTGAAGCTGATAGCTAGCTAAAATATTGACAAAATGACAAATTAGGATAAAAACTGATAAAATGTTTATTTTAGCCAAAACAGCTAGCATAAGGCTAAAATAATAGCTAAACTCCAAATTTGCCACAAAAAAATGAAAAAAGCCCAAATTAGCCAAAACAGCTAGCATGTGGCTGAAAATTAGCTAAACTCTAAAATAGCCTAAAAAATAAAGAAAAAGCAAATCTTAGCCAAAACAGCTACCATGTAGCTGAAATATTGGCTAAATGCCAATTTGGCCCAAAAAATGATAAAATGTGTAATTTAGCCAAAACAGATAGCATAAGGCTAAATATTATCTAAATTCTAAATTGGCCGCAAAAAAGAAAAAAAAACAAATTAGCCAAAACAGCTAGCATGTGGCTGAAAATTAGATAAACCCAAAATAGCCTGAAAAATAGAGAAAAAGTCAATCTTAGCCAAAACAGCTAGCTAGCACGTAGCTGAAATATTAGCTAATTACCAAATTGGCCTAAAAACTGATAAAATGTGTAATTTAGCCAAAACAGCAGGCATAAGGCTAAATATTAGCTAAACTCTAAATTAGCCACAAAAATAAAAATAAATAAATAAATTAGGCACAACAGCTAGGATGCAGTTGAATTATTAGCTAAACTCCAAAATAGCCTAAAAAAACGGAGAAAAAGCCAAACTTAGCCAAAACAGCTAGCATGTAGCTGAAATAGTAGCTAAACTCCAAAATAGTCTAAAAACTGATAAAATGCTTAATTTAGCCAAAACAGCTAGCATAAAGCTAAAATATTTGCTAAGTTCTAAATTAGCCAAAAAAACCTGAAAAAGCCTAAATTAGCCAAATAGCTAATACATCACTGAAATATAAGCTAAATGTCAAATGTGTCAAAAAAATAGTAAAATATGAATAACTATTAAACCAATAAATAGTCATCCTCTCCCATCATAGTTCAGACTGCAGAAGGGTGGAATAAAGTCACGTTCTATGTGATTCTCGATCAGAATCTCTGATAGTGTGTAGGGGCCGGGCCAAATATGGAGGTGGGCTGGATTCGACCCCTGCTTTAATCCCTCTCGCTCTGTCCAAACTCTCAAGATTGACAAAAATCAAGCAAGTGTTGAAGCAGCAAACAAGACAGCCAGAGAGACAGAGCTGTTTGCTCAGTCAGCGGCTGGAACACAGATGCCCGACAGCCGCCTCCTGCATGAGCAAACACACGGTGTGCGCATCTCTCTGGGAGTCACCTCCACGCGCTCAGGGAGTTGTAGCTCAGCAGGAAGTCGCGTCACTTCCTGCTAGAAGACACCTCGCAGTTGGAGCAAAGTCTCCTGGGATGTGAGCCTTTGAAACACTGATGCATTGTGGGAGCATTGTGGAGAAAGCTCACCCCAGCAGGTGCTGTGCCGGCGTGTTGTCCTGACGGCGGTGCATGAATATGCACCAGCTTATCCACAAACGCACAAAACAACACACTGCTCTGATCTATTGATGCATGGCAGCCCAGCAGGAGTCTGCCTTTGTTGGTTTAGAGTTCACCCTGAACAATGCGTGCATGTATGCACCCATAAACACATCCTGTTGCGCACACGGCACACCGAGTACACACTTTCACAGAGGGAGCACAAATCCCCAACACTCCTACAGCAAACACAGGGGAGAGAGATGAAAGACTTTCACATTCTCAGCAAGCAGGAGCAAAAGATGGATCTCTTAAGCCTCATCCACTGATTTGCAGCTTCACCATCAGCGTATGTGTTTGTAATGTACGTGGAGTTGACATTTCTCCCTGAGCTTATCCAGATGACAACTGCAGCTGCCACTCCAAGTCCTCTTCTCAGAAAAATGCAGGGAAGTTGTTTCAGACCAGCCTCAGCTTCTCTCATCTCGTCTTCCCTGCTCCTCACCCAGACCTCCCTCTTCTCCCCACTTCCCTCAGCGATCAATGCAATCCTCCAACCTGGAGTTACATCAAAGTCAACGTCCACCCCCTCCACCTCCAACCCCTCTGCTATGAATACCGGCTGATCTGCAGGTAACCTTTTTCTCTTTCATTCCTCATCAGTGTCTGTCTTTCTCCATCTTTTCCTCCCTCTCCCTTCTTCTTCAGCTCATTCCTCTGTGCTGCCTCTGTTTCAGAACCGCAGCATCAAAGACCGCTGGGCCTCGAGCCACGGGCTCCCCGCTAAGCAACCTATGCCAGACCCCCCTCCGACCACCTTCGCCTCCTCCCAGAGCACCCGTCTCCCAAAGCCTGCGCCTCCACCCCCTCAGCAGGGCCCTGATCGGCAGAGGCTGCCCCACGCTGACTGCACATACTGTAAACAACAAGCTGTCAACAGGGCTCAAGCGTGCCAGGCTTCTGATGTGACCCGAGGAACAGACTCTCGGCTGCCCTGCGAGGCTGGCGGCGCAGCGGGGGCTGCTTAGAGGTGCTCTGGGGGTGTGCCAGAGACAGGGATGACTCCACACGTGTAGATGGATGAGGTTTGTTCTCTAAAAGTTACAAAACTTTTAGGGTACATGTGTCAAAGTCAAAGCCTGGGGGCCGGATCCGGCCCTCCAGATCATTTTATTTTATTGTTATTAATGGTCCGATGTTATCTTGTGCTCATTTCTAACTTGTATAATTTTGACAAAACGTTTTTTTATGGAGAGTAAAATATTGAAAGTTATTTAAGGTTTAAGTTGATTTTTTCCGGAATAATATTCCTGCCTTTTTATCATTCATAGTTATGTTAAAAAGTTACTGTTTTAAAGTTTTTAAAATTGCCATTCTGTTAGCTTTTTGGACTATTTAGGCATTTACTAAGATTTTATAGGCACTTTAGCAATATTTCAGCTACATTCTATATGTTTACATGCTGCTAATTCAGGGTTTTTTTTAAAGTTTTTTAGGCTGTTTTGAGTTTTTAGACTTATTTACATGAGAGCTGTTTTGGCTAATTTAGGATTTTTTTTCAGTTTTTTGGGA
>NC_050527.1:21464374-21488977 GCF_002922805.2 Oryzias melastigma | reverse complement strand
TTTAGGATTTTTTTCAGTTTTTTGGGATATTTTGAAGTTTAGCTATTTTTTCAACTGTATGTTAGCTGTTTTTTTTTTCTTCTTTTTTTAATATTTAGGATAATTTGGCACCTTTAGCTAATTTTAGCTGGCTATCAACTTCAGCATTTTCTGCTTTCAGCTTCAGCGTTTCTAGCAATTAATTTCAGCATCTTCAGCTATCAGCACTAGCATTTTCAGCATTTGTTCCCATGTGCGTTACAAATATACAGTCTATGGTCAAACTTGTAAAAGTGTTTTGTTAAACTTGTAAAAGTATTTCATCAAACTTGTAAAAGTGCTTTGTTAAATGTATTGTTTTGCACTTCCCAGCCACTGTACCCCTGACTAGCTCGGACCAATCACTGCTTCCGACGTCATCGGGCAAGTAATAAATTCACTTCATTTGGTTGGAGCTTGAAGTAAAACATGTTCCATGGGTGACATCACACTCGCTCTGTCCGGTTCTCATATACTGCCAGTGATGCAGCTGTATCCTAAAGTTAAAAAACTGAAAAGATCCTGTGTCACTCTGGAAATGACAAAAAAATAAAGCCGTTTATACCCTCCACTGAGTGCACACTTTCACAGTTGGTTGTAGAAGTGTTATCTTTAGATTTTAAAAGAATGCATTAATTGGCTGTAAACTGTAAATTGGCTGTCGGTCTGGTTGCCAAATGAACTGACAGGCAGATCGGGGGCCATTTTTTAGATCCTCACCTGAACTTTAACACCTTCACAACTCAGGCTGAAACAAAATGAGTTGTTTATTGTGTACACACTGCATAAAAGCATAAGATTACAAGTTGCAATAGAAGGCAGGAAGAATTTTAGACTATTTAAAGTCTGACATGAAGTAGAGTGACTTCAAACTGTGTCAAAAGTATGTTCCCGCACTCACAGGTAACAGCAAAAGTCTTTGTTTCACAGTCTGAAGGTGCATCGTCCTTTGAAGCACAAACAATGCAAAGACTCACACAGCCGGATCCAACAAAGTGCCGCTGCTCGCCACATAACAACCGCTACAATGCATGTGACGGAGCTTCACAAAATAACAAAAGCATCTGCTGCATACAGATCAGTTTGTTTCTGGCTGTAGCTAATACTCTACAGGATGAAGGAAAACAATGACAAATCCATGGAAAATCATGTAAGTAACAGGTTTTGGGTGTGAATGATAACCGAGCGTGCAGTAAAAACAGCAAACAGGATAATTCATGCTGTGACTGAGATAAGACATGGCAGGAATACTGCATTCAAATAGTCTCTTCCCAAACCTAGATTTATATCTGCTAATCTTTTTTGTTTGCACGTCCTGCCTTTTGACACGACTTGTACGAATGCACTCGATCGCTGTCTCCTTCCCTGACTATTGTCTATATGCTATCATTACTGTCATCTCCCCACACTTCCTACTCCTCCCCTACCTCCATGTCTCCTCTCAACTCACACTCAGATTTGTGGCTCTTAATATTGTATCTGTCTAGCAGAAGGACAGGAGCACGGGAAATGACATGTTTCCGCCTGAGGTGAAAGCACACACACTCGCGCGGTGTGCACAAATAGCACAGAGTCAGGCGTCGGAGACTGACTCAAGCCTCACAATGTGATTATGTGGAAACAGAGCAGTCAGTTCCACACCTGAGTGCAGCTCAGATCAGAGCCCAGTGTTACTCTGACACTGATGGGAGAGCCAGGAGTTAGTCTGTTAAGACACAATGACAGACAGCTACATCCATTGACATGGCAGCACAGATAGAGCAAATATCTAGAATGACAAAAAAAAGAAGAAATTACTCTGTGAAACATGTGGGCGATGCTGGTGCCACCTGGCCTGTCTAGGAAAAGCTGTGAAACCTGTTGGGAGGATAAATTCTCATAAATCCACACTTCTGAAGCAATAAAAACACCTTTGTTTTATTTGTTTAATGATAATGATTTTTCAAAAATTAGAATAGAAAGAATTTCTGTTTTTAAATGTGCTAATGTGCCAGTCACAGCTACTGTTTCTTATATGTCTAACTATATAATTTTTTCTATTGCAAAATTGTTCCCAGCAGTCTGTTTATTTGTATTTTTGCAGTTTTTTTTAGCAAAAATCAAAAACCATATGTAGTTTTTAAGGCATATTTTCTGGAATTTATAAGAAATTCACCTCTGGGTTGTCAGCAGGACTGTTGCTCGGAAGTTAGCTCTGCTAATTTCATATCTTTATTTACACATTAACCTGCCTGCTTATAGCCTCTAGTCCAAACTAACGTTAGCACAGGCAACCTTTCATGGGAAAAGAGCCATTTTCATGGGAGTGGGTCTTTAAATTGGGACTTTGAAGGAAAGATAAATCTCCTCAAAACTATCTGCAGAACGTCAGTTTCTCATGACTTCAACTGACGTCTTTTTATTCCACAGATCCAGTTTAAAGATTTATTGAACACCTAACCATGAAGACAAGTTAAAGTTCGGCTGTGATCAGACACATCTGCTGCTGCGACATAATCAAGTCTCTTTTCATAGAGAAAACCAATTTTAAATTCCAACTGCGATAAGAATATAATTTTTGGGGTGTTTTTAACATGTTCTTGTGGCCTTTTTGTAATGATGGATGACATATATTTAAAAGAATTAAGCTTAAGATTGAAATTCTCTGTTTTTTTATTTCATTGTTGTGAATAAGGAACAGATGAAAAATGTCATTTAAAAATAGCTTATTAGTCACATAGATAGTATGCTGGGTGGATCATAAGCTCCCTGCTCTGCTCCATTCTGATACATCCACATGCAGACAAATAGATCCATGAACGTCTTTGTTTTCCTCGTCTGAGTTGGAATCTGGATCAAACTGTACGGCTGGATAACTCTGATATTACTTGACATTTTTTTGCACTGTTGGGTCAGGGGTGTGAGGGGCTGTAAGCTAGCGGGAGAGAGCATGTAAACAGAGAACTCTCAGCTAAGTGAGGGGGCGGGGTTATCCCTCAACAACCTGTGAATTTCTAAATGTCACATTCATAATTAAAAGACCACAGAGAAGGCTTTTAAAATAGATACAAAATGATTAGACGGGTCCTTCATCCATGTTACACTGTAAAAAGTGAAATATTAGATTAATTAACACAAGTTCTGTAATTTGTTACATTTAAAAGGATTCGTTTTCATCAAATTAAAATACTGAGTTTATGGTTTACTTACCTCAAAAATCAAATTTGATAAAAAGTCATATTTTTAAATGTAACTTTCGTTTATTGTTTACATCCTTCACTATTTACAGTGTAGAAATAAACGCCGTCATATGGTTACCTGATTGCTAAAATACTTTCATTCACATAAAATTTCCCAGGATGCTCTAAGAATTGTGACTATGTAACAAGACACTCGCACTAGTTTTATCATTTAAGGATCGTTGGTGTTTTATTTTGTATGATAGCAGAATACTGAATTATCATGCACGGAGCAGCGCACGAGTTGAGCATTTTGTCCCGTGTGTTTCTGCGGATTCTCTCAAGAAGAAACAGACATGTTTCTGCTCATTAAGTCCAAACCTGCCATGTTCACACTGAACCTTGTCAACCTTTACATGACAGAACACAGCTGTACAGCAGCTTCAGAATGAAGAAATGCAGAGTTGGTGCAGTAATCAGACTCTCTCCTCCACTTTGTTCCGTTTACGCGAGCCGTACCTTCTTTACTTAACCAAATGGAGCGAGAGATCTGAACAATCCTTCTCTGTATTTACAATCTCATCCTTCCTCGGTGACGGTGTGCATTTGTATTGTCCCACAAGGGACCAAAGGATCCGTGTGATAAATGGTTCAAATAATGAGGACTCCCAGGAGCTCCAAACTTAACCACAGTGCAGCTCTAGTGTGATGGAGATCTCCACAGACGCACCAGAGTGCCCGCATGCTGCAGAGGCAGAGCCACGAGCTGGTGGAGTAATCTCAACAGCATACATGAGTTAAGCTCCATGTACAGATACACTGAGGATGACTGTTATCATCTGAGTGCATAAAACACTGAAGCACAACAATCAAAGCCAGATGCTTGTCAGACGTGTTTCTTTGTCTAGCAGCTAGAAGCTTTATGAAGGATCAGCAGAGAAATTCCTCACTGCTGTTATGCAGCTTCAGACTTGTCAAGAATTCATTTTTTCTGTATTTTTAAAGCATTTAATGTTTACTATCAGGTTTGCAGACTACCAACTTCAACATGCTTACAAATGTTGAAAAGGAAAAAAATCAAAATTTGCTATTTGTTATAAATCAAGGTAAATTCACACATTTAAAGTCCGACTTAAATCCTCTTTTTTCCTTTTTTCAAAGATCCTGTGGTCTTTTAAATATGATTATATTTTAGCATATACACCTGCAACCTTGTAACCTCTCACATTAAAGCTATCCAGCCGTACAGTTTGGATCCAGATTCCACCTCAGACGAGGAACACAAAGACGTTCATGGATCTATTTGTCTACAAGTGGACTCATCACAATGGAGCGGAACAGGGAGCTTGTGATCCACTAATTATAGATTTTATGCAACAACTACAAGCTTTTTAAAATCTTTTTTTTTCATCTGCTCCTGATTCATAACGTTTTGAATAAAGAAATACTCAGAAATGCAATTACAGTCCTAAATTTATTTATATATCTCCTCCATAATCAGAAAAATTCTACAAGAACATGTCTCACTGCAATGAAAATAGTGTTTTGGTGTTTTTAACATGTTGTTGTAGCATTTCTATGATGATGGAGGACAAATATAGAATAATTTAAGAGGAAAACTGGGTATCCCTTTAATCAAATTGTGATGTATCAGAAGCAGATGAAAAACTGACATTTGAAAAAGCTCTCTATCATGATGCTGCAAATGAAACTGGCTGCTTCACTTCATTCTGATGCATCCATTTGCAGAGAAATAGATCCATGAACGTCTTTGTTTTCCTGTAACTGAGCTGGAATCTGGATCAAACTGTAAGACTGGATAGCTACAATATTTCTTGTTGTTTTTGTTGCACCGCTAATGTTAGGATGGGGTTGTAAGGTTGTAACAATGGGATGTATTATTCAACAGTCCCGCCCACAACTCAGAGGCAAATATCAAATGAATACCTGCCGCTTTACAGCAGTTCCTCAGAAAAAAAAATAACAACAACACAGTTTTTTTTTTAAATTCCAGCTAAAAACAGCATAATTACAACTGAAAGACCACCGTAAGTGATTTTAGAATAGATAAAATTATAGTTGGAATGGGACATTGAAAACACCCAAACCCAAATTTTATTGGAGTTGGTTTTTAAAAAGGAAGAGATTACTGTAAAAACCTTCACATTTTGGGATATGAATTAAGGTTAGCCAGCAAATTTATTTTAAATTTTCTGATTCAAAAACTGCATTTATTAAAATGTTATTCATGTGCATGGTACGTCCACGAGTCAGCGCTGAGTTATTTCAGATAGTGCCGCCACAAGCGATTATTTTAATAGTCGATTAAAAAATAACTATTCTCTGATTAGTCGACTAATCTGTTCATGTGCAAACTGGATGTAAAGCACACATCTTAACCATCATTGGCTTTCACTAACTAAAAACTAGATATATAAAATGACCAGCAAAAATGCTAGTGTGAATGCTGTTAGCTGAAATTGGCCGCTGAAGATGCTAATGCTGATAGCTGAAGGTGCTGAAATTGATAACTAAAAACACTGAAGTTGATAGCTGAAAACGCTGAAACTGATAGCCAGCAAAAATATTAGTTAAATGCCAAATTAGCCTAAACAAGATGCTGAACAGGCTAGCTGCTAAGCCAAAACAGCTAGCATGTAGCTGAAATATTAGCTCAACTCAAAAATTTCCTGAAAAACCTTAATAAATGCCAAAATAGTTCAAAAAGCTAGCAGAATGCCATTATGGCTTTCCACTTTATTACACTCTGACTCCATATAATATAAAATAACGATTAATTGACAATTAAACTAGTCGTTGACTAGTTTAATAATCGATTAGTCGTCGATTAGTCGACTAATGGTGGCAGCCCTAGTTTCAGACCATGATGATCTGTGCAAAGAGCATTCAGCAAATGCAGCCCACAGCCTGATTAAACAAAAAACTGCTTAGATGTCATTTTCTGATCTCACATTTCACAGCAAGGTAATCAGAAAAGTATGTAGCCACTCTTTTGATTGTCTCAAAAGTCGCAAACATACGTGATTTTCAATCTAGACGCACCTGCAGCTCCTCTAAATGACTGCTCACGCATGCAGTCTGTGAGCAGCGATATTGTGCCGACATCAGAGAAAGGAAAGGAGAGACAGTGGCAGTCATAATGACCCAGTGAGGCAGCAGCGTGGGTAGGGCTTCAGCACCCGACACAAGGTACAGCACCCTGCATGAATATCAAAAAGCTCCCTCCCTTTGACCTTGAGATTAATATTTAAAAGCTGGATGGTCCGTACACACACAGCCATGCGCTCATACTCGCACGGTTAACATGTGGCCTGCAGCCTGTGCTGCACTGAAGTCTTCCTCATTAACTGACTGCTGGAGTCTCCATTCTAGCGTTTATAAATACTGTATAAAGGAGAGATGAATGCCATATAGACGGGCTGCAAAAAGATGCAGGATGAAAAAATAAGAGCATCATTATAATCTCTCTACAGTCAAATACATTCAACCATCCTTGAGAAACTCTGCTATAAATGCCATCAGGTTGATATTTCCCATTCTGATAACACATATAAAATAGTGGGTAATCACTTGAATGGATGAAAAACAGGTTTACTATGTAACCTGCAGCTTTACATGTTTTCAGCAGCAAACATCTGACTGAAACATGGGAGTCCATGTCACATAAAAGACAACGAACAAAGCAAAGCGTATCAAATATCACAAGTGACAGGAAATGCGTATTTTTCACAAAGAGATTTGTTTTTTTCCTGTTTGACTTTTTCCTCTTGTCCTTTTGTTTGCTTTTTTATTTCACTGCAGAATAAAGGACCCAATGTTTTTTTCCTGTTTGTAAGGAAAGCATTTTATCCTTGGAGGCTCTACAGGATTTAAATGGATTCTGACAAGTTCTTTTAAGTTCTCACGTTTCTGTAAACCTCAATCTCTACTTTGGATTTCATTAAGAAAGGATTTAAAATGCTTTGCAATACTGTTTTTGAAAAGATTTTCTCACAAAGTTAATCATTTGTTTAGTTCTGCAGGAATCATGCTTAAGATAGTTTGAAGCTTCAGTCTAGATCAGGGGTGTCAAACTCAATCACACAGGGGGCCAAAATCCAAAACACATCTTAGGTCACGGGCTAAACAGGATAAACATTTATTGAACAGTCTAAAGAAGATACATTTTTAACTTTTTAACTTTTTAACATCATTATGAACTAGATATATAGCATTACCTTTGATAACCCTAGTGTGAATGCTGTAATCTAAATTTGGCTTCTGATGATGCTAGTGCTGATAGCTGAGGATGCTGAAATTGATAGTTAAAAACAATGAAGCTGATACACTGTAAACCCTGACTTAAGCTGTAATCAAAATTTTGAGTAATCATTCATTGTATTTTTTAGTTTGGTATCATTACTTAAATACATTTGTTGTTTGAAACATTAAAGATGAGTTTTAAGTGTTACTAAATATAATATGTAGAGATCACTTCTGATCTTAAGTTCCTGCACGAGTGGGCGGAGCTTATATCAAAACTGTCTTTCAAAGAAACTGGTTTGTCATTTCTGAATGTCAAAAATAAAGAAAAACAAAGAGGATTTTCCCATCTTACGAGAAGTCAAGAATTAAAATATACTTTTTGTTTTTCAGCTCTAATTCTTTCCTTTGTTAATTAGCAACATCTTGGTGCTTTTCCTTACAATTTTTTACATTTGCATCAGAGTTTGAATTAAGCGGAGTTTCTCATCGTAAAATTGTATATTCATTGCCTATAAAAGTTGCTTTTCAATCCTATTTTTTTCCCAGAGTTTGAAAGCGCTGGTTGTTAGTCAAAAATGGGCAGTTTTGTTTTTCTTGTTGTTCAAAAAGGCAGGAATATTATTCCAGAATAAATCAACTCAAACCTTAAATGACTTTCCTAGATGATAACTTGACCATGATACTTTAAAAACTTTTCAAAAGTATCAGCTTTTAAGCTTTTAAATGTGAATAAACAATAACGAAACGCTGCTTTTTCTCTGTGAATCAGCTGACCACAATGACAGTTAAAGGGGAAAAAGGTTGAAAGCTTAAAACGAGGGGATTCTGGTCGAGGACTTCCGGCCAATGATTTCAGGCACAAATTATGCTTTTAGCGGTGGCTCCAGCAGGGGGAGGGACTTCCGGCTATTAATTTTTGAGCACCGTATTTTTCTCTCTGGCCAAATTATCTTGCCACCATTGCTTCCTGATATGGGTGCCGCCATTTTGAAACCCCTTGACAGTGACTGGTCACGTTTTTCAAATAACTGTCTATTTCTCAATAGAAGTCTATGGGATTTTGAGCACTGGTTGTGCTATCCACTGTTTTCTACAGTCTATTTTCTAATTTGACAAAAAACATTTTGAATGAAGAAATTACAACTCTTTATACGTTTTCTGTGTTTTGAAGACTTGTCCTGCCCAATGCTGTGGGCTGAGAGTTGAGCTAAAACTCCTTCAGGATACAGCTCAGTTTAACACTCGTTAGCATGAAATGACGTGCTGTACAAAAATCCTGTTGGCGCCTCTGTCTTCCACACAGTTCTACTTGCAGCTTACTTCTGTCCACTGCTGCGAGGAATACAAACTAACAAACAAACAAAGTGATGAGTAGACATGACATCTGAGGCTTAGCTTTTGTTTCATCTTCTGTCTCTATGTTTAGAGCAGTGTGTGAGACACGCAGTTCTCTGCAGACAGACGATGGGGAGGCAACCTCACTGCCAGAGCAAGTTTAGTTTGCCAAGTGTGTGATCAAAGCCTGTGGATGTGTGTGTACCTGTGTGCATCCCATATGAGAGAAGGTGTGTGTACAGGATCTATACATAGCTGTGCAGTTGTGGGTTTTGACTTTTCTGCAAATATGATGATTGCAAGGAAGATGTGGGGCAAAATGTTGTTCAATACAGATCAATACACAAATACAGTTATTAAATATCTACATATTCAAACCAACAGCAGCAAGCATTTAACTATTAATTTTACACAAATATTCACCAGTTGCAACTCCCCTGCGTATATTACAGATTTTAGCACATGGCCTCCAGATTTAGCAGTCAGCTGTGAAAAGGCTAGGAGCTGCATTTCTGGCTACTCGAGGCTACAACTGAACAAAGTTGGACGCTGTCCAAAAAGATGTAATAATGAAAGCACAACAATTAATAATGACCATCACGGAACGATGATGGGAGCTGGCAGGAAATGAAGAGCTTCAGAAAACAGCCAAAAAGAGATAAAACAGGCACACATTTAGAGCTACTACCTAGTCATTTGTTTTGATAAACTACTTCATCGTTCAGACAAAAATTCTTAAAAAATGTAGAAAATCTCTGAATATCATCAAATAAAGTCTAAGATAATACAGTTTTTTGTATTTGTTATTTTAAAAAAGCAACTGAGAAAACTATATAAATATACTTTAAAATCCTTTTAAATATTTAGAAGCTTTTGTTAATTAATATGAAGTATCAGGGATAATGAACTAAAACTCTATTGCACATCGTTACTTTCACACATGGACAAAACAGTTTATATTTTTACATTAATGTCAATGTTTTCACTTAAATTAATTCTGGTGGTTAACAGATTTTTCACATATGATTCTTTTTCATTTTTTTAAAGCTGTTCTCACTAAAACTGAAAAAAAAAAAAATCGTATTTTAATCTTTTCTATCAACACCAAAAATCCGTTTTCAAATGCAGGAGTTGATATTTAGAATTGAATATATATATATATATATGTCATGTAATTTTTTTATAATCAGCTTTTTTGTTCCTAGTCATTGTATTCTTCAGTTTCTTTTAAAATTAATTATTTAAAAAATACCTTGGTGGTTGGTGAGTTGGTTGGTTGGTTGGTTGGTTGGGTTGGTTGGTGGTGTTAATTGGTTTGGTTGGTTGATTGGTTGAGTTTTGTTTGGTTAATCGTTTGGTTAGATTGATTTGTTGCTTGGTTGGTTGGATTTGTTAAATGGTTGGTTGCATAGCCGGTTGGTTGAGTTGGTTGGGTTTATTGGTTTGTTAGTTAGTTGGTTGGTTGGGTTGATTGGTTGATTCATTGGTTGTTTGGTTGGTGGTGTTAATTGGTTCCCTGGTTGTGTTAATTAGTTGGTTAATTGGTTGGTTGGTGAGTTGGATTGTTTTGATGGATTGGTTGGTTGTATGGCTAGATTGGCTGGTTGTTTGGTTGGTTATTTGGCTGGATTGGTTGGTTGGTTGGTTGGTTGGTTAGTTGGTTGGTTAGTTGGTTTGCTGGTTTGGTTGTTCCTTGGTTGGTTGGTATTTTCATTTTCTGCAGCATCCCAAATATTCTCAATAACATAAGTATGAACTGTCAGTGGCAGATGAAATCACTATACTGTTCATTATCATCTGCCACGATTCAGTTTAAATGGTTTAAAGAAATAAACAAATAAATATTATCTATGAATTTTCCTGATATATTGATTAAAACATAACAAACATTGTTGGGAGAAGTACAAAACACTTTCACCACAACCTGGAAATTTGACCTATTCTTCACCTACAGTATTTGTGGAAATTAGCAGTACAAAAGTTAAAACCAACAAATTTCAAAGCTCTGTGAGTGGAGACCTGAAACTCTTTGTCTACAGACTACGGTTTACAAACTATTAAGTGGAGAAACTTTTTTATTCATTAAACTTCATCAACTGATGGACAGCTATAAAATCAGCAGAAAATGATGTTTCATGGGGAAATCTCCAAACACCATCTTTAAGGCTCATATCCTGTTCCACACGCAACTCACCTGTAAAATAACTTCAATCTGGCTCAGATGACCAAACAAACATTCTTATATTCTACTGTTTTCTTCAGAATATGTGCTTGTTCTGTATTTACTGTTTTGTTTTTACATGTAACTAGAGTAAAGGAGTGTTTCAGGTAACCATGACCCAGATAGAACCCAAATCAGACAGCACGGTTGCAAAGGAATGGTAACATTTTGTGGAGAGAAACAAAAATTATGTTTGGTGAGGAAACTGAGCAGGATTTGCACAGATATAGCTGTAATACTGTGTGTATTCTGCAAGAATAAGTAGTTTTTAGAGAAAAACAGTAAAAAAAGTGTAAGTTGGGAAACGGATTGTCGTTCTATTGTTGGATTATTCATTATAAGAAAAGGGATGAAGTATTCAGGAGGTACAGTGCAGATATTTTACACCTCCTTCTTACTCCTCTATGATTTTGCTGTTACCTTCACCTTTTTCCTCTTTTCTTGCCTGATAATGCTGTCTCTTTCTGCTTAGCCTGCTCATCCTCCCACTGTCTGTCCTCCACCTTTCCTCTCCTCTTCATCTTCTGTCTCTCGTGCACATGTGGTATCTCTCTCTATCTTCTCCTGACTCCCCATACTCTTCTGTTCCTTTTGACTCCCATCCCTCTCTCCATTTTGATATCCTCCACTCCCTACACACCCTAACAGCATTTATGAACACATCCCTCGTCTTCCCTTCCTATATTTATCTCTTCCTTATCTGGATCCACCCTCCCCTTCTTTCAGGCTTGCCTATCTGTCTGTATCTGCTCTCTCGGTCCCAGTGGGCTCAAGTCTCATAAGAGATGGGTGCAGAGGAAGGGATGAACTTGAAATGCTAAATTGTTTCTTCCTGACAGCTCAGCAGATGCATTAAGCATCACCAGGTTTAGTAGAAAAAAAGAAAATAACAACACATGACAGTAACAATGTCAAAAAAAGAGAACCCAAAACAAGGAAAAACAAGTCATATTCATCACGGTAATTGTGTGGGTGCTTTTGGTATGCGGGCGGCTGGGTGCTGATGAGGGATGTGGCTGCTCACAGGCCTCCCTGACGTCAATGAATCACAGCCAGAGCCACTCGCCGGCCCTCAGCCACCATAAAACAAAAGATGGAGATGAAAAATGCAGCAATTAAGGGATTTCAGTTCTTCTCTATCCTTCTGTCCCTCTTTGCACTCAACCCCCCTTTTCAGCTGAAATCCCACCCTCAAATGAAGTGAAAATTAAATGAAAGGAATTAAAGAAGGAGCAATGTTTAAATTCATCATATGACTTTTTTAATTTTAAAAATATGTTCAGAGTAGTGTTTTAATTATGATTATGACGTTTTTACCAAAATTCCACAACCTAAATGTCTTAAAAAGCCATTTTTCATGTTGACAAAAATCTCCTCTGAGGGGGCGTGGCTTTTAGGAAGATTATCTTCTCTTCTCCGGCATTTGTACTAGGCATGTCAGATGAGGAGCAGATCAGTAATTCAAACGGAGAGTTTCTACGACAGTTTGATTGACAGCGATTTGAAAGGAGAAATACTCAGAAATTGCAAAAATGAAATGATCTCTTCTTATATTTGTTCTCTTTCATAAGAAAATGCCACATAAACATGTTCAAAATTTAAAAAAACATGGTTTTCATTGAAAGGAGACTTTAAAAATAACAACAACAAAAAAAGAAAGTATGAAAAAATATCACATTTCAGAGTCTTTTGTCTGCTCTTATCATTGAGAATATTTAGAATGAAGCTATACTTTACTCATGTTTTATGAAAATAAAGCAAAAAATAAAAACGAAAAGTAAAAAGCAACCCTAATCAGGTCCATCCTGCAATAACCAAGTTAACTTTTCTCAAAATATCAACAGAAGACACTTTTTTCTCTGGAAGAGATTTCTCCTGTGCTTCCAAACACATTCCGACTCCTTCTTAATGTCCGTGACAAACACAAAAGCATGCAGAATTATTTGAAAGGACATTTTCTCCACAAATCAATTTGTAAACAAACTTATGACATTAGTCATGCTCACATAACAGAGTTTTGTGACAGATCACACCCAAAAAAATAACTTTTGAAGTTTATATGCTAACAACCACAGCAACAATAAAAACATGAGACCAGGAACATCTCCCACCAATAAACAGATAGTTCTGGCCTGCTATTAAGTTTGACACTTTAAGATAAAAAAACACAAAGATTAAGAGCTTAAATAGAATATACTTTAATCTTTTTTTGCCCAAACTTCTTGCTAATTTCTGTTAATAATTGCAGAAACTTTTAACTGTATTCCTTTCTTCCTGTGTGCATCTTAAGGGCAAAGAAAGCTGAACAGTTTGCCTCCCACACACAGCGGAGCAGACACCAGATTTAAACACAACCCTATATGAGAAATGTGAATGCTTTAACATTGTTTAGCATGGGGAGTGGGGGGGGTGCTTAATGGGACTTGGCTAAGCATGTGTAATTAAGAGCAGGGGTAAGTGGTGAGTTGCTGGGTGCATGGAGGTATTTGTGTGTGTGTTGGTGTGTGTGTGTGCATCAGGGATATGGTAGCAGCATCAGGCCATGATAGAGTGCTTTATGGAGCCAAACACCCATTCAGCAAGCTGTGTGCTCATTAATCCTGCCAAACTCCACTTGTTACATGCACGCACAGGAAATCATGAGGCTAGGTAAACAGAGAACTGCTGCGATCCATCACTGCACACCAAGAAAACACAGATACAGGTGCGCACACACACACACACACATCTCCTGTGCAGAGAACATACAAAATGATAAGCTTTTACCCAATCAAACAAACAGAGAAAACACACACAGCTCTGCAAGCATGTGACAAATACACCAAGATAAACAGATGCAAAATAAATTGTACATTCAAATTCTGTTATCTTTTGTTTAGTATATTATAGTTTTTTTTATCAGGGGTTAGCTCTGCCATCAGTGGGATATGAAATCCTGAAATAGTCTCCGGTGTTATAAAGAAATGACATATAAAGCTGCTAAAGACCTGCAGTCGCTATTAGTAGTAAGAAATACTGCAACACAGCCTGGAAGGAAATCAATAGAGCTTGACCCCAGTTTGGCCTCTGCTTGGATAGAGAAGTTATGGGACCACAGTGGCCTTAACATTAACTTCTTTCATCTGTATTTTTTCCTCTATTCTTTCCATTTCCTCCCTCTGCTCTTTTTTTGCCGGCTCTCCTCGCTCCCACTGTTTTGTTTTCATCTCCTAAATGCTTATGAGTAAGCAGACAAACCCACAGGTTACACACACCGACATAAACACACATTGTATGACAAATGCAGTAGTTACACAGCCCAGTGGTTAGCCGCGGTGTTGGAGCTGATCTATACGGCTGCCTGGCTGGAGCATTTACCGAAGCCATCAGTGAAACAACATTCCATACATCTTTGACAGACAGAGGAACAATGCTATTTACACCAATTTAGCCCTAGGAGGCGGGGTTTTCCAGCTCATGGACGACATATTATGGTTTTTTTTCTCTTATTCTAGCATTCACGAATGCCACAAGGACAGATGAGATGTGCTGCAAAGCAGAGACTACCATGCTGGTAATCTCCATTAAAAAGCACGCTGGAAAAAATAAAATAACAAATATCAGTTCTTAGAACGCTCTGGATTTCTTGGCTTCACACGCCACGCTGCAGAAAAATAAAGCAGCCAAATTCAGAAGAAAAACCTCTTATTTTTATTTTACATTTAACTGTTTTTTTTTGTGTTTTTAGCACTCTTCTTCCTCGCAATCTCAACTGTGTCAGCTGAGCAGCCCCTCACCATGTTTAGCCTTAAGTGAAGAAGCCTGGAAATGGCAAACCTGATAGGGTGAAGGTCAGCGGTAACCCGGGGCGTCAGTGGTTGGTGTTGGAGCTGGTTCAAGTTTGGGCTGAATGTAAAAGGTAAGTGAGGTCAGGAAAAGGCTTATCTGTCCGCTGGGGTTAATAAAGTGTGACAGGAGGTTGAGACTGTTCCAATATGCAAAGTAGACACCACGAAAATATATGTAACACAGATTTTTGTTTCACATTTGTTGAACTATTATTGAGTATTGCAAATATACAAAAAATACGACAAATGAAATCATTGCAAGAGGTTGATGAGATAAGTCTATAATATAATTTTTTGTTCATTGTGATTTATTATTTTAACATCAGGAGTGCTATTTGACACAAAACCTCACCAGCTGAGAGTTTCTTGCTCTTCTTGCTGCACATTTAACACAGATATCCTGGTTTTGAGTGTTTTGGTAAAACAACTAAACAATGATGTCAATCAGTAAATAAGATTACAATAATGACAAGTCTGATAGTGAACATGTAAAATTTAGTCATGCACATGACATGTCCTGACCTACATATTCTCACTCCCATCTTGTCATATATGAAAGTATGGATTGCTTGGTTAAGAGCACCAGGTTAGGGTTAGGATATTGGTCCCAGTATCGGTCTGCATCCTGATACCTTGACTAGCGTATGCATTTTTTCCCTGTCTGTGGCCCGGTACCAACCACCTTTCAGACCGGTACTGATTCGTGGCCCAGAGGTTGAAGACCCCTGTTTTAATGGGAACAGCCAGCATGTCAAAAAACGTCGAGTTGGGGACGCCCAAAAAGTGACGCAGAGGGGGCCCAACTAATGCATCCATTTATGACAAGTTGGGAGTGAGAATGTGTAGGTCAGGAGATGAATGAATGCAAATATTAAAGATGAAAAACACTAAAAACAGACTCTGATGCTGCCCTGTATGTGTGCTCTACTGGAAGGTAACATGGATGACACTCACCAACACAGACCGAATGTGGGGCTGCTCTCCAATAAAAGCATTCAGTGGGCTAAAAGGTGGATTTGGTCTGTAATGTTTAGTAGGGGTGTGCTAAAACATCAGTATTATGATATATCGCGATATTTAGCTCTGTGATTGATTCTCGATGGGTTTTCATCAAGTATTAATCTTTTATTTTCATTTGAAGAGGTGGTAAAACATTAAATTCATCATCCTTTGGTGAAGCGTTCCTTTAGAGGCAGATAGGGGGCACACGTTGCACCAGCTACTTGAATTATTCCATTTTTGTTTTATTGTTTAAAACAATTTTTCACTAAGTAGTGGTACTGCTGTTCATGTTTACTATTTTCAACACTGAGTTTTACTGATAATTCTAATTCAATTGGTGTCAATGCATGTCAAAGACTATTGTCTATTATTTGTTGCACAGAATAAGACACACATTGTTTATTATGATTGTGTTCAAGCTAATAAATAAACAGAGATATAATTTCCTTAAAAAATATGTGTTCTGCTGTATATTGTGAGTTATTAGAGATCATTTTTACTAATTATTGCAGTATTGTGATATAATCGATACTGTGAGCCAAGTATTGCGTATCACAACATATCGCGAGGTACCCAGTGATTCCCAGCCCTCGTTTATCATAGTTGAATTTCAACAGTGAGATAAAATGTAAAAACAAAAAAATCCAGGAAATCACATTTTCTGATTCAAATAGAATTTCGGTGTAGATATTAAGTTTTTGGTCAATGACAGAGGTAAAAAAAAAAAGTCTTCAGCTGGTTTACATTGCAGCTCTATTTTGGTCCATTCTTCCATGCAGATCTTCTCATGAGCTCTCACTGGTGTCCTCCTTTGTCCACCTTTATCACACATTAATATAAGGGTCGGGTCATCTGGACCCCATAAGATCAACTTGCAGTATAAGTGACTGACAAATACTTTTTTGCCCCGCTGAACAGAAGTTAAAAATGATTGTAATTATTATAAGATTCATATTCTAACCACAACAAAAACATTTGAAGGGGCCCACACAAGAGTTTACAGAAAAGATTAAAACTTTTTCCTGATGATTAGGCTGAGCAAAACTTTTACATAAAAATGGAAACATTGAGCCATTTTGTTTTTGAACCAAAAACAAAAACATGGAACCCTAAAAAACTGGTACAGGTTAGTTTTCCTAAACCGCAAGGACTCTTCATAAACAGCAACTTTTACCACAAAAATAAATGGGAAAAAAATCGACTATGGTTCCCTCTAGACTTTTATATTATGCCTATTCCAGCCTGTTACAAAAACAAAATGACCCACCGAGCACTCCGTGTTTGTGCCTGACTGACAGAAATGGAGATCTCCCTCCCTCCAGTGCGGCCTAAACAACACAAGCAGACTTACAATGATGCTGTCCGAATGAGGGTCTGTCAATCACAGGAAACCTATCTGCTGAGCAACCCACAAATGATCATCTCCTACAATCAACCTCACCAGGTGTGAGCAACCCGACAGCCACACAAACAGGTAAACACAAACCTCCAATGGCAGTCAAGCACAGGCATTATACACAAACAGCCATGCAGACGCTCACATGCTAAATGCACATAAACACAGTCGCATTGCATCCATGTTGGTGCCCAGACTATAGAAGTCATCAGAGACCTGTAAAGCATTACCCTCTGTGTGACTCCAGCCACTCCAGAAATAGCCTCTGTAATGTATTCTCTCCGCCGCCGTCTCTTTTGCACAATAGTGCCCTTAATAACACACTCCATTTCTGTTGGCATAAATAAGGGCTGCATTTCCATCTTATTTCATGCAAATGAGAGCGCCGGCGCCAAAACAGGTAGTGGGAGTAGTGTGTGAGTGAAGTGTGGAAGTGTGTAGTCACTGAGTGTAGTGGCGTGATTTGGGTCGAACAAATTTAAATGAGCTTTGGAGAGACCCCACAATGTGCCAATGACTCCCACGCCAGCCTGCCAACGGCATGACAGACAACGTCACTTAGACACTTACCGGCCCCACCGCCTGCACACAGCGCCATTACAGGGGCCAACGCAAAACCAATGTTTATCCAGCATAATGGTACTTTGGAGAAAGATTTTACTAATACAGACTCAAAAGTTGCACCTCAGAGCGCTGATCTGACCCAGGAACGAGGCTTCTGCTTTCTGCTGGTTTCCAGAAGTTTATAGAAACATGGTATTAAGTCTGGAAGTACTATTTAAAGCCATTTAACACTTCCCCTGGATGCTGTATTAGCTCTGTGGTTTCAACTTCATTCATAAAAACTCAAACATAGCTCAAGTTGAGTGGTACGACTTTTGTCACAAACGGGCAGACAGCTGGTTCCACATGCAGCAGCTTTATTAGTTCAGGCAGGAACTAAGTCCACAAAGCTAAATCAGAGTCAGGCAGACAGAAGTCATCAACAAGCATGGAGGCATCAGAGAAGAGACTAGTGTTGTCAGAGTCCAGGCGAGGGTCAGGGCAGGCGGCAGGGTGAGAAACAGAAGATCAGGTCCAGAATGAAATGCTCGGAAATGCAAGCAGGGCGGCACAAACAATACTTTGCACAGAATGAGGCTGTGTATGCTGCTTAAGAAGCAGGTGGATGTCAGATTGGAGACAGCTGAGCAGCATCCAGGAACTGTGGGCCAGGGCTGCTGGGAGATGCAGTGCAGTCAGTTCCGCCCACAACTCAAAAGGAATTTCTAGTGAACTCCTGCCGCTCTGCAGAAACTATGTCTTACAAAACGACACCATATTTTAGATTCTGGCTAAAGACGCCATCATCAAAAATAAAATACCACTGGGAATGCCTTTACAATAGATCAAAAGATGATCAGCATGGGATTTTAATATTTTTTAACCCAGTTTTTTTTTACTGGTTTTGTTCATAGTTTGTATTCTAGGTCAAGAATTTCTCTTGACCATCACTGAACAGGAAAAAAGACCAGAACCAGAATCCTTCTTACTGTGAAATACCAGAACAGACCTTAAAGCAACCATACAGCAATGTTTCTTTTAAATCAAGAGCCTTGTTTAATATTGCCAGTGAACTTATCTGTATTTTACCCCTTTTTGTCACAAAAAATAACTGTATGCACAAACTGCAGTCACTGTAAGGATGAACAGATTTGGTGGGAATTTTCCAACATAAGAGGATTCAGTTAAAGTATAAACCTTACAGAGGTTATATACTTATATCAAGCCAAAATCACCACTTCAGAGGTAAAACTGTCTTCATATGTCCCGTTCTTATGGCAGTGCATGCACAGCAGTGTTATTTAACCAAAATTACTCTTTTCAATTAGACAATCACTTTAGCTGATTTGGCTTTTAGGCCAAAAACATAAAAAGTGAGACAAAAAAATACTTTTTTTTAAATAATTATTACTAATTATAATATATGAAAATAACTCACTAAAAAGGATGACAGCTAGTAGTTGATGATTATGAATATGACAGCTTTTTACGGTAGGTTCAGTCCAGGTTTATAGGCACCAATATTATCTGATTTATAAAGCAACAACAAAACCCACCATGGCACACTTTTACAAATTCTGACAGAAAGTGTGAGTTCAGAATATCTAGGTACAATTAGATTAAAAAACAGCCTAAACCGCCAGCGGCTTTGCCCATGGCAACAATTTATTCTTAAGGGAGGCCTCTGTTCCACGCTAACTGAAACCACGCCGAGAGAAACAGGAGGAGTGTGTGAAAAGCAAGCAATCAGGTAATGCTAAATTATATACCCCCCTTTTTTACATTGTGGGAGTAATTCTAGTCGAGTTGGCTGCATGTGGTCTTTTAACACTTCTTCTTCTGGCTGAATTCCACTAAGAAAATCTAATATAAAGTTGGATTTTCAATATTTTACTGGTCGTTTTTTTGTAGTTTGTAAACACAAAACAAATGCAGATGCATTCTTTTTTTTTTATTTGAATTTCTACGGAGCTAGTATTTTTTGATCCAAATGTAATTCCCACTACAAGGTACATTTTGGAAACACACAAAAAAAACTCATAAAATCAAGGAGGAAGAAGACTGAGATCCATTTTTACAAAGGTGCATGGTGGTCAGATAAAAAACGCTCTGCGCCTGCTTCAAGGAAAGGTTAATGTCTCTCTCTCGATTTCCCAGCTGAGGTCTGTGTGACTTACAGCAGGTCCAGACTGCATTAGATTAAATCATAAATTACCCACCTACCCCCATATCTGCATCCCCCTCCTCACTCCCTATCTCGCTCTCCCCCACCAGCCTTTTTCCTATCTCAATCTCACTTTTCCTTTATTCTCCCATATTCCATTCCCCGTGTATTTCTCTCGTTCCCCCACTATTATTTTTCCCCAGCTCTAATCATTATTCCCTTTTCCTTGCCCCAGCCCTTCATTTCTCCCGCTCAGCCTGTGCTCTACAGTACAAACGTCTGTTCTGTGAGAGGACTGCTACGGTCTTGACAGTGGAGCATGTGTGTCCTTATAGGACGGGTTTAAATGTAAAGATGTGTTTAATCCAGTGTTTTACAGCCTGCAGGTGGCCTCATCTTCTTTTCTTCTGTTCATATAATTATAACAGTTGGGATAGTCTTCCTTTCCTGTCTACTTCTAATGCAGAAACACGTCTCCTTCCAAAGATCCTTTGCAACTTCTCTCCAATGTTCAGTTTGACACTTTCTGTTGACATTGCAGCTCTAATTAGATCAACTTTCCGCCCACTCAGATCAGCCTTTTGCTTTACGGTTTGGAGTTTGCTTTTTATTATGTTTACAGTAAACTGTTTGTCTGATTAGATTCTGACTATTTCATACAGCACAGTCTGACTATGAAAATGTTAGTTTTTTTCATATAAAAATGCAGGCCTGCAGTGAAGTCTGCATATTTATGACCAAGTACAAGAAGTAATCAACTGGAAGACCCAGCAACTCTGTTTAAGCAGAATACTTGTCATTCAGGTGTACATGAACACATCAATGAAAGAGAAGGTTCACACTAAAATATGAGAAACTAACAAATCCTCAGAACAAATCCCAGACCTCAGTTTGCATGATTCCTGCTAAAGACCTAAAAAAAAAGAAGAAAACGTAGGATCACAATCTTCCGGAGTGTTGCTTTGTGGCCAGAAGAGATCAAACTGAAATTGATGTTCTTTCACCTGACAGCCTACCTCAGAAAATCCACATCAAATAATTAGGGGTGTAATGATTTATCTACTTTTTTTTTTTTTTTTTTTTTTTTACACAAATTAACACAAATGAAAAATATGCACAGATCATTTTCACTAGAAAAGTCAGAAAAGTATTTAAAAAAACGTAATTAACATTAATTAATAATTAAAAATAAGTGAAGATTATTTTCATTAGAAAAACATTTTTTTATTTTTTAATATAAATCACACTTAAGGAATCCAAGTGGAGTAAGATGAGAATTTAATCAATTTATTTTACTACAATCCAACCAAACTGATCTGTTAGAGGAAAGTTGATAATCAAATCAGCCAAACAAATAACAGTAAAAAAAATGCTTTTACATTTACATAAATTGATTATATTGACTTTTGACAATATCATTTGGATTGAGACATTCATTTTATTATAACATAAAAACAACCACACATGTATGACTGATCAACCATTATCACAGTCCAATGTGTGAAACACTTTGAATTTAGCACAAACATGTTACCATATAATGTTCTATTTGTATTATTTTAATGTGGAAAAACAACAGTGGGCTGAATTTTATCAAACTAAAATGTGAATGGATTTTACATTCATTCTCGTTTACTTGTTTGTATACATTTAATTTAATATCTGGAAGAACTACAAAGAATCTAGAAAACCTCACCTGCACTGTTCAGTACCAGGTATTTGTTGGAGTTTTGGATAAAGATGTTATGGATCCATTTTAGTTCAGTGAATTGGATTGTTCAAAATGAACCGATATTGACTACGAATTGTATCGTCAACTACAAGTTATGATTTGAATTGGATCATTGTTAAAATGAATCGTTAAAAAACCCTTTCTAACCGGGGAGCTTGTTTATCCAACTGTCCTTGGTTTTAGCTTCCATTGACACATTGATAAATGGATGATTGGATAAATGCACTAAAAAAGACAGGCAGACGATGGTCAGTCTGCCATTTTTTTTTTTTGTCTGGACAGTTTTGGTTAGCATTTATGGATTAACAGGCTTAGTTTTAGCCTTAACACCTTGTAGATAGAATAAGTATAATACGGAGCATAAGCTAATAAAAACAGCCCTTTCCAGTGAACCCCCACACACCTTGATCCAATGTTCCATTGGAGGAAAAAGAGGAACAAAATAGAGTGACCCCGCCACGAGCAGCTTCCTCATTCCCCCTACTGCTCTCTTCTTCCTCCCCCTTGCTGTGTGAAATCAAATTTCCATGTGGCTCCTGTATCTGTTGCACAGTGAGGTGATTTATCAGGGATGCAAAGAGCATGCAGAAACAATCTTTATTACATCCATTTCCTGCTTGTCAGCCGGGATCATGTTGGCTGTTCATTAAAGGCACGGCGCAGGTGAGGAGAATGCATCCCGATGCCTTGATAGATTGTCTGCTCCCCTGTGGTGACAGCAGTTGGATGGATTGAACAGCGGGGGGGTGAGGAGGGAGGGAAAAAAGCGCTGACTCCGTCGCTCCTTCTGTCAGACACACTTTTACATGGCTGGCCAGTGTCATTTCCACCAAACAGCCATCCAAACACACAAACACACACCCTGCTCTAAAGCCAGGAGTTTGCTTTAAAGCAACTTGTTCACATTCACTGATGAAAAGATCCTATGACGCACTGAGACTACATTCATTTTAATACAGAGTTACCAGCTTTAACTCTATTGCTGAAAACTGCAACCAAACAGGTTTGAGCATGAATAAAAACAAAAGCGGGGGCGCTGCTATAGAACAAGAAGTAGGGAATTTCAGGTTCAATTCAACCTAAAGGCAAAAGTAATGTTCAGACATTACAAAAGCATGTTTTAGTTAAGTATTAATTGGTGACCATGTAAATGTGTGGGGTAGAGAAGAATTTTTTTGATTTTTAAATTGATTTTTAAAGAATTTTAAAAGCAATCCAAACACTATGTTCACTACCTCCTTTTTTTTTACTGCGACTATAAAGTCACTGATTTACAAAAGTAAAAACTTCATAAATAAAATGATTTTACAAATACTATTTATAAATAGTTAATAAGGTTAATGTGGTTAATAAGAAATACATCGTCTGTAATGCATTGTCGTCTATATTTGACAACCTATGGAGCATTTATGCACACTGGTTTTTCACAGAGACTTCTGGGAAATTTCTAGACCCCTGGATTTTGAATTGTAGATTCGTACAGGTCTACAAAATGCCACTAATGCCCAATCAGAATTCTTCTCTTCACCCTACCCCTCTATTTTTAGGGGTATTTATAGTGCAAGGAGTGTCTGACATAGTTTTTTAAGGGTCTACCCTCCAATCTGAGGGATACAGAGTCCTCCATCGCGAGGTGGTTCCACGGTGGAGAAGCCTTTTCTTCACGTGGGTGCGCTCTGAAGCACAGAGGTTTACATTTAAATGTAAGTTATGACTTTTTGTTGTAGCATGACATTTTTAAAGTTATAAAACAGCTATTGTTGTGTATATTTGTCACTAAGTGGAAGTGACATCCGAATTCTGAGACACTATTTTTCCATAACTCTCCTAAATGTAGGGGTAGGGAGAAGTGAAGAATTTGGATTGGGGCAAAGCAATGAATGTTGAAGGAATCCTTACACAACCTAAAAAAATCAATATCCTTATATAACTATTTTATAAGTAACTTTAAACCAGCAATGCGCAATACAACCATTGAGATTGAGTGGTCGATGGATAGATGGTGGAACATCAGAATTAGAGGTAAGACAAAATATTAGCATGGTGATATCAACTCACGAACGATTACCAGCCCTCTCCTTCCCTTAATCAGTTTCTTAAAATAAATCCAAAAAAAGTCCGCCAGGGGAAGCTTTGCATGAGCATGACGGTGAAATGTAAGGATTCCATAGCAAAAACATCATCAGTTGTTACCAGACCAATAAGTTTTTAGCCGGCATGCCAAAACATAAAGGTGGGTTAGGAGTAAATTTTCTTCGCTGCTTTTCCGCATGCAGCGGGGAAGGGAGGGGCTCCTCATGCGCTCTTACCAGATACTCCGCTGACAGATAAAAAACGCATGCGAATTCCAGAGCACAAAGGTCCAAACTGTGTCTGTATTTTTCTAAAGTAGACGCAGACAGCGTGCGCTGTTCCTAACTTAACAAAAACTTGGTTTGGAAGCGCGGTAACAGCAGTAACCTCTCCAAACACCGTGCTAAAATACACCAGATTCTAGCGGAGAGGTGTGCAGCTCCTGACCATCCAAGAGACGGTGTTTTTGACCCCTAAGGTGTGTATGCTAGCGGTAAAGTGTTAATTATCAAAGAAAAAGAGGAGAAAATGAATATGGACACCAGCACTGTAAAGAACAATATTAACAGGCTGTAAGTTCATATTGTGCCTCAATAACAATGGATTATCTCACTGTATCTAAATACAGCATTGTAAATTTTTATTTACACATTTATTGTTCTTTAAAGTTATCAGGCCATTTGATATGCTCTGTATTTTAGTTCTTAGCTGGAGCTTTGTTTATTAGTTACCATAAAATGTGTGTTATTATTGTAAAGACGCATTGATAATTTTATTCTAATGTTGGAAACTGAATTAAATTAACATATTGTGTTTGTAATTGCTATAGAACAGGGGTCACCAATTATGGAAGCGTATGTGTCCCCAA
>NC_050527.1:21463430-21464249 GCF_002922805.2 Oryzias melastigma | reverse complement strand
TTTTGGGACACATACGCTTCCATAACCAATGGGGTGCCCGCGTGCACCAGGTAGCCCCCAAGGACCACACAAGGTGACCTCAGGTCTCTTCTAAAATTAGCACAACTCACTTGTGAGCTGTGTCTAAAATTACATTTTATTCAGTTGCTGTTTTTTCTAAATTACACTTGCATTTACAAAGATTTTAAAATTAAAACGTCTTAAAAATAAGTTCATGATATATAAACTTTAGATAAATTTAGGTGACCTCTGACCTACTCCAGTCAAAGATAATTAATTTTGTTAAATATGCTGCAGATTTGATCATTAGTTTAAAATATGAGAAGATTTGTTTAAAAATGTTTAAGTTGATTTTTCTTTAACATTACATAATTTATAAGCATGGTACAACATAGTGGGTATGGGACATTTTTCGATGAAAATGTAAGGGATCATCTGAAAATGTAACAATTACTGAGATTAATAAAGTGCTAAATATTGATATCTGTTTCCTAGCTTGTAGTCATTGTTGATAATTATGGTGAGAAATCAGCGTCTTTACATAGAGGAGTATCATTATTCATTATTAATGATGTATAATTAACTATAACTAAGCTAAATTTGTTACTTCAAAATGGTAGCCCTTTGTATGACTCCATACCCATGAAAAAAAGGTTGGTGACCCCCGCTTTCTTTTAAAAATAGTTATATATCACAGAATAACAAGGTAATATAACGATAATTCTTATGCTTGCAATGTCAAGATACTAGCGGTATTGTGAGTCATATATTGCAAATCGCATCATATTGTGAGTTACCTTAGTCCCAGCCCTAATCAGA
>NC_050527.1:21441286-21463328 GCF_002922805.2 Oryzias melastigma | reverse complement strand
AGCCAATTATTATCCTCACCATGAGGTATGCCACTTGATTATACATGCTCTACTAGCAGGTAAGAATTTTTTTCTTCCTTATAAAGGTGTGAGGGTTCAGCTTTAGACTCCTAACCATGTATACCTGCTAATGTGCCTTTTTTTCCTCTACCGGCCCAAGGTCGATCACACAAAGGAAACTCAAACAGAACACACGGAATGTTTCTTTTGTCAGCACACCGTGCACGACAATTACCAATACATGGATCCAATTCAACAAAGAAAAATGACAGAAAACTTTTTATCGTGTTGTAATGTTACATATGAATCTTAATGGATTAATTTCATTCAAAAATAATTGACTGATTCACTTTAAAATCTTTTTTTTTTGTAATGGGTTTGTATGCTTAAGTAGATTTCAAATTAGGATTTTGTTAGAGCTGGTTGTTTCAAAAGTAACTCACTGAAAAAGTGTGAGAACATCTTCTAACAAACAATAACAGTATAGAGCACCTAATTCAACAATCATCTACAAAAGTCACAATGGTTTGAAATTCAAATTGATTTGGCAAAGCTGCAACTTTTCTCTAAGCCTGTTTCCCACTTGCTAAAAGTGTGACACACACCACGAGCAGATAGTAAATACTTATACTGTAAGGATACACCTCGTTAGGCCAATCAGCCTGAGGAATATCAAAAATACCTCTCCGGCTCTTAGAGCATCTCTGTCAGCCTTCATAATCAGCCATAAAATCTTTTATCGCTCCTCCTACATCAACTGATAGAACCCGACATTATGACGCATAAAAACAGCTTTGTTTATAGCAGCCCCGCATTACCCTCCAGTATGTGTTTTTACCGTGAAACCATACTTTAACTAAACACTAAAACACTGTCTGCAACAAAATAAAGGAAAAGAAGTCATCTGTGTGTGGTGCTTACTTTATACAGATTTTTGTGTATTTTTTGCACTTTTTTGCTCTAATAATTATGACTGCGGTGTTTAGGTTTTCTGAAGCTTGACATCTTTTTTGTTCTTGTGTTGATTTTACTTGTTGTCATTTTATTTATTCATCATGACTCAACAAACTTTAGACTAGAACCTTTTCATCTTTTTTATGTCCTTTGTCCATTAGTGAAGTAATATCTTGAGGGCATGTTAGTGAGGGTATGGTCATGATGAGCTTCTCTGAGGAAATTTTTGGCTTTTTTTAGAAGTAATAATCCACAGAAGATCAGTTAAAGAGATGTGCTCATTTCCACTTGTAAGTATGTGACAACTGTCTTTTACTTCTGCTATTTATCTCATAACATTCCTCAATAAGTGGTTCAAAAAGCAAACATAATGAGCAGTATTTAAAAAGAAAATTGTCTAATAAAAATTAATTAGCCTCCACAGCAAAGTGCCTCCAATCACTAAATACTTTCAATATTAACTCTAAATAAAATACATCTAATATATTGATGTTTGGTTTTGTTGTGTTTGAGGCACAAGAATATCTTTTTAACGTGCAGCTAGTTTTTCTACAATACATGTTAGGAAAAATATGGATTTTTCTTGAAAAAACTGTTTTAAACACAACTTACTGTATATGCATAAAATGAATAGATTTACGACCTAGATGGGAATGAAAAATGAAGCCATCCGAAAGATCAAGTTAATAACTGTTTCCAAAAAGCTGTTGTTCCTCATGCACGTCTGTAGACGGGTTCCAGGTCCCATACACAAGAACGGAGATGACTGTGGTGTTAGAAATGTGGAGCTTAGTGGTGAGAGACTATGGTTGCTATGGTTCAAAATTTTTGTTCCTTGGCAGACAGTCCTCCTTGCCAGCTGTGTAAGCCAAAATATCTCCTGTTGAACCAGCAGTCAGACAGCGCCAAGGTAAGTGAATTCATCCGGAGCAAAGTCAGACAGCAGTTTGGTCTTTGCCCAGATGATGGGAGAACACTGTGAGGAAGCTTTCAGAGAGAGACGGAGCCTTAAGTATAACAACCATAGTCCATTAAACTCAGCATAGAGGGGGAGGGGTCATCCGTGTAGAGGAAGTAATAAAAGGGTAGAGTTGATTGGAATTTACTAAAAACGGTAAACCTACAATTAAACTCCAGGTGTTTTGTCAGCTGTGAAATCATGAAGCAAAATGGAAACTTTTTGAGATCCAAGTATCTGATATACAGTATTATGAATAAACATAAATGCTGTCTTGCAGGACTGCCACGATTACTCGACTAATCAACAGCTGATCGACTGTTAAAGTAGTTGACGACTAATTAAATAGTTGATTAGTTGTTACTTTATATTATATGGAGTCAGAGTGTAATGAAGTTGAAAGTTATAATGGCATTCTAATAGCTTTTTGGACTATTTTGGAAATTATTAAGGTTTTCTTTAGGCTATTTGGGAGTTTAGCTAGTATTTTAGACTAAATGCTAGCTGTTTTGGCCAATTTAGGAGTTTTTTTAGTTTTTTTAAGGCTATTTTGGGGTTTAGCTAATATTTCAGCTACATGCTAGTAGTTATGGCTAATTTAGGATTTTTTTTCTTTTTTTAGGCTAATTTGGGAGTTTAACAAATATTTCAGTAAAATGTTAGCTGTTTTGGCTACTTTAGGATTTTTCCAGTTTTTTTAGGTTAATTTTGAGTTTAGCTAATATTTCAGCTATATGCTAGCTGTTTTCGCTTATTTAGACTTTTTTCAGTTTTTTAGGCTAATTTGGCATTTAACTAATATTTTAGCTGGCTATCAGCTTCAGGGTTTTCAGCTATCAGCTTCAGCAATTCCAACAATCAACTTCAGCATCTTCAGCTATCATCGCTAGCATTTTTAGCAGCCAAATTCAGCTCACAGGAGTCACACCAGCATTATTGCAGGTAATGCTATATATCTAGTTTTTAGTTAGTTTAAAGCTAACGATGGTTAAGATGTGTGCCTTACATCCAGTTTATGCATGACACGATTAGTCGACTAATCGGAAAAAATAATTGGTGATTAGTCGACTATTAAAATAATAGTTTGTGGCCACCCTACTGTCTAGTTATCCCAAAGAACTTTACAATCACTGTTCCATTCCCACATCCATACACAAATTTACAAACTAATACCGACACAGCTGCCACACACCAGCGCTAACCAGGAGCGATGTATGGATCAGTGTCTTGCCCAAGAACACTTGGGCAAGCAGAGTGGGAATCTAACCCCTTAGTCAGAACTGCCCTTATGGTTGAATATTGGCTGTCAGCGGGTGAAAAATTGGAAAGCTTGAAAAAAGCATGTAGGTGGTTCGGATAAAGTTTTAAAAGAGGCCATATCATAAACTTTTAAGTGTATTATACTGTTCATTCCTCAATATAAAAAAACCCAAAGCAGTATTTTGATCCGTTCCCGTATTTTTGAGAAATCCTCCCAAAACCTGCTCTCTCAGCAGCCCCTCCCCTACCCATGAAAACAAGCGGGTCCTGAAAACAAGCGGGTCCTGACATGCTGACATCACAAGGTGAGAACCGCCCCCTAAAAGGAAGAGTCTGCTCCGTCCCCAGGCTAACACAAACATTTTCTCCACTAAGCTAGTGGTGGTCTACTAGTTTTGCGAGCCCCCCACCTCAGGCTCCTGCACAATAGTACAGATGACAGCTGTCTGTGTTGTGAGCTAGTTTAGCGATGGCCAGGAAACACTTATTCGATTTAGCATTCAAACTTCAAGAAGAGACTTCTGGTGAGGACTCTGCACAACATATTGGGATGGATCCAGAATGTATCTGAGAACGGCGTAGGCAGACAACGATTATTGGAAAGACGGCTGGAGAAAGGGAGCAGACTATTTCCTGGTGGAGAAAGCGAGCAACAATTTGTGAGAACTAGTTTTAACTTGGATTATCGAGTAAAGGCAAAAATGTACTTGTAAAAAGGATTTTTTGACACAGAGATCAATGATGTTTCAAATAGAAAAGAAACGTTCACAGCCAGTGCTAATCAGAACAATGTTCACATCATTTCAATAAATACTGAAATGTACATCTGGTGTTGTCGTCTACATTTTTTGACTGAATTTCACGAAAAAAATAAACCCCTTAGACATCGTCGTTCTGTTTGTGACAAATTTTGGGGATAAACACCCTGGCTACACTATATGTACATCAATTTTTAAAAAAATTATGTTTTTTTCATGGGTGACATGCTGACAAAGTTGGCTCTAGGATGACATCATGAAATGGACGGCAACCTCAAGGAGCGAAAGGTGGTACCCTATCGAGTTGGTTTACTTTCGGATATGAAAAGTGTCCACAAAAATAACTCATATTTCATAAATAATTTGTTTTTTAGAGTTCCAAAGGTAATTCATGATCATTTATATGGATATAGTTCACTCTGAAAAACTTAAGAAAAGCATGGTATGGTCCCTTTAAGATTGAAGAACGTTTGGTGAACCTGAAGTGTGAAAACGTATGTAATGCACTTTTTTTTTTGTTGATACTCCAGGTGACAGGTTGTGGCAAACAGTTAATACATAAGGGTAAGTAATTGTGTCAACCTCTTTGAAACCTGCACACAATGCAAGGAGCCCATCAGTGTTGTTCAAATGATAAGTGCGTGGTCTTGTCATGCCCTTTGTGTGTCCGTTGCCTCATTGTCTCCTCTGTGCTTGCAGCCCGACTGCTAGAAATGAGAAAATTAGACAGACTAGAGTGTTGTTGGTGTATGTTTGAGTGTAGAGCCACTCAAACTATGTGTTTTAACCCTTCAGCTATCTTTGGGGTCCAGATGACTCCACCCATATATTGATGTGTGATTCCTTCCATGACAAAGGTGGACAGGATTTTATGTCTGCCATGGACATTAGTGAAACTCAAAAAAAAAGAAAAAAAAAAGTTCAGTGCATTGTCTTGTGGAATCCAGATGACCCCACTTTTAATGTAAACAAGTTAAGGAGAACGGAAGGGATTAAAGTGGCAAAACACTGAAAATTGTCTTTTAGTTTAGAATTGTTTTGGAGAAAGGCAAGTTTGGTTTAATTAAATATGTGAAACTGATGGAGAAAAATATCCTAAAGACCATGATTCTTGGGCATCACTGGATATGTCACAAACGGGCAGACAGCTGGTTCCACGTGCATCAGGTTTATTAGTTCAGACAGGAACTAAGAACAGCTAAAAGTCCACAAAGTTAAAGCAGGTTCAAACAGGCAGAGGTCAATCGCGAGCATGAAATCATCCAAGTAAAGATTAGAGATGTCAGAGTCCAGGTGAAGCTCAGGACAGGCAATCAGAAAATAAGCAGAATCAGAAACAGAATATCAGGTCCAGATAGAAACGCTTGGTAATAAGGACGGGGTGGTACAAAACAATACTTTGCACAGAGTGAGGCTCTGAGCAGTGATTAAGTAACAGGAGAGTAATTGTCAGATGAGAGTTGGCTGAATGGCATCTGGGGAGTGTGCGCCGGGGCAGCTGGGAGATGCAGTATGGTCAGTACTCAGGAGACAGCTCCAGAGGGGGGGACAGAACTCAGGCTAGTGACGGGATACTTCAGCCACACAAATATTCCTCAGATCTTTGGGGAGTTGGTAAAATCTTGGAGGACTTCGGGGTAGCCATTGTGTTCATCTTACTAGCTGTTCTGCTGGCTTGTTTATTTCTAAAAACTTCAAGTTTTCTTATTTTATTTAGTCAATGACCCTGGCTTAAAGTGGGAGATGATGCCTGTAGTTGTAAAATCCCATTGTAATGCATACAACTAATTAATGAGGTTTCTGTTTAACCAGCGTTTGAACGTATTAACTGTCAGCTGTGGCACTCAAGAAAAGCCCCTCCATGTCTAATGCTGCAGCATGGAGAGAAGCGCCTGAACGAGTGGAGTCAGAGCAGACCCAGCACAGGCACATAAACTGAAAGTGGCACACTGAATTTGATTTGATGGTTTTCAAGGATTGGCTTCAGACTCCAATTACATTACCTCTAAAACAAAGAGATTGGGTTGAAGAATGGAGATGGAGAACAACACTAAAGGAGGTTTAAGGCGTGAGTGCTTTCACTCAAAGAAAAAAATTATTTCATTGTGATATTTAAATCGATAAGCATTGATTGAAAGGTGGCTAAAGGTGAGTGTGTACATGATTCTTCGACCGTGAGCAGCATACGGTCTCAAAAGGGGATAAGGAAGAGAAGACCAAAGGGGGGAAAAAGGAATGAAAATAAAAGAGGAAGAGTCACTTCCTAGTTAACAAAAAGGAAGGAAGGAGAAAGGGAAAAGGGAAGACAGTGACAGAGACAGACAGAGGGAGAGCTCTTGCCCAGCGGAATCAATACAGAGAGGTGGAGCGAAGTACAATAGCCTCGGAGGAGGGGAGATTCAGCGGTGCAAGTCTAATACTCTCACCCGTGCACACACTCATGCGTGCACACACACATAAATTTACACGTATACAATTACCCCCTCTGAATCTTTTTTGCTCTTGCCTTCTCCTGACATTTCCCTCTATATCCGTCCTCTAATTTATTTCTCCCTCTCTATTGCTTGCTTGCTCATTCCGCACCACCCTTCACCCCCAACAACAACCCCCACCCACCCCATCACACACCCCTAGACACCTCCACACCCACGCACAAACCAAAGGGCTCACACAACGGTTTTTAATCATTTGGACAACAAAACTCACACTTTAGCTCTGACCTTAACCAGTTTATCTCTTATGCTAACCTAACCCACATCTTAGCCATAAGCAGAAGAATATTTTCAAAACATTCCAATTGATTCCCATAAGCAAGCTGCTCCTGATAAGGTCACAGAGTTCATCAGAAAGATTTCAACAAAACTACTAAAAAGCACAGATACTGTGAACCGAACAGGGCAGGGACCAGCCCGTCCATCACCACAGCAGCAGCAGCAGCCTACATAACAATTAGATGTGAAGGTAAGAAATACCTCCGCACAGTACACACAAACACAGCAGAGGAAACTTTCATTTCCACAGAGAAGCAAGAACACAAGTACTTGACCTATCCAAGGAGTGTGCCATGAGGACTTTGACACACACAAACAGCACCCTCCATCATCTACTCAAACTCTATCAGTACTTGAGAATTGTGAGCCTTCAATTAGTCCTTGATGAATCAGCCCACAAGATGCTGTTTTCTCTTTTCCCTTGTTGCTTGATGTCCCAGCAATCAAAGAAAAAGGAACTCTTACTGTGATGGGCCTGAAATAAATTTGATAGGAAGTGATAGTGGTGCTATGTTGGAGGAGAGGGGAGGTGGAAAGTATTCTGCAAAATCCACCTCAAAGTATCAGACTAAAGATTCTTCAAACAGAAATAGCTACAAGAAAAAACTGGAACTCTCCCTTAAAAACCCAAAGATTTCTATATTTTTTCTGTTTGAATTGTTTTATAATAAAACTAACAATCTTCTTTTCGTTGTCTCGCAAAACCCAAGTCTCAACAAGCAGTTGAACTCACCATCATCGATGATGCTGACCACGACGCCGTTTCCAGTAATGTTGTTCTTCCAAACTGGCATCACATTTAGGTCAAATCTGCTGGAGTTGAACTCGCCCTGCGCAAACTAAACACACACAAACACACGCCACATTACTTTAGCAAAGTCAGCATTAAATGTTAATTACATTTTTTTTAAACCAGCTGCTCCAGTTAGGGTTTAGCACTATTGCCTGTTTATGAGAGCTGGAGCGATTGAGTGTGATGTCACCCATGGAAAATGGTTTACTTTCAGCTTCAATTAAATAAAGTCAATTCAGCTGCCATTTTTTTTTTTTTTGCCATGCAGATGTCGCTATTTGTTAGAGCTAGATGTCGTCAGTGAGCGGTGATTGGTCAGAGTCTATGTTTCTATGGTGACCACTCTCACCAGTCAGCTAAGTTTGTTTGAAGTCCACTTGAAAACGGGCTCAGGAGAATCTGTCAATCAATATTTTTAACTTTTAACGTGAGACCACATACTTTTAAAACATCTATTTGGAATTTTTAAAATTTGAATAACTTATAACTACAGAACAAAAAAATAGAGGATTATTAAGAACATGAAAACTTATCAAGAATGGTTGTTGTGACAAATTTTTATTTTATTGAAAATATATGGGATATTTTCTATTAGGAACATGAGGGGGGAGGGGCCACTCAGTCCAGTTCTCACATACTGTACGGATAAAAATAAAATACCCCACATGACACGGGATTTTGGCTTAAGTTTTAGGGCCGTTTTTTGTTTTGTTTTTTGCAGTGAATGCCCTGCTGAACCAGAACCTCTCCATTCTTTTGGATTTTGGACCAGCACATAGAAACACTGAAGGTGCTCCCCAGTTGCTGCAGTAAACTTACAGCAGCTGGTAGACTCCAAAACTTTTACAAAATACTGCCAGATTTATTTTCTTAAAAAGGAAAAAGTCGGTCTAAACCTTTCTAAAAGAACAAATAAAACAGAGAAAAAAGGCCCAATGTTGTGACATATTGAAGGAACATTTATATTTAACGATCATAATATCAAGCATCCAAGGGAAATGTTACAGTCAACATACAGTTGTGCTCATAAGTTTAAGCCAAAAAGACAATTTTAGGTCATTTTTTTGTTTCTTGAAAAACCCATACTGCTATAGCGCAATCGCCACCTAGTGGCCAAACTGAAACGTCCTCAAAAAGAAGCAGAACAATGTTTACAATGTTAATGATCTGAACATTTTAGTTAGAACTTCTCCTTTAGAGAATCCATGTAACACTGGATGATATTAACAATCTCATTATTTCACTAATGCATTTTACAGTATGTGAACTGGATCAGATTATTACAAATATTTTCCAAACTAATAGTAGATTCTTAATGTATTTCTAAACCGATGTGTATAAATGTGTCAAATCAAAATTGAATCAAACTGAACTAAATCGAGTGGATCGAAAGAATTGGAAGAAAAAAATCGATTCTGGTAATTATTGGCGATACCCACCCCTAGTGCATAACCTAAACATCTCTTTCTTTTCCATCCAGACACAACCGCCTGCACCAAGTCAGCAGATGACTGTCTAGTACAACAGCTTTTACACCAGCGAGATATTATCATACATGTGCCACGTGGCTGTGAAGCCTCCACTGGTTGTCAAGCAGGGGCTTCCATCTTTGCTGCCACTCTGTAAGTCATGTTCATGACAATAATATACACAGACTGTGCACAGGCAACACGTTCAAGAGGATCCATAGATGTTAGCAGGTCTGAGCCAGCCTCTCTGAAGAAGCTGAATTCATCCTAATCATGGAAGCAGAAGGCTAAACTCGCTTGTGTGTATGTGTGTGTATTAGTCAGCCATCGCACACACTAGCTTTTAGCAAACATACACGTCCAACAAGCGCATGTGCATTTGTCTGGGCCTGGCAGGCTACCAACCCTGAGCAGATTACTGACCTTCAATCAATATCTGCGTCCACCAGAGGCTGATTAAACAGCGGAGTGAAAGCAAGAGAAGCAGGGGAGCCAAAGACAAAAAGATCTCAAGCTTAAGCCTTTTTTTAATGTTTCTCCAGATTTTTGAGTGATTGGTATTTCTGTAATCTAGTTTACATAATTAATCCATGAAGTTAAACTGATCTAATCAGTTATGTGTCATATTATACCACAAACATATATTTTATTAACAATCTTGTCTAAAAAATTTCATTAATTTTTGAAACGAATGTTTTTTTCTAAAAAGCTATTTTTTTCCTCAGCCTCCATCCGGGCCCTCCATCCAGCCCAGAAACTCTTTAAATCAGTCTGCTACTGGCTGCCTCGCATGTGAATCTGCAAATCCACCTTTCCTCCCCCTCACACTGTCAGATTACAGTCTTGCATGTCAGTCATGAACATCCACCATGTCAAATTGACCGAGTGTATCCCTGGTAATACCACAGCAGGGATTCATTACAAATTAAATGATCAGATGAGATGGGAAGTATCGTTGAAGGAGGATGTATGGTGCTCAAACTATGGAACTAATCTAATCAAAAATAATCTAAAAACGATGTCGTTTTTAAGTGTCCTGTTAGTGCAACGTCTGACAACTTCATAGGAATTTTTTATTAATACATTTTTATTATGTTGGTAGCACAAACAGGTCCCATCAAACCATAAAGGTAGATTCATGTTTAGAGATTAATATATTTTTTTTATTAAGACAACTTGAATCCACAATTGGAGGTATGTTTAAAGCTGTAAACGTGCTTATTTATCTGAAACCAATCCAGAGGCAGTGAGGGCGGGTCATGGCAGAAGCAGGACCTGATTTGATAAGACAACTGACAGATTTCATCATAATTTGAGATTTGACCTTGAAACAAAAAAAAGTGTTATTGAGAGAATGACATTAAGCTGCATCAGGCTATGATACTTAGATGAAAAATATAATATACAGTGTAGTATTGACTTAATACAATCCTTTTCTGAAGGATATATGCTTCAATTAGTACCTCTAAACTGAAATTAATAAATCCATTTTAAATAATTTCCCAAACCGGATTTTTACATTGTTAAAGCAAAAATGCATTCTTAGTTAGAAAAGATTTAGCTCCTTTATCAGACATTGTTATATTAGTTCATTTTTTTTCTTTATTTGAAACCTAAAGTAAAGACATTAAAATATTAATTTGGATAAGGTTATTTGTTTGATTCTAAATATTAAATACCCCCCTCTCCCCCCCAAATAAATAAATTGCACACTAAAATGTTTTTCTTCCATTACTGTTAAATATGTGGGTTAAAATAGATTTCTTAGTGTTCAGTGCATTAAAATAAGAGTGTAAGTTCTCTTCAAAGCTCTAAAGGTCTAACTGGATCTCCTTTATGGAGTTACATCAGTTTGGGGGTAAAAGCTTTGATTTCAAACATTTTAGTTGCAAAAAGATACCAGTCAATTTTTCAGAAAGGTTTGTTAATTCACTCCTGACTGCTATTTATGTCACACGGCCAAGATTTCTGAAATCAAGAGAATTTCTCTGAGGAAAAACGCACAAAGAATAATAGTACTGAGACATATCTAGTCTTAGTGTCTCCAGAAAGTCTTCTAAATTCTTTGCATGGATAACTGCATCATTTACTATTAAATGTAAACATTGAAACATGTGTTTGGTAAAATTTGATCATTATACTTCAAAGCTATAAATTCACTTGGTAATATTCAGGATTTTGTTCCAAACTTCTTCCATCCAAAGCTGCAGCTGCTGCTGGTGCTGTCCTGCTGCTCTATTGCTGCTCTACTACTAATACTACTGCTGCTCTACTGCTGCTCTACTGCTGCTGCTCTGCACAAATGCACTTTGGGCAAACAGAAGTGAGGGAGACAGTTGAAGGAATGAGCATGTCTTGTTGTTGCAGCCCAGTTGTGTGTCAGTGTTCATCAATCCCAGACATCTGTCTCAGTTCAACATGGACAATCCCCTTCACCTCCCCCCTTTTGCTCTCCTTCTTTCCTCACCAACTCCTTATCTCTCTATCCTCTGTCTCCTTCTCCAGTCACACATGAAAGGCTGCCTGACTTATGCCTGTCAGAGGAACATCCTTCAACATGAAGACAAGACGAGAGTTTGGAGGGGGGGTCTCCAGACACACACACATCCATCCACCCACCAGTTCCCACTGCATGGGCCAAAGCGGGTCGTTGAAGGTGAGGGTCTGGTCACTCCTGCTCTCCTCGGGCGGGTTGTCAGCTACAGACTCTGTCCTCTGGGAACCTGTGAGCACACAGACACGTTATGTGTGTTTTTCTTCTCCTGTCCTGAACTCTGACTCCAGGACATCCCTGGTCTCCAACCAATGGTGTAAGGCCTCCTGGAACCCCTTCTCACAACTGAGGTGGAATACTGCTGGCAGATTAGCATATGATTAGCATATGATTTGCATCTTATTACTGCAGCACAGCTTGGCTCTCTGTGCGGAGGTGCCTTCAGCTCATCGGGGCCTGAATCTTCCTCCTCTTATCCTCTCGGATCCTCTCTCTTTCATCCTCAACATGTTTCATTTCCTTTCCTCCCACACATTCAAACGCTGGACCATTAGATCAGGATTGTTTAATTTGACTGATATTAAACTCTTTAGGAATTTCAAAATTTAGTCCTAATCAGTTGTTGTTATTAAAACTATTTTAGCAGTTTAGGAATCACCATTTAACCAAATGATATCCTGTTCAAATACTCTGCGCAAAACAGAAATAAGTAACACCAAGCTACTGTAAAGCAACAACACAATGACAAAAAGGAAGTAAACTGTTTTTGAGTTTTGTATGACAACATTTTTAGAAAAAGACAAACTTCAACAACATAAAATCAGGTAAAAATAAAGTTTTTACCATAAAAAAACAACTAAAACACAGTGCTGACAAAATCAGGAGGATCTACTGGTTATCTTTACTTGTGTATATATAATTTAATTTAGATCCAGGGTGACATTCTTTCGACTACCATAACTCTTCAACATAATTTCAGGAGATTTTGAAGAAAAGAAAAGCATCTTTGCACCACTATGCAACACTTTACAGTAGTAATGAGCTGCTTATTAGTGCAAAGACAGAGTGACATCAGAATGACCCGATTGATCGGGTAAATAGTTAAAGGGTTATGGTATGTCAAAGATCGTTTGTTATTTAGATCCATACAAACTAGAGATCATGCAAATATATCAGCCTGCATGGACTGAAATAAACACTAAATGTGTTAACAAAATCTCTACATTTAATGTTTAACTAGATTGGAAGGTCGTGAGAACAGGTTCTTATTTAACCGAAATGGCCAGAAGTGACAGCCTGGGTCAGATTTGGGGGGTAAAGAAGCTGCTGCTGAATGTTGTTTACTCACATACTATGAGTTAAGACCATACATTTGAAATGAAGCTCTACTATGGACAAACTCTGAAAAGTTGCTGTTTGCTTAATTCTGTGATCATAGATGTTTGCTGAGGAGAGCCTGCACCTAAAACCTAAAACACAGGTGTGGATTCACCGCCGTCAAACTGTTGCTTCCTCTCTCTGTTGCTTTTTATCATCCGTCAGAACAGAGATGAACAACACAGTGAGGGCTGCTGCACACACAGTCTACAGTGGAACCTTATCATTTTCAGCAGATATAGCCAGCATTTCCCAAACATACTAACAATGGTTTACAGATAAGTGACACCATGAAAAAAAACATGTTCTGCTTTTACAGTAGCTTACACTGAAATAACTGAACAGAAAAGCCCCATTTATCAAAAACCATCTTGAACTAACAACTGCATAGCTAAAGTATTTCATTAAACACTCATTTTGATTCAGGTTAACCTTCAACATCTCTAAACTGAACTTAGCTGTTTGAGAGAACACGGTTCTGTGGTTGCACAACTGAGCGTGACTAAATATATCACAAAAGATTCATAGGAGGCACTTGGCATTTTAGAAGACGCTGCAAAGATTTCTTCAGAGTTTTCTTAAAAGGGGGTGTTTTTAGTCAAAACGCAGCATTCTCAAGGCAAAAAAAATACAATTATGCTCTGGAACAATCGAGACTTGCATCAATGCTGTCTATAAAAAGATCAATGTTAAACTCAAAGAGTGTAAGAAACTGTAAAAATGTCTGCATGTTCATAAACGGCTTTAGGAGACACACTACACATAAAAGGTGATGCTTTTCTTAAACCCTTTAGAGCGGGGGTGTCTAACTCAATCGCACAGGGGACTAGAATCCAAACACACCTTAGGTCGCGGGCCGAACAGGATAAACATTTATTGAACACTCTAAAATTACATTTTTAAAACTTAAAAAATGTAACTTTTTAACATAATTATTAAATAGATTTATAGCATTACCTGTGATAATGCTAGTGTGAATGTTGTAAGCAGAATTTGACTGCTGAAAATGCTAGTGCTGATAGCTGAAGATGCTTAAATTGATAGATTAAAAACGCTGAAGCTTAAAGCCAAAATCACTGAAGCTAATAGCTGAAAGCGCTGAGGCTGATAGCCAGCTAAAATATTAGCTAAATGCCAAATTGGCCTAAAAAGCTAAAAAAAAGAAAAAAAAAGAAAAACTTAGGTTAGACAAAGGTAGCTGAAAAAACCTAAACTTCAAAATAGCCTAAATAAGCCAAAAAATTTAGCTAAACTCCAAAATAGTCAAAAAAATCTTTTAAAAAATCCTAAATTAGCCAAAACAGCTAGCACGTAGCTGAAATATTAGCCAAACTCCAAAATAACCTAAAAAAATCTTAGTATATGCCAAAATAGTCCAAAAAACTAGCCGAATGCCAGTTTTTAAAACTTTAAAACTGTAACTTTTTAACATAATTATGAATAATAAAAAAGCAGGAATATTATTCCAGAATAAATCAGCTTAAACCTTAAACAACTTTCAAATATTTTCAAAAATGCATTTTGTCAAAATTATTAGTTAGAAATAAGCACAAGATAATATCGGGCCATTAATAACAATAAAATAAAATGATCTGGAGGGCCGGATTCGGCCCCCAGGTCGTAACTTTGACACCTGCTTTATAGTACAAATGAACGGTTGGTTTCTCTGTAAGTGAACATACAGACATTTTAACCTCAACAATCAAAATTAATGGAAGACCTGTGAGTATAAAACTCATTATAGAAAAATATCCTTTTAATTGCTGTTTCTTCTTCTTGTGCTTTTAATGTCTTAATTGTTTTTTCCAAACAGGAAGTCCAACTGAAAGATCAAAGGAGATTTTGGAGCCAAATATAACCTGTCAAAAGATCACATTTGATAATAAAAACTTAGAAATATACTAATCAAGTCAAACTTTAAAAACAATTTCAAGCATTTTTCCTTTTTTTCCCAAAACTTACATAATTAAAGTTAATTTAATGGTTTTGAGTTGTGTGGAGATATCAATGTAAATAAAGTGTGTGATTTTACAAATCTAAAAAATATTATTCTCTTGTGAATAAAAAAAAGCATAAATGAAAATGAACTTTAATCAAAAGAACAAGAAATTCATCTGTGACATCATCGAATTTCTCTTTCTGTGATTTCATTTCATTGTCAGCAAAGATCCTGGGCTGCATGGTGGTGCAGTGGTTAACACTCTCGCCTCACGCTGAAAGAGCCTGGTTTAAATCCATGGGTTTATGGATCTCCAGGGGCTCCGCTTTCCTCCCACAGTCCAAAAACATGCTTCGTAGGTTAATTGGCATCTCTAAATTGTCCCTAGGTGTGCATGTGAGTGTGTACGTGAGAGTGCTACCCTGCAACAAACTGGCAATCTGTTAAATGTGTTCCCTGCCTTTACCCTATAGTAGCTGGACAAACCTGTGACCCCAGAAATGATTGATGCAGATAAGTTGGATGGAAAAAGACCTTAAAAAACAAGAATTTTCTAAAAATGAAAGCAGTCCAAATACAGTAACTGCAGACCTATGCATTTGGAGCCTTCAGAGTTTGTTCGAAACATTTGGATGTGAACTAAAAGGATCAATTTTCAAGTATGCCAATGGATCAAGTCAATGGGCTACCTCTGTGTATGCTTTTGAAGGAAGTTTTAGCTGCAGAGTAGATATCCTTTTGACTTTAAAATCCAAACAGCCCTGCAACCCCAAGCTAACATTAACGGTGCAACAAAAATGGCAAAAATGACAGTTTTGAGACATTTCAGATGAGGAAAACAAAGACGTTCATTGATCTACTCGTCTGCAAGTGGATGCATCAGAATGGAGCGGAGCAGGAAAAAATACTTTTTTTGTCTGCTCCTTATTCATTATGATTTGAGTAAAGAAATACTAAGAAATGCCATTTTAAAAGCTTAATTTACTTTAATTTACTCCATCATGAGTAAATTTGTTACAAGAACATATTAAAAACTTCAAAAACACACATTTTATTGGAGAGAATCTTAAAAAATATAAAGTTTTGATTGCTTAACTTGTTAATTTTTTAAGCTATTTTATTTTAAAGGCATCCATGCTTCTCTAACCCACATACTTTCTCTTCTCGACTCACAAGACTCTTTGCATTTCTAGTTTAACAGCACTGGAACATAATCAGACCCATTTCATTGTTTCACATTTTTTGCACATCATTTAGAATTTTTCTTCATCACGATCATTTGTGCAATCCTGCTGACTCTTTGTGTATTTGATTGAAACCACCTTATAATTAAGTTCAAATTGACATAAAGTACTAATCATAGGAGACCACGCCTTTTCTCATTAAACATGAATAAATACAATAAACCTTTGGCTTTATGAGCTCCATCGCTAAACAATAAAACAGATCCTATGATGAGGTTAATCAGTCTGTTTGAACAGTAATTGTGGGAAAGGAACTGAAAACAACAATTATCACTATTTCTAGTTTTAAAATATTTATTTCACTATCTAAGGTCTTTTTTTGAGATAGGAAGTTGCTCATTTAAAAGCTAAAAAACAGTCTAAATAGGTTTTCTGGAGCTTTAAACCACTGGAGTGCCGCTTTTCTCCTTCAAAATCTACTGGAATGACGTTGACCGTGTTAACAGTGGAAAATTACCAAATATGTTAAAAATTTTGTGTTTAAGCGTTACTGGTGTCAAAGGGTTAAATGCAAGTGAAGTTTGGAGACTTACTGCTTGTGGTGCTGCGCTGAAGTCCTCTCAGAAGATCCCTCTTTTCTCTGTGATGACAGTACTGCCTCTGAACCCAGTGAACCTAAAACACAAATACATTTAAAGTCCCCCTCTGATGAAAATCCTGTTTATTGAGTTTTTAAACACAAAGCCTCATCTGTTCCTAGTGTCTAGTTCAGGTTCTGGAGAAGAGAAGATGGTATCTTCACATTGACTGCAGTCAAATGAGCCGCCGTTCACATTTCTGTGGTCAAATCAGCATCACTGGATTTTTGGTGTGAGTTTCATCCAATACTTACGGTAGCAGGACTGAGAACGCTGGAAAATCTCCACCAGACTCCACGGAGCTTCTTGATGTGACCACGGAAATGTGAACGGCGGCTCATTTGACCGCAGTTGGAAAGGATTGTAAATCAATGAAAGAGCATTTTGATGTTAGCTTTGATTATTTTATCAAGAACTCTGAGAAACCAATGATTGAATGTATTGATCACAGTCAATAAACATTGGAGAATTAGCTAAAAGAGTCTTTGGTGAACTGGAAGGAGAAAGAATCAGGATTTTGGAGGAAGTTCTGTCCATGAAGATCTTCACTTCCTCGTCCAGCTGACATCCGGATCAGAACCATACGGCTGGACATTACCCAGATTGATGGATGTTTTTATGTGAATATTTACGCTAGTGAGACACAGAGCTATCATAATCTGACATGAGGGAATCAGAGGCGGGGCTAGCCCCCTCAGAGGAGATTTTGGAAACGGAGGCTTCAGATCAACATGAAAAATGACTTTTTGAGACATTTAGGTTGTGGGATTTTGGATAAAAACGTCATAATCATAATTAAAACACTACTGGGAACAATTTTTTTGTTTTTTTATTAAAAAGAAATTGTCCAAGGGAGACTCTAAACTTTAAACTATGGCTAAAAAAAAGAATTAGAAGCGCTTCACTTCCATCCAACCACTTTCTGTTTTGTTTTAAATCACTTTTTGCAAGGACAGCAGAAAAGGTGCACACAAAATACGCTTCTTTCTTTTGTTTTATTCTATTTTGAGGCAAAAAAAATGAACACAGGTACAGCTGAAGAGGAAAGTAAAAGGTTTCCTGTTCACTGGACTAAAGAGCAGTCGTTTGCTCTCTCCTTGGTGCTGCCATTGTCCTGGGTTAAAGCTACAAAAACACTCTGCCTCACCTACACCTCTGTCCTTCACACACACACACACACACACACACACTCTCTTTCATGGGCTGCTGCGTGCAGCTTTGATCTGATAGAGGCGGGTCCTTGTGAAGGTTGGTGCAGTAAATCAAACAACAGATCACACATACACACACGCATCCAGTGCATATCACTGTCAGGGCACTATTGTCCTCTCACACTTAAATTAGAGTGGAAGAGGTTGAGAATAAATACTATTGAGAGGCGGCTGTAGTCTTTTATGTCCTAAAAGCCTGCTCCTTTTATTCTCCCTTCATGTTCTTCAATTAGACTCAATTAACAAAAGCTGGGAGCTGGTCTTAACTACCGGCAGAGGACAGCTGTTAAAGCTGGAATGCTGCATACGTGATATTAAATAAAGATGACATGGAGAGGATGTGAAGGGAGTGCAGATCTGCAAATGGAAAAATAGGGTTTATTTTAAGGTGCCAATAAACTAAATTTATGTTGTTTTTTTATGCGTCACAAATGTATATCAGCAGTATATCTCATTTTATATAATAGCCGTGTAATGCACATTTTTATTCATTACCAGCTATAATGATAATAATAAGTATGTGTGTGAAAAAACAACAATGTTATATGTTGTTGTATAATAAATCATTAAATAGCAAACATGGCAGACACACTCCAGGAGGTTTTTTTCTTTTAAAGTCCTTCAATAAACTGTTGAAAAACCCTTTAATATTTTGCTGATAATCATGAACTTTTTCTATGAATAATTATATATATATTTTTAAACTTGTTATAAATGCTCGAACCTTTTTCCACTTTCAGATCCTTTAAAGTTCCACTCTGATCATCTTTTGGGCTATTTCTAAAATCGTTCTCAGTGGTCTTTTAATTGTGATGTCACAGTTTTTAGTCAAAATTTAAAAAAAAAAAGAAAAAAAAAACTGTCATTTACTGGGACATAGTTTCTCCAGAGTGGCAGGTGTTCATTAGACTGTTGGCAAAAAGTAAGCCTGCCCCTATTTCCCATCATCCCTCATTTATACTCCAGTTTGCAGCCTCAACCTAACATTAACGGTACAACTAAACTGATTACCAATATAGAGCTTTCCAGACATAGGTTGTGTCCAAATAGTGCGTTCTCCAATTTCTAGTGCTGTCCGAATCTACTAATTCCACTCAAAATTTCCCTGAAGTCTTTGCGAAAAACTAGCGTACATCAACGCGCACTAATTTAGCGGATGTAGACCACAATGCATTGCGGTCGAACAATTTCGAACAAAAAAGTGTTTAAATGTAATTTTTGAATAAAGAATCCACATTTTCACCATCAGAACACAGTGGAGTCATAAATAAACACTGTGAAATGTTCATTTTTATTCAATTTTTACTTTGTGAAATCGGTGACGTCACATCTGGTTTTTGGAAAAACAAAAGAAAAGTAGTGAGCATCGTGTCCGATTTACTTTTACAATCCAGAGCACTATATGGTATTTTAGTAGTTAGGGATTAGGGGGGAATTCGGACACACCCATAGATTCCAGTTCAGATGAGGAAAACGAAGACGCTCATGGATCTATTTGCCTGCAAGTGGATTCATCAGAATGGAGTGGAGCAGGGAGGTTGAGGTACGCCACGTGTAGCTTCTACATCACAGCTACAAGATTTTTCAAACATCAATCTTTGTTTGCTACATATAAAAAGCTATTTTAATCTTAATTATCTTTAAATATGTCCTCCAGCATGAAAACATGCTTTTCTATTAGGTCTTTTGATAAAAACATGGAACGTGCATGGATCTTTACGTATCACAGAACTACAAGTCTGTATGTGCGTTTGTGTAGATGTGTGTCCTGACTACCTTGTTAAAGTCCTCGAGCCCCCTCCTTTACAGGAGCAGCTAGAACACGGTGATCAATACACATGATAGGAAGCTAATCGCTCTCTGTCAAACCAGACCCTGCCAGCTACTAATGGCACATGCTCAACAAGGATGTGTGTTTGTGTGTGAGTGTTTGTGTGAGCCGGTCGTAATGGCAGATTGAGTTCTCTTTAGGGGGTGTTGCTCAAGGTTAGACTCAGGGGACAAGGTGCAATTGACCACACTATCCATGACACTGACCCCTGCAGATTCGGCGCATTCATCATCAGACTGTCATACGTGGGCAGACCCACAGTAAAGCACAGTTTCATGAAGAAAACAGCTGAAGACACAATGCAGTAAAAGTAAGAGTCAAATACAGAGGATTTGTCTTCCTTCAAAATAAAAGTCCAGTTTGAGAGGGAGTCAGGAGGTTTGCAAAAGACAAAGACAAAAAGTGTTTCAAAAATAAAAGTATGGCTAAACACTACCAGAGGTCAATCTGACAGAAACACAATGTAAAAAAAGAGTTGAAAAAAGTAGAATTGCACATGTAACTGTGTTTAACCTAGAGCTGGGCGATATGGCCAAAAAAAATCATCTCCGATTCTATATTCGATTTTAATCCATTTTCTCCCTCCCTATTTTTAATTTCTTTAACAAAGGTTATAAATTACATAATATTTTTAACAACAATTTTACTTTAATATTTCCTTTGGAGATTGGATCAAAGCAGAAAAAGGCAGCAGGTGTTTTGTGAGCCACTGCTAGCCTTAGCATCCTATAAAGAGAAATAATACAATCATCCGACAGAGCAACAGATTTCAAACTGATTTGATGCTCCAAGTTTGAAGTCACAACCTTAGTGACCAAAATTGAATTTTTGACTGAGCAGTCAAGTTGGCTAGTTGAAAAAGAAAATCTAAGTATATTTTTACTAAATATATTATTACATTATTTTACTAAGAAATGTACCTGTTTTTTTGTTTTGTTTTTTTTAATGTTTTCAGCTCAACAACGGCTCTGTAATGTTACAAACATATTAATAGTTCAAAGTAGATTTGTGTCTGGTATTATTATATTTATCAAATACATTTTTTTATAAATGTACTATAATTTATTGTTGCTTTTATTTATCCGCCTTGTCTTAAAACATTGCCCGACTTTGAACCGATCCTGTGTTTACATGTAGGAGACACAGGACAGACAGTTAGCATTAGCAGCTAGTATCGTAGCATGCTAGCATTAGTGCGTAACAACACTGCTGTCTTCAAATCAACACTTTTATTTAACTTTCTGTTGTCAACCAGCAGCTTTAGCCTTCAGTTCTGTGCTGTTGAAAATCGCTGCACGCCCCACTGCTGCATCAGCCAGAGAGCTAACGGCTATATGGAGACGATTAGCATGGAGATGATTAGCATGGAGATGATTAGCATAGGGAGGTGGTGGTGTTTTGCAAACAAGCTTTTTCTTTCACTCTGCTGCGTTTCCATAACACATTAGCGCAAAACCTTATTGAAATTTTTGGAATAAAAAAAAAAAAAACAGTTTCGCAATGACATCGTTTCCATTAAATCCACTAAATTGCGATGAAGCACAAACCAACTCATGCGATAAGTCATTAAAACTTGATAGATGAGATCAAGTATCTTTTTTATTTGATTCACTATAAGGGAGCATTTCGATGACGTCACAGCACTGTCTGGTGCGTGCGTGAGAAGCCTGTTCAGCGGTTAAAAAAAACATTCTAACAAGTAAGCAGCTGGACCTTTTTTCTGTTTGTAAACACGACAACATCCATTTAAGTTTGTCACGACACTCAAAGGAGACGTCCGCTTCTAATTCAGGCTGCAAGCCGCAAAAGTGCGACTACAGATGAAGTGAAAATCAAATCTTGGTTGGTGATTTTACAGAGGAGCTGTATGATTTCGTATGATACACAGCTTTTAATAAGTTGTGACGTTGTCTCTCGTGGTGCCCGCTGAGCTACACTCAGTCAACTACTTCCTACCAAGAAGCGCATTCATTTCGAAAAAAGTGTTTTCATTACAGTTTTGCGAGAAATGTCTATTTCGAATCGTCCCGAATACCACCTCCTCTAAGAGCAAAAATGTTTTTTCCGAAAAATGCCAGTTCTTTTTTAAATTGTGGTGTTTCCATTAGGAGAATTTGTTATTGAAATTCCAATTTGCGACATTTCAGAGTTAATAGAAATACAGCTACTGAAGATTCTCCTCTGTTAGCTGCAGCTTTGGAAAATACGGACAGGCTAACTTTACACCAAGCCCGGAGAGTTGAGAAAATGAAATCTCGATTTTCAAAAAATTAATCATCCAAAACGGGGGTCGGCAACCTTTAACAGTAGTTGAGCCATTTGTAGGGGTGTTGCGGATCACGGATTATCCGTGGTCCGTACGGATCAGAAGCCACGGTTCGGGACACGGTTCGGACACGTGTGTA
>NC_050527.1:21414323-21440986 GCF_002922805.2 Oryzias melastigma | reverse complement strand
TAGCCAAAAACATCAGTTTGTTGCTAAATTATTAGCTAAAGCCCAAATTAGCATACAATTTCTCAGTAGACTAAATTAGTCAAAAATGTTAACCTGTTGCTAAAATAGAAGCTAAACTCGAAATGAGCCTAAAAACTCCATAAGATAACAAATTAGCCAAAAATGTTAGCATGTTGCTAAAATAATAGCTAATCTCCTTTTTTTTTTTATTGCTATTTTATTTTTCTTCACCCAGAGAGCCACCATGGAGAGATAAAAGAGCCACATGTGGTTCTGGAGCCGCAGGGTCCTGACCTCTGGTCTGAAACAACAAATTCGAATTAATATCGATATATTGCCCAGCCCTAATTTAACACCTGATGCGTCGCCGGTGACGCTCAAACACAAAAACTTTAATGTAGTGTAACTTTTCAACCATTAACATGATCAACGTCATTCCAATGTCTGGAATGACATTGATCGCGTTAACAGTCGGAAAATTACAGTAAATCAAAGAACATAGACACTAGAGCTCCAGTATTAAAGGGTTAAATCCATCGATGAATGATGTGTGTGTGTGTGCGAAGGTTGTGTGAGTCTTTTTGTGCGTTCACGTGACACTCCAGTGTCTCCGCACAAATGAATGAGCGGATGGATGCCAGGCAGCTGCAGAGGTGCGATAGCCGAGTCGGGCTCCACAGATATCAGCGCTGACATTTTGGGCTTCAGTTCCCACCCCCGGCCCCACGGGAAAGTGAAGCCCAATGGCGGTGGCGGTGGTGGTGGCAGTGGCCACCCCACCAACGCCACATCCACCCTCTGCCCTCTGGCTGTCAATCAAACCCCCGTGCTTGGTGATGCTTTGTCGGCGTGGCCCCGGCTGGACGCATTACGCAGACGTGACTCTGCACGCCGCTGATTTCTATCTCCCTTTCTGTCTCTTCATTCATCTGCCCGACTGAAAGCCCCGATCACAAGAGAGAATGGACGGAAAAAAGCGTTGAGTGTAACAACTAGCTAAAAAAAAATCAGAAAAAGGTGTGAAGAAGAGGGCTGGCTGAAAAATAGAAAAAACTGAAACAGATAACAAGCAGATACACCCCCCTCCCTCTAGCTTTCTTTTGGGGCACCTTTTGGCCTTCTCTCCCTCCTTCGCCTCACCCTCCCCATCCACCCGTAGGCCCTCTGGTGTGTTGCTCACTCCATTGTGTCAGCCTTCAGAAGTGCTCAGTTTGAGTGGCAGGCCGTCACAGATCAGTTCCCAGCTAAAGCGGCCCGGCAGGCCAGGGTGACGGGCCAGGAAGGGATCTAAGTGGGGTTTATCAGCGCTTCTTAACGCCTCTCTGGCTCCCTGACACAAAAGAGAGGGGGTATTAAACATCTAAAGCAAACCAAAAGGCGTGAAAGCTCCTTATAGGGCCGCAGGATTGCGGATGTGACTGGAGTCTTAAAGCAAAAGGGGGAAAAAATGGTGTAAAATGAAAAAAAAACACAAACAACTCAACACTAAAGGAAGAACGAAGAGTAAAGTCATTTCTTCTGTATTGAAGAGAAAGAAAAAATGTTTTCAAGCTTCCCACCTTTAACATAATAACAATCTCATCTATGAAGCTGGAGATGAGCGATAAGATTTCACACGCCAAACAATGTGGAGAACATTTATATTTTTGAAGAAAAGGAAACAATATTTCTCACTTCTAATAAGTTAGAGAGGAAATATCCAGAGAAACACAATGTTTCATACCTATGAAGAAGATCGGATGACGGAAGAATGAAAAGACGTGAGTGGGAAGGCATGTCCAAACGTTCACAAAGTAAATAAAAATGGCAGAGAAACTCTAATTAGAAGACAGAACAGTGGATAATTCGAGTTACCGCGGTCACGTTCGGAGTTTTAGCTTACTGTCAAACTGTCACGGAAGACGTGTCATTAATGAAGACAGCAATTTTACTGAGAATAATCCTGTGAGGCACATCTGCTGCTGTAGATGAGAAGGATTAAAACACATTCATATTCTTAATGCACTGCATGATTTAGGTGTGAAAGGCAAACTCAGCTCTATAAACCAGAAACATTCAGCAGCAGTTTAGCAAAATAACACACTTTATAAACAGAGACTGGTCTTTTGATCAGCAGAGATTGAGTAAACATTACAAACGGTTGCTCCAACATTCTGTTTCTGTTTCAATCATAGAAATACCACATGTAGAAGTTCCTTAAGTGACCACAAGGAGCTGGTTTCAGAAGCAAGTATTTTTCCATTAATTCATACGTTTAAAGGACTACTTTATAGTCCCACTCTGATCATCTTTTGATCTATTTTGTTTTCTATTAATGCTGTTTTTAGCAAAAAAATAAAAGAAACATCCCGCGACCCCGAAAGGGAAGAAGCGGTCTGGAAGATGAATGAATGAATAAAAGAAACATGTCTTTTCAGGACATAGTTTCTGCAGAGCTGCAGGAGTTCGTCTCGCCCCCACTTCCCATCATCATATCAATTAATACATCAACCAATCATTTATTAAACAGGACAGGATTAAAACAATGGGGCCTGACTCCGTTAAAAACTGTTTTCTTAGCAGGTTCCTGCAGAACGGATTCCTCTGACTACTTCTTTCATATTTGAGATACTCTGCAGTGCAGATCTGATGGACCTAATGCTCTCCGATCTCAGGGCGTCTGCTTGCTGTCTGTCCCGAGTGTGCAAACAGAAAAAATGAAAATGACTTTTCAACATAGAGCACCTTCAGACTGGAACTTTCAGCAAAAAATAATTCAACAACTTTGCCTCCGTTTCACATTATTTTGAAAGACCTGGAAACGAAATCACTAACCTGTAACTGTTTTAATGCATTACTTTTCTTATACTGTTTTACTTCATCATATTTACGGTATTTTCCTGAGAATAATTCGCATCTTTTTTCATAGTTTAGCCAGGGGTGCGAATCATACCCAGGAATGACTTATGTGTGTTTTGTTTTTTGTTTTTTTTTTCATAAATAGGTTCATATATTTGTTATTTTCCCAGTAAACACTGATTGTCCTTCAGCAGTTGTTTCCTCTACAACCACTAGACGGCGCTGTGTCTTAGTATAAGTATTTGCTTTTGACAGCAGCAGAAGAAGTGTCGCCCAAAACAAACATGAAAGAAAATCTGATTGTTTTCCTCTAAAACTTTGATATTTTTCTTGTTTGTATTTATTTTTTAGCTACGTTCGGCTTGGGGAATTTGTGTGACTTATACACCAGAGCGACTTATATTTGATTTTCTTCTTCTTGATTATACATGTTTTGCTTTTGCGACTTATCCTCTGGAAGATACGGTATTTATTTTTTTGTATATTTTAATTCTATGACATGTCCTGGGTGAGTGTAATATTTGCCTCTTGACCAGAACTCACTTGAAAAAGAGATCAGTGGATCTCAATGGGATTTTTTTCCTGGTTAAATAATAGATAAATAAAATAAATAAAAATAAAGAGCATAAAATCAAGACATAATACACAGCAAGACAAGCAGAAATAAGCAGTCAACAACAGTATAGAAAATAAGCATGAGGGTTGGGGCTACAGTTTGATCCAGATTCAAGCTCAGATGAGGAAAACATAGACGTTCATGGATCTATTTATCTGCAAGTGGATGCAAAGTATTTTCTACATCAAAAAAAGGCTCTTTTTCAAACAGCATTTTTTCATCTGCTCCTGATTCACAATGATTTGAATATATAAATATTCAGAAATACAATTTCCAGATTGATTTTCTTTATTTTTGTCCTCTATAATCAGAAAAATGCTACAAGAACATGTTAAAAACTAGGGCTGGGTTAATAAAATCAATTAATCAATTTGAGCTTAATTGATCAATAATCGATTCATGAAAAATATAGATCGATTTAGCAAAGAAAGCTAAAGTCTGCTAGCTTGATGCTAACGTTTTATGGAATTTCCCATAGGACGGCTAATGCTAACCCTCGGTTGACCTAAACATACATTTATGACAAAATGAACATCTTTACAAAGATGAATTTTCCAAAATCTTAGAAGGAAATATTTTTAAAGTAACCATTTGTGGACTAAAACTTCGTTTTTTACCTCATACTGTCTTCTTCTTCTGGAATAAGGTGTAATGTTATAGCGCGATCGCCACCTAGTGGCCAAACTGAAACGCCCTCCTCGATTCAGGCTCTTGTGAAACAAATTGTATAATTTTTGGAAATTATAATCGATACCTAGCCCTATTAAAAACATACCAGAAATTTTCATTGGAGTGGGTCCTTAAGCTTGAAATCACAGTTGTACAGTCTGGTTGCTCTTAACAACAGCTTTGATTTTTTTCTCTTTTTTTTTATACAAATCAATGAGTTATAAGAAAGTTTTTGTTTTTTATTGGCAGGTGGACTCAGCAAAACTCTCTCCTTAATCTGTCCACTTAAAGCAGCCTGCTATTCGCTCAAGTGGCTGCATCAATAAGTTGCATCTGCGCCTTTGATTAACTACACACACTTTAGGAAGGAAAAGACAAATCTAATCACAGGGTGTGTACATGCTGCAGGGAGGCGCTTGATTCATGTGTGTATGGGAGGAAAACACCAGCAGGGGCCAGTGTGTGTATGTCAGGTGCCAGCAGGGGGTGAGTACCTGAAACATTTTGGAAAAGGTCAATGCAGAGTTCAGTCACACACACGTTTTAGAAGCAAACTAGAGGTTTAAGAGTGAAGAAGAGAGAGGACAATATTCCACAAGGGCATAAGAGAAATGGAAGAAAATAAAAAAAAACTAAGTTAATTTGATAATTGCTAATATCATCACAGATTGTGAAATCCTTTTCCTCTAAATATGACCATATTTATTATTCATAGCTGATTTTCTACAATTATTTTATCATTAGCAATCTAATTAATCAACTACAGAATCTTTCCTTGCTTTAAGGAGGCCTGCATCAGTCAGGATTATGAGGAGGAAGGCAAGCTCCTCCTCTGAGGACTGAACTGTGTGCATGTGTGGATTAAATGTGTGTACTGGCAACAAGAATGTGGTAAAAATCTGAAAAAGTGCGTCATTGCACCTCAGCCATGTCTTTATATCTGCAACAGAGGATGTTCTTTCAAGGAAATGTCTCTGTGGATTAGAACAAGCTGTTAATGACGTACTGCAATCATTTAGATTTTGGTTTCATTTACAGCACATGTGTCAAGGCCCGGGGGCCAGATCCGGCCCTCCAGGTAATTCTATCCGGCCCTTCAGATCATTTTAGTTTATTGTTATTAATGACCTGATGTTATCTTGCAATCATTTCTAACTTATAACTTATAATTTAGACAAAATGTATTTTTATGTAATGTAAAGTAATACGTTATTTAAGGTTTTAGTTTATTTATTCTGTAATAATATTCCTGCCTTTTTCTTATTCATAATTATGTTAAAAAGTTACAGTTTTCAAATAAAAAAATAATAATATTCTGCTAGCTTTTTGGACTATTTTGGTATTTACTGTGATTTTTTTAGGCCATTTTGGAGTTAAGCTAATATTTCAGCTACATGTGTGCTGTTTTGACTAATTTAGCCTTTTTATTTTTTACTTTTTGCTTGTTTTTTAGGCTGTTTAGGATGGAGTTGGCTTAATATTTACACCCTAACTGTTTTAGCTAATCTAGGCTTTTTTCAGTTATTTAGGCTATTTCGAAGTTTTTGTCAGCTACATACTAGCTGTTATGGTTATTTATTTATTTATTTATTCTTTTGGCATTTAGCTAATGTTTTTTGTTGAACGATCTTCAGCGTTTTCAGAGATCAGCTCAAGGCAATTTCAGCTATCAGCTTCAGCGTTTTTTTCAGGTATCAGCATTAGCATCTTCAGCTGCCAAATTCAGCTTACAGCATTCACACTAGAATTATCACAGGTAATGCTTTATATCTAGTTCACATTATGTCAAAAAGTTATTTTTTTAAGTTTAAAAATATAGTTTTAGAATGGTAAATAAATGTTTATCCTGTTCGGCTCGCAACCTAAAGTGTGTTTTAGATTTTGGCCCCCTGTGCGATTGAGTTTGACCCCCCTCATTTACAGAATCAGAGTAAGACAGAGCACTATGGGCATTTGTTTCACGAAAAAAAGTTTAAAGCGCTTACTGCAGTTTAATACAACATAACAATACTAGCTACTTATATTTCAAGGTAACAAAACGGCTCATTATGTCAACAGGAGTGATGGAACAAGGAAGATAACATTTAATCTAATGTGGATTGTGTGGAATGTAAACAAACTGAACAGAGAATCACATCTCTCTGATTAGGATCTTTTGGTCTGTTGACAAATTTGAAGCTCAGCTCATAAACAAAAGCGTATTATTGTTCTGAATTACTACAAAAGGAGGGAAACGCAAAGAAGCCAACATGCCGATCTACTAAACACAGTGTGAAGCCTTTGTGTGTGTGTTGTGTGGCCCACTGGAAGCATGGTTGAATCCACGCTGCATTCAGCTCAGCTTCACCTAATATAAAAAAAACTCTAGGCTGTGTCTAAATTCCCTCACTACTGACTATATAGTCTGTTTGCCATTTTCTAGTGCGGTCTGAATCTACAATTACAAAATCAAGTCCAAGAAATTTCCCAGAAGCCTTTGCGAAAAACCAGTGTGCATCCTTGCTCACTCCATTAGTACATATAGACCAGAATGCATAGCGTTTGAACTATTTTTGCGGGGGAAAAAAAGTGTTAAACGGTAATATTTTAATAAACCATCCATGTTTTCATCAGTGGATTCATGAATAAACGTTGTGAAATGTTCGTATTGATTTGATTTTCTCTTCGTAAAATCAGTGATGTCATATCTGCTGTTTAAAAAAAAAATGAGTGAGAATGGTGTCTGAATTGCTTTTAAAATCCAGAGCCCTAGATAGTCCTGCACTACATAGTTTATAATACCAGGATGGGAATTTGGACATAAGTTCACTTCATCTTTTCCTGATTCTACATTGGGTTCATGATTGAGCAGGAAATGTTTAAATATTAAATTTTTTTACATCAGTAGGGTTAAACGTTTTTTGCTTTTTTTTGGATGGAAATATTAAGTCTATGAAATGCTTTTTAGAATGATCGTTTCTGTGTAAAGCAAAGCCAAAGGTTTCTGAAAAACCAGAACTGGAGTCCATCACCAGATATGTCAGTACTGTGGAACCAGGTCTCAACATTTTGTCAAATTAGTATTACATTTAAAAGTAAAACTGCTTTTTTGTTTGTTTTTTGGGTCTGTGTGTTTTTTTTTTTTTGTTTTACAAATGTTCAGATTAAACTGAAATTCTGAGTGTGCCACTTTTACTGCTGTTCCTTTTAGGATTCATATTTAAGAATAAACAGATAAATTAGTAGTTAGTATCTTTGATTCTGGTTCCAACCCTGGCTTGGACTTTCTTTTTGAAGTTTGCATGCTTTCCAAGAGCAAACCTCTCCACTAGATTGAAAAATATTGATGAATAACAAGAATTTTGTATTGGCAATAAATAACGTATTGAGGTTCCTGTGGGGCCTAAAAAACATCTAACTTTAAAAGGAAAATTAAGGCAGAACAAAAAGATCACTGAGTTGTGGTTTTGTTAAATTGGTGTACAGTAGGGCTGCCACAATTAGTCGACTAATTGACTATTAAGATAGTCGACGACTAATTATTTGTCGATTAGTCGTTACTTTATATTATATAGAGTCAGAGTGTAGTAAAGTTGAAAGTTATAATGATGTTCAGCTAGCTTTTTGGACTATTTTGGCATTTATTAAGGTTTTTTAGGTTCAGCTAAAATTTCTGCTTCATGCTAGCTATTTTGGCTAATTTAGGCTTTTTTTGTTTTGTTTTGTTTTTTAGGCTAATTTGGAGTTTAACTAATATTACAGCTGCCTGGTAGCCATTTTGGCTAGTTTAGACTTTTTTTTGTTTTTTAGGCTGATTTGAAGTTTAACTAATATTTCATCAACATGCTAGCTATTTTGGCTTATTTGGGATTTTTCAGTTTTTTAGACTAATTTGGAGTTTAGCTAATATTTCAGCTGCATGCTAGCTATTTTGGCAAGCTCAGCCTTTTTTCAGTTTTTCAGGCTAATTTGGAAAATAGCTAATATTTTAGCTGGCTATCAGCTTCAGCGATTTCAGCTATTAGCCTCAGCTATTTCACCTATCAGCTTCAGTGTTTTTAGCAATCAATTTCAGCATCTTCAGCTATCAGCACTAGCATCTTTAGCGGCCAAATTCAGCTTATAGCATTCATATTAGCATTATCTAATTTCTAGATGGCCTAAAGCTAATGATAGTTAAGATGTGTACTTTACATCCAGTTTGTGAATGACCCGATTAGTCGACTAATCAGAAAAAATAATTGGTAATTAGTCGACTATTAAAATAATCATTTGTGTTAGCACTAGTGTACTGTATTTTTTCCAAGTGTTGTGTTTGGTTGTATGTGGATGTTGTCTCTGGGTTCACTTTGGATTTATGTTGACATGTCACCGCAGATTCTCTTTATTTAAAACATCCACATTCTAACTTCTTGGTCGTGAATGCTTTTAGGATTTTTTTTCCAAATAAAAGAAAATGCTTTAACTTAAATTGGAATTTTTTCTGCTATAATTTAGAAAGAAAAATGAAAATCTAGCAAATGATCAAAATAAAAAGATGGCTGGTAGAAAGAACAAATGTCTGCATTTGCAAATTCTCATTATCCAAGAGCATTATTCCACTAAATGTATAACTCATTACAAAATGCGGGACATTTCAGAGGTGTAAATTAATTTTCTGGTAAAGTTCTGAAAGTATAAAAGTAATTAAAGTTACAGTTTAATGAAATCATGAACCATTCATGGAGTCACTGGAGATTACACCTAAATTACCTCAATTAATCACATGCACGAGAATAAGTCTGAGGAAAACACCAAATCAGAAAGTTTTCAGCATGTGGAATGTGTGAGTGAAGGTGGACTGTGAGCCTCATGGAGAAGCTTTCAGACGGGGAAGCGGTCCAGCGTACCCTGCTCTAGTGACGACGGGGCTGGTCCTATACCTCCTTCAACCCCAGTCGGGGTGGGATGTCTCTTTGGGGGACTGTTGCCCTGGCAACAGCATCCTGAACTCAAAGGGTGATGCAGAAAGGTGCGTTGAAGGATAACAAGACGGCGTTTGGAACAGGGACATAAATGACAACTTTCAACCATGACTCGCCACACGGCTTTTTTTTTTTTTTGCATCCTTCTCACTAATCAACACTAAACCTGATTAAAACAGCAACATCAGCCAAATGAACTGCATTTGCATACACACGCTGGGTAAAATCAGAACTGATGCCAGAGTGTGAATTCCCCATGACACGGCCACGTTAAAATGTATCAAGCAGTCATGCCTAAGTAGCTGAACACTCTGATTTGCCTTAGTTACAAATCTATTTCCCGCTGTGTTACACAGACAGTACAAGTCAGAGCCCCACTCACCTCCTCCCTTCCTCACATTTGGAAGATTATTTCCAGCTTAAAAAAGCCTTTACTCTAATTATTGGACCAGTTCAAAACACTTACCCCCACTGCAGCAGCCAGGCCGTCCTCAAAGCAGGTTCTGTTTGGGCGCCCCCTGCTGTCTTTCAGGGTGTAAAGACCTTTAATGCTGCCAACCTGCACACAGGGAAACACAAAAACTCACTAGAGGCAACATCTGCTTTTTGTTTAATAACTCCATGACCTCTAAACTTCAGGTCATTAAAAAAAAAAAAAAAAAAAAATTGGGGGAAAAAAATTCTATTCGTGGATACAGAGAGAGGGTTAAAACACATAGCATCTCCCGCTTTAATCACCCACATGACCCTTTGGACTGCCCGATTTCATCGTGTCCCCCACGGCCATCTGTCTTGTGTGGGTTTTTCTGAGAGAGGTGGGATGAAATCAAATAGCACAGAGTTTATCTAACCTTATCCGAGGCTTTTCATTTCCAAGCCCTATAAACTCAATCGTATTGAACGCCTGGGAGAGTTAGAACTAACTAAGTGAAATCTACTCGGCAGCAATTGTGTGCCAGGAGCATGTTGTGTGTCTGTGTGTGTCTTACTGATTCTATCTTCCTTCACTTTCATTCTCTCTATTCTCTGTCCCTGAGGTGCATCAGGGCTGAGACCGCCGAGTAAATTGTCCCAAATTGAGTTCCTTCTTGCCAGCAGATACAGGCCACATCCCGACCATTTAGAGCGCGGCAGAGGGGGGGGAGTGAAAACAATCACAGCACTTGCTTGAAAAATTTCCCTCTAATTTCTTTCCTTGGATTTTTCTCTTTTCACCCTTCCTGTGTGTGCTTCTTTTGCTCCTTTCCAGAGCTGATTTCCCTGTTGCCTTTCTTTCTTTCTTTCTATTTTTCTTTATTCTTCTGCCTCTCCATCTTTATGTCACCCTCTCTGTTTCTTCCTCGTCTTTGTCTGCGGCTGTAAATGTACATCCATCTTTCCCCGCTCAGCTTGGCTTTTGCTTTTCTTTGATGATCCGCTCCTCTACGGCTGGCTCATCTCTCTCCCTCATCTCCTTTACCTTTCTTTCCCTCCCAACATTAATTCCCTTCCTGCGCTCCACCCCCTTTCCAGTCCTTCCTTCTGCTCTCTCTCATCCCTCCTTCCACGGCTGGCTGTACCCGATGACATAGTACCCATAAGTGCAGACATCCTGGGTGGAGGAGTCTGGCTCTGACAATAATCACACACCCAGTTTATAACACCGGCAGCCCAGCTGAGCTGAGCTGAGCTGAACTGAGCACACCCGGCTCCCCCGGCACCAGCACACTCCATTTAACTCAGCAGGGGGCAGCAGGCTGGCTGGGGAGGGAATGAAGCAGAAGACAGAGATGGGATGTCTGTGTGTTTTTAGAGGAGTGGGTTTTTTAGGGGGGTTATGCAGACGAAAAGACTGCATAGGCAGAACAGGAAATAACAAACACCTGAAACAGGAAGCAGGAATGAACGTGAAGAACAGTTTAAGTTAAACTGAGTTTAAGTTTTGAGATTCAAAATTAAAAAAAACATGTTTCAGGATCATAACATCGATCCCTTCACTACCTCTCAGTTTCAAATACTCATAAATTTAGCAATAGTGAGGTGACAAAATATGTTATCTAAAACAGCACTATTGAGGTATTCTGTATTTGTTAAATGGAAGGTGAAAGTACATATTCCAAAAAGTACCCAAACCCCAGAACACCAGATCTTCTATCACAAGCATCAAGTTTCCAACTCAAAAAGAAGATAAAAGCTTTTAAAAATGTCACAGTTTTATTAAAACCTTAAAGTCCCCCTCTGATGAAAATCCTGTTTTTTTAGTTTTTTTAGTTCCAGCTCCAAAAGCCACGCCCCCTCAGAGGAGATTTTGGAAACAGAGACTTCAGATCAACATGAAAAATGGCTTTTTAAGTTATTTAGGTTGTTGGATTTTGGTTAAAAACTTCATAATTATAATTAAGACACTACTGGGAACATTTTTTTTCATTTAAATAAAAAAAAATGTCATTGGGGACTTTAAGTTTTTAAAGTCAGCTGACTGTGGCACAGGTTTAAATGTGCACATACAGCACGTCTTACTCTGAGTACAGTTTTTGTACAAAACTGCACAAACAGAACTAACTGTTCTGTCGGTTGCTACACAGAACTCTCCGTGGTTCTGATCTTTTGACCACAACTATATATTTTGGCAGGGATGAGCCACAAACAGCAGTTTCTTTTTGCAGTAATTCATCATAATCTTAGTTCTGTAGAGTTGAGACAAAGATGAATCTGTGGAATCAAAGAGGAACTAGAATACCCACTTCGTTCTGTGCTTACAGATAGATGTATTTTTATTTTACAAATTGTTGTCTGCTTTTTGGTCTGTTTGACTGGAGTCTAATGAGCTATGTTCTGCAAAATGATAACTATAAATCTGGCAATCAAAAGGTTTGTGCAAAACTATCTTCTAAAGTTTTGATGTAAGCATTAACAGTATTTCTTGGCTTGATTAATATTTCTTGTTCAGAATAAAACAAAACAAGCATGTTTGAATGTGTTGCTGATGAGCCTCAAAAGGGTCAACGTTACATGACTAACTCTGATTGACTAACACACACACAAGACGTCCACACAACGAGACAGCACAACCATAAATAAGAATCAGAGCAATTTCAAGTCAGCTGCAAACAAACACAAACACACCTCCACACGCACACACACATTCCTGTGCAGAGCCAGTGCAGGTTCACAGCAAAACAATATGAGGCCAATCAGGGGACCATTGGAATGGCTCTCCCTCTGCTAATGAAGGCACTTTGAAAAGGTAATCTAATTCACCAGCAGCAATTAAGGCTGGGAGCGCCTTGTCACTATCAATTATCCGCTCCTTCACTCATGTTCTCCTGTGCCGACGCTGAGCCTGCCTGACACACAGCTCTGTTGGACAAATCAAGCCGATCCACTAGCCGGTCACTGAGAACACTAATCATGAGCGCGCTCAAACGCAGCCTCACACGCCGAGACGCCGCACGCCTAAATAACTGCACAGTGAACTAAGTAAGCTTTGGCTTAGATGAGGATCTCCTCACAGACTGAATCTCACAGGTTGCTCCTGCAGGAGCATTGATGCTAATAAACATTAATTCAGTTTTTAATGCAACATATCTTCATAACACTGGATTTCATGCACTAACTTTAAAATGTTAGCTATTGCAAGTCTTTGGGATGTAAACTCCTTTTAACCCTTCAACTCCAGAGCTCCAGTGTTTTTATGTTCGTTGATTTACTGTAATTTTGTCTTAACGGTTGAAAAGTTGCAGTATGTTAAAGAGTTTTGTGGTTAAGCGTCACCGGCGACGCCTCAGATGTTAAAGGGTTAAGTGATTAGCATCCCTCTGTTTGTTTGCAAAGGTGTTTGTGTGGTTTCCAGAGATTTTAAACAAAGTGGTATTCCAAGAATATCCAAACTTGAAGTTGCTGCTTTAAAAAACAGTAAATAAACAGCTTATAATAATCGATTCTAAAACAAAAAAACAAAATCACATCACCTGTCCCAGCCAGCAAAGCCAAGTGGGCCCCATATGGTTTAAAAGTGGTAGAAAATGTGGGCCCTGATTGGGTTTGTCCACAGTTTCTGTGGTGGCCTCATCTGTGTATGCCCACATTGACGTAAGTAGGGACTTAGTAGGTTAGCTCGCTACGCTGGACAAGAGAGCTCTTCTCTTTTTTTTTTTTTTTTTTATCTTTTTAAAGCTTTTTTATTTACAGTATGAACAATGTAAACAACTTGACTTTGTCAATTAAAAAAAAAAAACTTTGTTACTAAACAATTTAAACGACTTGACTTTAAAAGAAGGCAAAGACCTTTGGACCCTGATGTAATGTCCATGAGTCTAGTGAGGTCTTCTTGTTGCAAGCTAGTGAGCTCCACTGCAGCATGCTACCAATCTACATCTAGCGAGCTCCTCTGTAGCATGCTAGAAAGCTCTGCTGTATTGAGTTAGCAAACTCTGCTGTATTGAGCTAGCGAGCTCTGCCATAGCAAGCTAGCGAGCTCCTCTGTAGCAAGCTAGCGAGCTCCTCTGTAGCAAGTTAGCGAGCTCTGCTGTAGCAAACTAGCAAGCTTCGCTGTATTGAGCTAGCAAGCTCCGCTGTAGCATGCTAGCGAGCTCCTCTGTATCAAGCTAAAAAACTCTGCTGTTTTAAGCTAACAAGTTCCGCTGTATTGAGCTAGCAAGCCCCGCTGTAGCGAGCTCTGCTGTCCATCAGGCGGCTGGAGAGCATAGTGAGCCTACCCACCGAGTGTCTACTTGAGTCAATGTCTGTAAACACAGGTGGGTCACCACAGAAACTGTGGACAAATCCATTTGGGGATGACATTTTCTGCATTTTTACACCATATAAGGCCCACTTGGCCTTGCTGGCTGGGGTGATTGTTTTATGCTCTGTTTTTTGATTGAAATTAGTAAATTATGAAAATTACTGTTGGTTTTTTATGTTTGTAAATAATTTGTGATATAAAACCCAAAAAATATACACTTTTTTTTAAGTTGAAACATCTAAAAAATAAAAATGAGGGCATTTTTAAAACCTTTCCTGAGATCTAATGAATTTTGTACATTTCCCAAAACCATTTCAACCTGAGAAACTCTTGAAGGGAATCTTTGCTGGAAAAAAAAATCAAAAAACTCAAATTACATCAGTGAGTAACCTTCTGCAACAAGAATATTTATCCTTCAAAGTACTTTCAAGAGGTTCTTAATGGCTAAATAGATGAAAAAGGAGTAATTTTCAGTGAGGAGACCACACTATGCTTCTCAGCTGAGCTCAGCTCAGGTCTATTCCAGCTCATTGCTTTGATTTCAGGAGCAGCAGCTTCCCTGCTTTGGTTCAGTCAGAATCCTCAAAGCAATCAGCAGGCAGTTGTTTTCTGTGAGGATGTCTCTGTCCAGAGGAACGGGTAACAGGAACAGAGCTCAGTGGAGAGAAAGAAGTAAAAACATCATTGAAATTGACAAAAAGACCAGAGATACTGAGTTACTATATTCCTGACCTGACCTGTCATCATACCAGTTATGTTTTTTGTTTCCCTATGTAAGTAAAAATGAATTATGTCACAAGATCATTTCAGCTATATGTTCTTCTGTCTCTCTCAGGTTCTGTCTGCCAAAAATTAACGTGTTTCAGTTAGTTTAGGTTTTATTTTGGAGCCAAAATTCCAGAAAATTAGACTATTTTTTTAAACAGAAAATTTGACATACTTAAATTTTAAATCACATATATTATATTACCGACAAATCAGATAAAAGAGTTAAAAAAAAAAAACAGTTTTACACTTGTGTGCACAAAATTAGTTTAAATGTAACTTCCATTTCACATCCCCACATATTTCCGATTTATTGACACTAATTAATGATAATAAAAACATTATGTCAAGATTATTTAAATATTCTTAACTATTTTATTACAAAACTTTAAGAATATAGTTTTTTATATTATTTGAAATAAATCCAGGGATGAACGGGTTATTGTCACAAGCAGAAAGCTGGTTCCATGTGCAGCAGGTTTATTAGTTCAGACAGGAACTAAGCACAGCTAAAAGTCCAAAGCTAAATCAGAGTCAGACAGGCAGAGGTCAGTCACGAGCATCGGGTAATCAGAAAAGAGACTACAATTGTCAGAGTCCAGGCTAGGGTCAGGGCAGGCGGCAGGTAATCAGAGATGAAGCAGGGTCAGAAACAGAAAATCAGGTCCAGATAGAAATGCTCAGTAATGTAAGCAGGGTGGCACAAACAATACTTTGCACTGATTGAGTCTCTGAGCAGTGCTTAAGTATCCTGTGGGTGATTGGCAAATGAGAGTCAGCTGAGTGGCATCCCGGAACTGTGCGCTGGGGATTCTGGGAAATGTAGTGCAGTCAGTACTCTGGAGATGGCTCCTGCCAGTGACCAGAGGGGGAGACAGAGCACTGACTCCCCCTCTGGTCAGTTATACTGAATACATACTGGAAAGTCCCCTGAAGGACACAGAGTCCATAATTAGCAAAAAAAACCCCAAATGTGGCCTGACCATGGAGCACAGTTCCACCTTGAAACAGTCCATTCTCAACCCACATGACGGCGCAAGAAGAGTGACTGTGACATTTTTTTCATCACAGACCTTTGGCTAGCATCTACAGGTTGTTTTATTGACAATATTCTTCAGTTAATTAATCTATGATTAAACCAGCAGGGCTGATGTCTGCAGTCGGCCATTAAAGATCTTTAACCTTGACCCTATACAGACATTTCTCCACTTTCTCTGAATGTCTAGATATTCGTTTTGTTGTGTTGCCTGGCATTGTTCACTGAAACATTGGTTTGTATCACTTAACATTTAGTTTAAATTGTATTTGTATTTTTAAAATAGCTCCCAACTTTTCTGGAATGTTTGAAATGATAAACTGTACTGACGATGACCCAAAAATGCAAGTTTCCTGTAAAGAGCAAAGCTATTGTCTTTCATTAATGCAGATGACTCTGGAGTTGGGGATTGGACTTGTCCCACTATTTTGTAGCATCAGGTTAAAGCCTGCAAACCAATTCAGCCTCCATCAGACCACCAGGAAAAAGCGGAGAAAAACTGCAGGGAGGGAGGGAGGAATGGTTAAAGTACGAAGGGTAAACAAAAACAAACACAGACATCAAGAGTCATTGAGGCAGAGTGTGAGAGCGGCATGAGGCGGTCCACCCTATGGAGAGAGCAGCAGCTGGTGTGTTCACTAACAGCCCTACAGGGGCTGTGGACTCCACAGGCTCGACGATGGAGAAGCAGGAAACAGAGAAGGGGAGGTGGCAGCATGGTGGAGGGGTATGCTAAGGGCTAAATGGGTGAACAGTTAAGCCTTGTTGGGTACAGTATTGGCAGGAAATGTAATGATGGGGAGTAATTGGTTGAACAGGCCATCAGGCAGGAAAAAAACATGGATATTAGTAGATGTTAAATGGATATTAAACCATCATTTGCATTAGAACTGGAGACATCAACAACAACAAATATAAAAAATATGAATAGCATGATTGAAAATCAGTTTTAAATATTGATTTATTGAACAGTTTACAAAGCTGCCAATACATTTGAAGCGTAATAAAATAAAATACAACTTGTAAATATAAAGTTTTCCTACTATATAATACTCAAAATTGGTTGACTTGATAGTTGTATTGGAAAAACTACCATTAATAACCGCTCCACTGATGATGCCATCTCATCTGTGGACCACACAGCCCTTCAGCACCTGGAGGGCAGGAACACCTACATCCGCCTGCTCTTCCTGGATTTCTCCTCGGCCTTCAACACCATCATCCCACAGACCCTGCTGCAGAAACTCTCTACCCTTGGCCTGAGCCCCACACTAGGGAACTGGGTTCTGGATTTCCTGACAAATAGACAACAGACTGTCAGGATCCACAACACCATCTCCCATACCCTCACCCTGAGCACTGGCACACCCCAGGGCTGTGTGCTGAGCCCCCTCCTGTTTACTCTGCTGACATATGACTGCTCGGTGAGACACTCCAGTTGCCATATAGTCAAGTTTGCAGACAACACAGCGGTAGTGGGACACATCAGCAACAACGATGAGACTGAGAGGAGGTGGAGATGTTGGTGCAATGGTGCAGAGAGAACAACCTCTGCATCAACGTGAAGAAGACCAAGGAGATGGTGGTGGATTTCAGGAAGAGCAGACGCCCCACCCCACCCCTTCACATCGATGGAGCCCCAGTGGAGCTTGTCTCCAGCTATAAGTATCTGGGTGTGCAGATCAGCGAGGACCTTTCCTGGAGCACCAACACTTCCCAGCTGGTCAAGAAGGCATACCAGCGCCTGTACTTCCTCAGGAAGCTGCGGCGGGCTGGACTTGGAGGCTCAGCCCTGATGAGCTTCTACCATGCTGCTGTGGAGAGCGTCCTCTGCACCTGCATCACCGTGTGGCACGGCAGCTGCACCATCGCTGAGAGGAAAGCTCTGCAGCGTGTGGTAAAAGCCGCCCAGAGAACTGTGGGGGGAGAGCTGCCAACCACCACCGACCTCTACATCGCAAGATGCAGGAGGAGAGGTCTAAACATAATCAAAGACCCCACCCACCCGGCACATGGTCTGTTCCAACCACTCCCATCAGGCAGGAGGCTGAGGAGCATTAGATCCAGAACCACCAGGCTCCGAAACAGCTTCTTCCCTGAAGCTGTCAGGCTGCTGAACTCTGTGTGACTGTAGTGTTCTTTATGTTTACTTTATTTATTTGTTCATTTGTTTGTTTATATTTTTCCCCGGGACCTGAGTTCCAATCTCTGCCAGTGACATTAATTTGTCCACTGGTCTGACAATATAAATCCTTTGAATCCATTGAATCCCTTTGAATCCTTTAATAAGACCTGAGATTTTTCTGTTGCATTTGTGTTAAAGTACTTTAACCTTTGAACATCTAAGGCGTCACCAGTGACACTTAAACACAAAAGCTTGACAACTCGCCTTTTTCCTTCTGAATCTGCTGGAATTACGTTGAAAAGTTACAGCATATCAAAGAACAGAAACGCTGGAGCTCCAGTTTTGAAGGGTTAAATGCTTCATTAGTGATGTGTAGAATATAGAGATAAAAATTCTCCCTTAGAAGAGGTTTAAAACAAAACTCGTCTAAAATTGTCTGAACTGACTTCATTTAGATCATCTGTCAAAGTCAAGGCCCGGGTGTCAGATCCGGCCCTCTGGGTAATTCAATCCGGCCCTCCAGATCATTTTATTTTACTATTATTAATGGCCCGATGTTATCTTGCGCTCATTTCTAACTCGTATAACTTCGACAAAAAATATTTTTATGGAGAGTAAAATACTGAAAGTTATTTAAGGTTTAAGTTGATTTATTTTGGAATAATATTCCTCCATTTTTATTATTCATAATAATGTTAAAAAAGTTACGTTTTTGAAGTTTAAAAAATTTGCATTCTGTAAGCTCCTTGGACTATTTTGGCATTTACTAAGATTTTGTTAGGCTGTTTTGGAGTTTAGCTAATTTTTCAGGTACACGCTAGCAGTTTTGGATAATTTAGGTTTTTCTTTTTAAGTTTTTTTGGCTGTTTTGGAGTTAGGCTAATATTTACACACTAGCTGTTTTGGTTAATTTGGCTTTTTTCCAGTTTTTTAGGCTGTTTCGGAGTTTGGCTAACATTTCAGCTACATACTAGCTGCTTTGGCTAATTTAGTTTTTTTGTTTGTTTTTTTAAGGCTAATTTGGCCTTTAGCTAATATTTTAGCTGGCTATCAGCTTCAGTGTTTTTAGCTATCAATTTCACCTTCTACAGCTATCAGCACTAGCATCTTCCGCGGCCAAATTCAGCTTGCAGCATTCACACCAGCATTATTGCAGGTAACGATATATATATAGCTCGTAATTATGTTTAAAAAGGTACAGTTTTAAAAATTTTGTCTTAGAGTGTTCAATAAATGTTTATCCTGTTCGGCCCGCGACCTAAGGTGTGTTTTGGATTTTGGCCCCTTGTGTGACTGAGTTTGACACTCATGCTTTAGATCATTCTGCTCTATTCTGTTAAGCACAGACAAGAACTCCATAATTCTAAACTCTTGTGTCTAACTTCTTTTGTAATTTAATTGCACTGTATAGCTACTGCTCTCTTTACAATGTAATGCTGTTCAACTTTTGCACCATCCATATGTCTGTTTAGATTTATTACCCTGCCTTGTCACTTTGTTACACCTAAGCTTTAAATCTTATATAGTACATATTCCAATTTCACTACTTATTTTATTTTTTCTTATACTGTAACTTTATTTTTGGAACGTGTGCTGCTGACCACTTGGCCAGGTCACCCTTGTAAAAGAGATCTTGATCTCAAGGGGTTCCCACCTGGTTAAATAAAGGTTAAATAAAAAATCCGATCTGCAGGCGTTCCTCTTGGATCACACTCGTGAACAGCGTGAACCGTTTGTTCTGTTTCTTGTGCGTCCGCTGTTGTCTTTGAACCTCATCATTTCTCCGTATTTCCCCCTCTCTGCCCATTTCAATATTGAAGAGAGTTTTATTAAAGGCTAGACTCCAATGTGCTGAGGCGCTTGCAGTAATTTTCCGACAAAGTGCTCTAATCCATCACACGGCCAACATGTGGCCTTTGCAGCCATACATCATCTGGGCCCACAGAGAAGGAGAGGGAGTGGTAGCATAATTTCTACTCTCCTCCACCTCCACTTCCTTTTTTCCAACTATACTCTACCCTCGCGTCCCACCAGAGTTTCCCACCTGGGAGGGAAACCACATGCTCAACACACCTTCCACCGTCCACTCTTCTCTCCATTTACAAATGAGAGAGAGGTATTTGTGAAGATGAAGTGAGGGGAGAGGTGGGCCGTAAGCAAGGAGAAAATGAAAGATAGGCATGAATGAGTGTGTGACGTTGAGAGAGAAAAAGATAAGGAAAATGGAGAAAAGCTGGAATGAATCAAATCATGCACAAAAGCAGGTGAAAGGGGGGGGGGCAGGTGTTTGTGTGGATGCGTGTGTGCTTGCTGCATAAGTCAAGTGGATGCGTGAGGAAATAGAAACTGGTAGAGCAGAGGAGACGAGGGAGGAAAAAAAAAAGTGCTGCATTTCCCAGCATGCAGCTGGTGCAGAGTTGCCCTCTGTGTTGCCCCCGGCCAACACCTGCTTCCATTTCGCTCCCTCCACCCTCCGCACACCGAGGAGCAGGAATGAACTCTGGGCCCCCTGACTAATGGAATGGGCCCTCGCTCCTGACCATTAGAGGATTGCTGTCCCTTTTGGCACCCCTGAGTGCCCTACAGTACAGAAATAAGTGAAGAAGGGGTGAGGTAAAAGATGATGGCAGGTCAGCCCTTTTTCTTTTGCCAAGCAAACACACATACAGACACACACCGGGGATAACACAGCAGCCTGGAGTAATACAGCCAAAGGAAAGGCTCGACTTAGCTTAGCAGATAGTTGAAACTAAATTAGAAAGCAGTTCCATTGCTCCAGAGCTTCAGAAAAAGAGCTCTCCGAACAGTGAACCTGGCTGATCACAAAACGTTTGTGTGATTTCATTTAGCCAGTAAATCCAGCACTCTACCTCAATTACATCTTCCTCACTCGCACACTCTGAGTACACAGACAGAGGGAAGTGAGGCGAGCGGAGGGAACACGGAGCGGATTGAGGTTTGAATCTCCTGATGAGCCGATAACACACACAGACACCGAGCCAAGCTGTGCCACAGTAATCATATGCTAATGATATGGTAATGATATGGTAATCTGCCGGCAGTATTCCACCTCACCGGAGAGAAGGGGGAGGCCTTTCACCATTGGTTGGAGACCAGGGACTTCCTGAAGTCAGAGTTCAAAACAAAGACTCCGCATAGACAGGATTTTAATCCTTGTGAAGCTGAGATTTTATTTGGAACAACAGTGAAAAACATTTGCTTTTAATACGGTTCGTAAATGGAAAAAAACAGTAAATCCTGTACTTTTGATCATGACTGGGTTGAGTGTGCCCCTCTGATCGCTGCCATTACCTTTCCTACTGCTTTACAACAAACAGCAGCTGTGGATGGAGGTGAAATATCACGTGACGTCACACATCGCCGGTCAGTATCTCTGGTTTATATTGTTTAGAACGGCAAAGCTGAAATCTGAACGCTGTTTACAGCAATTTTACATAAACAATAAAAGGTAACATAAACAATTGTAACTGAAATTTGTACAATATTCATTTTAAAAATGTCCTACCTGGTTGTATTCGTTTTCCCTTCTTAGATCGTTCATAAATCCAAGTACAAATGTCAGTAATCCTGTCTGCAGTCAGAACAGCAGCTCAGCTGATTCCCCAAATTCCTCTGGATGATATTAAACGAGTCGTAGATTATTTCTCTCTGACAACCTGGTTAAAGTTAGACAAAGGCTACAAGTACTTCAGTGAATGCTGCTTGTTTGGTTATGAAAGTAATTGTGATTTTATTCTTTTCATCAGTACTAATGCTAGTACTAGCGTTAGCTTTGGCTATGAGACGTGGAGCTGCAGAAGATCTTTTCTCACCAGTTAAGAGTTGTCTAAATGTCCGTTCTCACAAAATCTTTGTAAACAAAAGTCAGACAATTCCAGCGTGTCTGACAATAAAGTCAAACGTATTTCTATTTTAATGTTTTTTACTGAGGTCAGTGAGCTGCTGTTAGTTCAGCCGTGGATCTAACATTGCTCCTCTTTGTTTTTGTTCATAACTCTGTCTGATCTGTGGGAAAATAAAAGTAAAAAATGATCAAATTTATTGAAAACTGTTGCCAAAAATATGGACGCAACTATTTCCATGTAAGGTTATAAAATACATTCACCCAGAGATTTTTTTTTTTTTTTACTTGGCCGCTCTTATTTTGAAAGTCGAAAACACATTGCTCGATAACTGCTCTTATTATTTTCACTGAACCAAAACATTCCTGTTTTTACAATCATCCCCTAAAATATCCTGTAGAACAACAAGTATATTTATCCTGGGAAGCAATTAAAATGCTTAGGTTCAATGCAGCGATGTGCATCTTTGCTGCAGGTATTACATGTGGCCAACATGAATTTCTATCAGTTTTTGTGCTGAACGCACTTAAAAGACGTGTGAATAACATCAAGCAAAAGAGAACCCATTAGAATAATATCTCCTCAAATGAAAGGTTGATATTTTGAATAAAACCTCAAATATTGGAAGATTTTTCAAATTTGTATTTAGATTTGTGAACGATCTAAGACAGGAAATGAAAATAGAGTTCGGCAGGACATTTATAAAATAAATATTGTACATTTTTCTGCTGAAATTGGTAAAGTTACCTTTATTATTTCTGTAAAATAGGCAGCGTTGAGTTCTTTCGTTTCCCGGTCTAAATCCATTAACCGGAAGTTGCATATCCCGCTCACGGCCCTGTCGCCATTTTGTCTGACGTCACCTTGAAAGGGGTCTGTTATAATTGGTTTCAGTTAAAAGGTGTTGAATTAAAAGTTTATTATGAGGGAAAAGGGTTTCAGAGTCTGCAGAAAAAGCTGCAGGAAAACATCCCAGCAAAGCCATCAGTTTGATGTTTGTATTTTACAGTTACCAAATGGATATGTCAAGTCTGCACAACAGAGACACGCACTGACATTTTCCTCCATGCCGTACAGTAAATCAAAGAGACCCAACAATATGTTGAGTGCCAGCATGGACGCGTTTGATTCCCATCTCTCTCATGTAGCATTAGCGCAGGAACACGCGTCACAATCCTCCCAAGCAGGCACTGTTCTTTCTCAGACTTTTCATTACAACTCAACCATATATCACATCAAATTTGAAGCTTCTGCTTCCTTTTGATAGACGGCATTTACTGCACGCCAGGCGCAAATCACAGGTGACACAATTAAAATGGGTTTGACTTAACAAAGGCGATATAGTGCCTCTGACATTTAGCATCAGCCTCTGGCGACAGCGGGCAAAAGAATCCAGTCAGCAGATTGGACCTGAGGGGACTATGAAAGCAAGGCCTGTGAAGCTAATCTCTAAATATGTCACTGCCATGGACGCGTTAGCCAGATACAGGCCTACATACTTAGTGTAAACCGTAAATCTCTGGTGATAAACAATTAGAAAAAATCCAAATGGTCCAAAAAAAATTATAGAACATTCTGAATATATTTGAATCCTTAAATAAGAAAGAAAAGCAAGCAGAAAAATTGTAATATTTGTTAAAATGTTTTTTTTATTGATAGAGTATATGATAATAATGTTAATCATTTTATTTTAACAAAAAAGATAAATCACAGATATTTACTGTTAATTAAATATACTTGATCAATGGATTATCAGCAAGTGTCAAATTAGCATTTCCTTTATTGAACATTATGATGCTCCCAAGGTGCTTAAAAGAATACATAAAAGTCAGGATAAAAAACAAAAATTCATTTTATATATAACATTCCTTGAAAAGATCAAATATGTGCATCCAGTGTGGCCAGATGTGAGAGTGTGATCATATGTTAAACGGAGCTTTGGACAGTTTGAGGCTCTGCAGTGTCACTCACATGTTAGAACTAATCACCACACTGGAAATAATGTTTTTCCTTGTTTTAAGTGAAAAATCTACCCGTGAAACAAATAGATTTTGTCTCAGTAAGATTCCTTAAGATAAATGTGATGTCCTGCTGTTTTAAGATGATATAAAACTTAAAATTAGCTAAAAAGGATCATATTTACATTTTATTTGGAAATATTGTGAAAAAACAGCTTTATATTTCTTTGTATTTTTTAAACAGGTGTACTTATACAATTTTCCCCTCAAATATATCATATTTTAAGGAATATAACAGTTTAAATTTTCTTATTTATGCGGCAAAATCACTTTAAATGAAACTAGAATTACACATTTTATGATGAATTTGTCTGAAATCGTATGTGTGTTGATCCACGTATGTTGATTTTATGATTTCCATCCTGCTTTTAAATGCATTCACACTATAGGAGTCAAATAAAATGTCCAGTTTTCTAAAATCAAAAGTTCAATGGAAAATTTGCATCAGTTTCTTTTGCTTTTAACAAGATGAATTTTGGGATCAAATGACTCTGCAAGATTTTTAAAAGGCGTTATGTTAAAAGAAGTTGTTACATTTTACTGAAAAGTATATTTAAACTAGAAACTAGACAAAAATACTTGTTGAGATTTGATGTTTAACTCATGTTCCACAGTAAAAACATTAAATGAGGATTTTCCTGCAACTACTCAGCTCTGTATAGATAAAGTCCCACCGCCCAAGCCTGGAGATGTCAGACTCTACAAGCTTCAGAGAGCATGTTTGGGTCAAACACAAAATACCAAAAAATTAACACAAAAGTTTATTTTGCTAGAAAGTGACGCTTAAGATGCTGTACATCTCAATCTAACTGGGATGCTGAGGCATTAACCAGAGATCAATGCAATGAAGCACCATTGTGCAACAGTCAAAATCCCACCTCAGTCACTAATATAAGTCATAAAGAGAATGGTACTTTAACGGTATTACTACTATACTGGTACAAAAAAATTAAACTGTTTTTCATTTCCATAAAATCCAGTTTAAGTTTTGTCTGACAAATACAGGATGACTTGTGTCCATGAGGTAAAAGCTACATCCTTCTGTTCTTTCTACAACCACACATTTATTCCACCTATGAACATGTATGGCTGCATTCAACTACACAAACAGCTCTATTTTTAGAGAAATGTATTTTCAATTGTTTTGGTCTTTAGGAGACGGCATCAAGGGACTGAAAGGAGCACAAAAAGGCAGAAAATCATGGAGGAAACAGCACAGGTTCCTGTGTGCATACATGAGGGACAATGAGAGCGAGAGAAGGGTGGAGAGGAAGAAGAGACGGGGGTGGACTGTCCAACACACTCCTGATAAAGGTCAAAGACATGTTTTATTCATGATGGAGGCGGCGGCAGTGGAGGCATCGGGGCCAAGGTTGCTGAGAGCGTGCGTCCTCATTCCCCATGAGGAAATGCTGCAGACTCTCACGCCAGGCCAGAGGACACGCCCACCAACTGTGATCAATACTGTCAAAATGGACCTCATGTCTAACAATAATTAAAATGTAATGTTTTAAATGTGTGGTAAAAACCTTTTTTGGTATATTAAATTCACTAAATGTGTATTTTCTCACTGTAATATCCCTATTATACAGTTTTGAAACTTCAATCTTTGTATTTACTCTTTTGAATATACAGTAGGAGCCCAATTCTATGTTTAAAAGTCATTAGTTATTCATCTTTCTCATTTTATCACCAGCAATAGATCATAGTGAAACAATAACCTGCATTGATTGGAAGTCTTGCACTAAATAACCAACCAAAACACCTAAATGCAAGAATTTATTTTTATTTTTTCATGTGTCGTCACACAAAATGGCGAGTATGAAAAGTGACTTCTGGTTAACGTGTTTAGTACTGCGAAGCTGACAACTGAACGGTGTTAAAAGTAATTTAACGTGAATGATAAAAGGCAACCAAACCAATTGTAGCTTAAATTTGTACAATATTAATTTCACCTGGTTGTATTTATTTTGCCTTTTAGATCAAATGTCAGTATTCCTCCTGCAGAATGCTCCACAGCTGCTTCCCCACAATCCTATGGAAGATATTAAACCAGTCGTGGATTATTTCTCAGTCATAGTTAGATGGAGGCTACAGGAACTTCATTGAATGCTGCTTGTTTGATTATGAAGGTAATTCAGATTTTCTTCTTCTCATTTATGCTAATGCTAACGCTAGCTTTCCAGGATGGGGGTGAGACGTAGAACTGCAGAAGATCTATTCTGACCAGTTAAAGTTACATTTCTGTGTTCACAAAATCCCTAAAAACAGAGATAAAGTCAGACAATTTCAACATATCTGACAATAAAGAAAAACTAATAACCGTTGTGTTATTTTCTGATGTAACTCCTCTTTGCTATTGCTCATAACTGTGTCTGATCCTGCTGGATAACAAAAGTAAACATGGATAAAAATAATTTGTGACCATCAAAAATGCATATAAGGGAATGATTATTCGCGCTAATTTTCTAAATGCGTACGGCCAGAGCTGAACTTTTGTCTCAGCCGCTCTTATTTTGAAAGTTGAAAATATGCGATTTTATAGCACTTAAAATATTGGCTGTCCCACTTGATAGACATTCCTATTTTTACAATTAGCCCTTAAAATACCCCAAAAACAAAATATACCTATTATTACAACAATTATATTTAGCCTTGGGTGCAGTTATAACACGCACAGCCAACAAACATCTTGGCTGCACCTATTACGTCTGTCCAACATGAATTTCCATCAGTTTTCGTGCTGAACACACTAAAAACACACGTGAATAACATCAAGCAAAAAAGAACCCATTAGAATAATATCTGCTCAAATGAAAGGTCGATATTTTTAATAGAACCTCAAATATTTAAGGATTATTCACATTTGTATTTAGATTTATGAACGATCTAAGACAGGAAATAAACATACAGTTCGGCAGGACATTCATAAAATAAATATTGTACATTTTTCTGTTAAAATTGGTAAGGTTACTTTTTATTATTAATGTAAAAATGTGTTAAGCAGCGTTCAGCTGTCAGCTTTGCTGTTCTAAATCCATAAAACTGGAAGTCACTATTCACATTT
>NC_050527.1:21386488-21414168 GCF_002922805.2 Oryzias melastigma | reverse complement strand
TGTAAAAATGTTTTAAACAGCGTTCAGCTGACAGCTTTGCTGTTCTAAATCCATAAAACCGGAAGTCACTATTCACATTTCGGGGCCTGTCGCCTTTTTGTCTGACGTCACAGAGATAATGGTCTATATCAGTTCACAAATGCTATCACCTCAAAGGTATTTCAAAGCAAACACAGCCAAGAAAATCCACAAAAACGTTTTTTTTTTAACCTTTTCATATTTAATTCACTGAAAACATTGTGAAAATGAAGAGAGACTACAGATGTTTAAAAAACAACAATCAATGACAATCCCTTGCAGTATTCTGATGAACAAAAATATGCATCTATTTATTTATTTACTTGTTTGTTTGGTTAATTATTAGGTGATTTGTTGTTTGTGTTGTGGTTTGTTGTTGTCTTAACAAGTCATGTTGGGTGATTTTCTCCTCTGTGAGATTAATAAAGTTCAGGCAAAGACAAAAATTTCCATGTGTTTGTGTGTGATAAGATCAGAGATATCCAGAAGTGATACTGTAATTTGATGAAAGTCAGACATCCTTGAAGTAGTAAACAGGAGTCAGCACTTTGGAAGCTCTCTAACATAAAACAGAACAAGCTCTCACTTGTCGCCGCTAAAGGCCCATATCAGGAGGCAATAACAGTAGTATTAAACATTCACTGACCCGCTGTATGAACTCCAGGTTGTGCTGCTCAGCCAAAGCTCTGGCGGCTCTGCTGCCTCCATCCATGTGAACTGCATAGAAGACATGGCGGTTGGGCCCACGGTGCCCCTCTGTGGCCACTAGTTTGCTCTGCAGCAGGCAGCCCAACACCAGCACTAATGAACTGAACATGACGCCTTCAGGAGAAAGGAGAACATTCAAATGTTGTTTTAAAAGAATCCACTGAGGGAAATCAGAAGATATTATATGGAGTGTTACCCCAAACCTGCAGCATGAGGATAATTTAAGTCCCATTTAAGAAGAGAAAAAAACAACTATTCACAAAAAAATGTTGATGAACTCTGCTGTTTTTTTTGTCATGAATACAGTCCAAACCCAAGAAAGTATAACTCCTGCTATGTAATTAATCCTTAAAAAATGACAGAAATTGTGTGCAAAGTGGTTACACCTACAACAGGGGTGTTGACTAAATCACACAGGGGGTCAAAATCCAAAACACACCTTAGGTCACGGGACGAACAGGATAAACATTTATTGAACACTCTAAAACAACATTTTTAAATATTTAAACGAGTGTGAACGCTTTAAGCTAAATTTGGCCACTGAAGAAGCTAGTGCTGATAACTGCTAAAAATTCTGAAGCTGATAGCCAGCTACAATATTAGCTAAATGGCAAATTAGCCTACAAAAGTGAAAAATAAAAAACTTCAGTTAGCCAAAACAGCTAGCATGTAGCTGAAATAGCTAAAATTCAAAATATCCTAAAAAACTGAAAAATAACTTAAATTAGCCAAAACAGCTAGCATGTAGCTGAAATACTAGCTAAACTCCAAAATAGCCTAAAAAATCTTAGTAAATGCCAAAATAGTCCAAGAAGCTGCAGAATGACAATTTTTAAAACTTTCAAACTGTAACCCTTTAACATAGTTATGAATAATAATTTAAAAAAATGCAGGAATAATATTCCAGAATAAATCAACTTAAACCTTAAATAACTTTCAATATTTTACTCTTCATAAAAATATATTTTACCAGAATTATACTTGTTAGAAATAAGCACAAGATAACATCGGGTCGTTAATAACAGTAACATAAAATGATCTGGAGGGCCGGATAGAATTACCTGGAGGGCCGGATCCGGCCCCCGGGCCTTGACTTTGACACATGTGCCCTACAAGAAACCATCAGGTTCCTATTGTCCACATAGGAAAATAAACAAACCCTCCACCGTTACACAATCGAGCTGCACAAATGACTTTGTGCAGTGTGGGCTTCAGCAAAGTAATGAACATAGGCAATTATGAAACAATTTGCCCATAAGCCACCTCCTCAGTACTTCTGCACGAAATCCACTGTGGCTGCCACCTACTGCATGCGAACCACCCACCTGTAGCCACATAGACGGAGACGTCCAGGAAAAATCTTTCACCCTGTGCGATGAAAGCTGGAACTCTGGCACCGGGAGCCCCAAGCGAGACAACACACTCTCCGCAGTTCCCAACCCACACGTTTAATCTCCTGGCCTTGATGCAAATGCTTTTGAGAGCAGAAAACTGCTGCTGCATACACTCTGTGACTAACTTCCCTCTTTAAGCAAAACAGGAACTTTATCAGTGACTCTTGATACTTGTACTTTTCTCAGAACAATGATGACAGAAAACTAGTTATCGCACACTAATGACTTGCAAGTTTTGGTAGACAGCAGTTTGACAGAAATATTCAGGCTTTTTGAGTTGTTTCTAGCTTCAGTTAAAGGTTAATAAGTCAAGTCCCAAGAGACCTTTTATATACATATTCTTATATCTTTTATGTAAATGATTTAAGCGTGTTTATATACTGGACACATGCAACTTTAACGAGAGAAGTTGGGAAAGTTTTTGTCATTTAATTTTGTAAAAACACTAATATTGTGATTCTCAGCACTACTTATAATTATTAGGGCTGGGTGTCGCCAGTAATTTCCAGAATCAATTCAATTCACCAGAGCCTTTGATTCAATTTTTTTTTTTTTGATTCAATTCGATTTTGAGCTTACACATTTGTTTAGAAATACATTAATAATCTATATACGTTTTGAAAATATTCATATTAATCTAATAGAATTCACATATTCTAAAATGTTTTAGTGAAATTCTAATTGTTAATGTGTTACATGGATTCTCAGAGAAGCTCCAACAATTGTTCTGCTTCTCCTGGAGGGCGTTTCAGTTTGGCCACTAGGTGGCGATCACACTGTAGCATTACACTTTATTCCAGAAGAAGAAGACATGTTAACAAAAATGGTTACTTCAAAAAATATTTCCTTAAAAGAGTTTGGAAATTGATGCCTATGAGTTTATAAAGATTTTCATTTAGTCAACAATGCATGTTTAGGTCGAGCGTTAGCATTAGCCGTCCTATAGGAAATTCCATTATACGTTTCAAGCTAGCGGACTTTAGCTTTATGCATTAGACCGATCTCTACTTTGATGGATCGATAATTGATCTATTAAGCTTAGATTGTTTAATCTGATTTATTAACCTAGCCTTAATAATTATTGCCTCAACTATTGCCGTTTTTATTGTGTTTTTTTGCATGTCAAGGGTCTTTTGTGATGTCTTTCCTGTCTTGATTCTTAACATTCAGTAAGAAGACATCACCTTCTATGAAACATGGAGTCTTCATCTGTCTGCTTGTCAAAACCAGCGTTCCTCCCAAGAACATCTTATTCCCGTTTAGGCCCCACACTTGAACTCAGCTTCTATCTCCCATGCCATTTATTAAAATCAATAACCCCACTCGGGGCTCCAGCCCCAGTCAATTCCACCGAGGTGCAGAACTGGCAGCGAGTACCCCACCCGGCCAGCAGCCGCCCTCTGGCACAGACAAAAGAAGACAGGGGAGATGGAGGAAGAGAAAGAGAGGCTGGAGTACACTGAGTAGCACTGAACACCGTCAGAGCCTCGGGGCCCACTGGGACGCTGATAAAGTACCTGGACATTTTTATAGACAAACTACTTATTTCTGTCCTCATATCGCTCGCAAAGACTGATAACTTTATATTCGCTTCAGCCAGAGGAATGAAAGGGAGGGGGTCCTTTCAGGAGTTTAATTGATCAAACTGTAGCCACGAGGGTTTTTTCTGGAGATAAAAGAGGCTAACACTTTCCTCTGTACAATACAGAGATCTTTCAGAGAGCAGACGCAACAAAAAAAGAAGAATGTGGCTCATTATGCAAAGTCATTACCATCCGCGGACTATACTAGCCGAAGAGGAGAAGTGGATTGTGAAGTTGTATTGTGCAGGACTTCCAGAGGTTAAACTGCCAGTGTGAGGATAACATTATTTTACATTATCCAGATTAATACATGCTGCCAACTTGATAGTTTTAAGGTCAAATTTAAAAAGCATTTCATGACTGCTCACTGAGACTTGGCTGAGCCTCGTGTTGTTTCACTACACAGAGTACCAACAGCTGATGGTAAGCCTGAGTCATGGCTGCAGAGTCAATTTCATCTGAATTATCAGGTAAAACCACAAACATTCAGGAGAATTTGTATAAAAAAATTCCTCTGCACGAATGCTACAGAAACACATCTTGCTTCCTCTAAATGTTGTTGTTGATTTCAGAGCGATTGATACCATTGATCATTCTCTGTTGTTACAAAAATGTGAATATTGGCGTAAAACTAATAATTGGTTGAGAAGTTACTTGGATAATTAGGTTTACTATTGATAATGAAGATTCTAACTTTGAGAAGATTTTTTGTGGACTCCCTCAAGGTTCAGTCCTTGGACCAAAGTTATTTTCAATACACATTAATTTTTATTTTATGTCAACAAAGTTGAGATTCATCCTGTTTGCTGATGATACCGACATGTTTTGTTCTGGAAAGAATATTGATGAATTGCTGAAGGTTTTTTGGTTTAATTTGGTTAAAAAATCGTTTAATTATAACAAGTTATCTCTAAATGAAAGTAAGACTAAAATTATGATATTTTTCTGGTAATCGAAAGGTTTAAAAAGTTAAATTACATTTAAATAGTACATAAATACTATATGTTGAAGAAGTAACGTTTTTATTTGATGATAAATTGTCTTGGAAATCTCATATGAATTACATAAGACATAAAGTTTCTAAATCTATTGGTATTCTGTTTAAAATCAGGGATGTGTTAAACAAAAAAGTTTGTACTTTGTTTATGGTTCATTAGTTGTTCCGTATCTTTCATTTTGTGCAGAGATTTGGGGAAATACAGGAAAAACTCTCATGGAACCTTAGGGAAAACTACAAAAAAAAGTGATTAGAATACTTATTAGAGCAGGATTTTGTAAACCAACAAATTCTTTATTTTGTTTGAATAAAAGCTTAAAATTAAAGGAAATTGTGTATAAAGTAAAACATAATCTAGTTTCAAAAATATACAGAAACTATTTACTTTAAGAGTTTGTCGGTATGATTTAAGAGGTCTTTTTTTACTTTGAACGCATTCAAGTTTGAACAAATGTTAAGGCGAAATGTGTTTCAGTTCTCGGTGTGAAATTATGGAATAAATTAAGTGATTAATTAAAAATAAGTTATTTTTTTGCAGTTTAAAAAACGTCTAAAATGTAAATGTATAAATGATCACAAAACACTTATGTAAAAGAATTTGATTTACTTGCATTTATTTGTAAAAGATTGTTTTTTACTTGATTGTATTCATTTGGTTTGTTAAATTGATCAGCGTGGACTTGTAGAATATTAAAGGATAGGCATCTAATAAGCGTCATAAGCTTCTACCAATTGTCTTTTTATTGGCTGTTTGTATATTCTGTTCATTTTTGTACATCATGTAAATGGCAAACTAAACCAACAACCTAAACCTAAATAATCAAGACGGTTTAGACATTTCTAATCAGTTTATAGGTTTGATCAGCAAAATCCACAAGCTAAACCCTAAAAAAATGTGAATTCATAAATGTATGTCTATCATTTAAGTCAATCAAGATAATAGAAAAGTCGTTCTCCAATAGTTTCAGTACTTTTATTAAAAAAAAGTATTTTAAAGCTCAGTTGCTCTTTCCTGTGGTAATTTTAACAACAATCAAATCTTATTTTCCAACGACATAAAACACATTATTTTAGCCAAACAGGAAAAAAATCCATAATTTTTCTATAGAACCTTAAAATACCAATATATTATTAGATCTGTTTACTGTATTTGTTTTATTTCCTTTTTACTAACAGTTTTCTTTTAGGAGTACCCAGTATAGAAAACAAACAATTACATGTCATTAATGCCAAAATAAATTGATCTTTGCTCAAAAAAATCTAATTTAATTTCTATAAAAACAGATTATAGAGGGCCAAATAACAGATTTTTCTTATTTTTTAAATAAGAAGTTATTTATATTAGTATGTTATTTTTAAATAAAAAAATAATCTTGGTCAAGTTTTAATAGCAACTCGTAAAAATAGATTTTTATTATTTTACAAAGTTGGATTTGAATGAAAATATAAAAAAATTAATTGGTTGAACTTGTACATTGAAAGCCATTCAATAAATTTGGGGTTTGATACTTTATACACATGCACACTTGTAGTTGATAGTTATGTGGTGATACAGATACAGGTGTCATATTTTGATACCAGAATATCATCTCATTAAGCCCCGCCGATTATTAGTCTGAACTACAGGTGTAACAATTCCTTTTAACACATTCATATCATAATTTGTGGTTGACGACACACTTCGTAGTTGTTATTGGTTCATTTTAAACGATCCGATTTGATCTGATTCACTGACGTAAAATAGATCCAGAACATCTTTATCCAAAACTTCAACCAGTGTGACTCAGAGATAATTACCTGGTACTGAACAGTGCAGGTGAAGTTTTTCAGATTCCTTGTATTTCTTCAAGATAATCAAGGGTAAATAAATAAGTGTACAAACTAACAAGTAAATAAGAATGAATGTCAAATCCATGATCGATCAGTTTTTGCTGTTACACTCTTAAACTTCACAGTTTATGTGGGTAAAAAAGCTATATTGCTATTTTTAAACATATATTTACTTTTAATGTACGTGGGTACTGTACCTAATGAACTCAGCCTAAACTATTAGCCTAAATGTTTGTTTCAAGGGTTTTTAATTATTTAGGATTTTATTTAAAAAAATGTAACCAAATATAAGAACACCATTGGTGGTTAATGAACCACAACGAGGAGACTCATTTTTCAACAGAGGAGGGTTAGGGGTGGATTCTAATATCTCCAGTTTGCACTGCATGACAAATGTGGATTGAAAAGCAGGAAAAGATGGAAAAGACAGAAAAATAATTCCTCAACCAACTCCATGACAGTCCCCTCACTCTACTGTTGACTGAGAGGAAACCAGAGTTTATTTTTGCGGGAGCCAAACAAAGAAAGTAGACATATCTTGATAGGGAAAGACATACGTGCAGGAACAACTTTATTAAAGAATTAAACGCTTTTTAAAATTAAAAAACAATGAGTACAATTGCTCTTTTAAGTATTTTTCTCGTTGCCAGTATTATCTTACTGAGCATATTTAAATTTTCCACTTGGTTTTTAGTGGTTTTAGACTGAAATGTTTTAAGTAAAATTGAAATATCCAACTTTGTACGACACTTTGGTTAATATAATATGTTGTTTTCAAAAATTGCTGTCAGCTAAGAAAAAATACAAACAAATACATTTTTCCCACATTAGGAGTGTTATTTTATCTTGTCTTTGAGAGCCTGAGTTGATATATACCCATAAAGATACAAAAACAAGAGAATGGAGACCACGAAGAGTACGAAGAAAGTACGGTAAAGAAAAAGCAAACATCACTGTATGAATAAACATCTATCAAGAAACTCAATGACTTCAACTTTGACTGACTTTTCACAGACGCATACATATTTGTAAAAACAACCACTTAATCAAACGTGAATTAATTTTTAATGCACTTTCAAACTTCAAAGTTTGGACTTTGTTAAAAATAAACTTAATAAATATTATTTATCTTTGTGCAAACTATTAAAGTCTCTTTATGCTAAACAAATAAATATATAAAAATGAACAACATATTCAATATTGGAATTAATTTTTGATCACTGTACAATATTTTTGTTTACTTTTTATTTTAATAAATACTTCACACAAAGGAAACTATCTAATAAACATTGAACAATTATTTTTCACAAAAGTATTAGATTTATGTTTTTAATATTTTCAAATGCAAAAAAAAAAAAAATGACTCAAATGCAATTATTTGTTACCCCAAATAATGGAACTGTGAACAACAAGAAAAATAACTTTGTAGTCGATTCAATTTACGGTAATCATCTGCCAGATGTTACACAAGAGAATAAAAAAACCGTAAACATTTTAAACTTCACGAAATTGATTAGATTAACTAATGTGTGCAATTATGGCAGAACTGTGGTCTGAATTTTTATATCTACAATTGAATCCTAACTCTGAAAATAACTAACGTTTCTAAATAAAAAGAATAGCAAAAGAAGAACTTCGCGTTAGAAGCATTCAAAGAAACGAGGCAAAGACGGAAGTGTTACACAGGGAGTCATCTTGTCCGGAAGCTCAACTAGAACACGCCCACTTTGGAACTTCGGCCCAATAAGCTGTCTTGAAATTAGTGCGCATGCGTCAGAAAAATGCGCGGGAGAGCCTTAAAACCAAAACAACAGCGTCATGACATTTGTTGAGTTTTTTTTAATTCACCGCTTTTGATTTAACTCGATGAATTTAATTCACCGATAAGACGGAAAAGGTTAGTTTGTGATGCAGGTAGTTGGTGGTCAATGGTCGTCGAGTCAAACTTCTGTTTAGCTGAATTATTTTTTTCTGACCATAAAATCTGCGAATACAGAAAGATAAACATTTATAGGCATGTAGGGTCCATTTTGTACAACGTCATTGGAGTTTACTAACATTGTTTACCTGCGTGTTCATCTCAGATCGTTGAAGGTGATCTCGTTCGTGTCGTGGTGGGACAGCATGTCTGATGACTTCAGTCAGTCTCTGACTCCTCCAGTGTCCCCCTTCACAGCAGACGGTCTCTGTGATCTGACTCCTGCTCGTCCACCGCATTTCTGCTGCTCTGAAGTCAAAGATGAAGCCGCTGCTGCTCTGTCACCTGAAGGATACGCTGCCAGAGGCGCCCTGAAACGGTACAAGAGGAGCCCAACTTACAGACTGTCATGTTTATTAAATCTGGGCTTTGAGCTCCTAAAATTCAGTTAAAGCAAACTAAATGTGGGTGCTGTGGTTTTCACCTATAATTCTAAGTATTTTTTAATTCTAATTTGCTAATTAAATATACAGCTTAATCATGTGATTTGAAAATATGTTTCGAAATTTGGAATTCAGTATGAAAAATTACAATTTAACATTGTAAAAAAAAAACACACACACAAATGAATGGCACTTTAAATTGTCGTGTTTTTTTTTTGGTTGTTTAGCGGTCACCTATACACAGATTTGATTTGGCAGAGTTTTACGCCGGATGCCCTTCCTGAGATTGTGAAGCAATCCCATATCCAACTGAGTCATCCAGCTGCTTTATGTGTTTTTGGCACCATAATTAAAATTAAACTGCTTTTTGGTTGTTTGGTCCAATTTACAAAATGACATTACAACTCTTTGTGTGTTTTAAATTCAAAGTTATTTAAAGTAAATTTGAAATTATTTAAAGTAAGTTTGGTGTTTTATGTCAAAATCATTGACTGTAAATGAGACCTGGACTGAACTCCTCCCCTCTGCGTTCCAAGTAGGAAGTACCTGCAGTAAGCCAAAATCACAGACTTATTTTGAGAAATCAATAGTTATGGAACCAAAACCTATAGCAATTTCAAATGCAACTTTGTTTTTAAGTAGTTCTTTAAATGACAACTGAGTTGTCATTTTTTATATTAAATTCCAAACTGCAAAATGTATTTTCAAATTTCTAGCCTGATTTTCAAATTGAATTGTCCATTGAGAATTAAACTTTACTTTAAATTATGGGTGAAGAAACCTCCCACAGGGGTGGAAAAGACTCTTTGTGAATAGTGTTGGCTAATACTGCATGAACGTGTCAGGATGCTGTTGCGTCTGGACCCAGCACCAGCCGAGTATGAGGCGGACACGGTGGAGATCTTTGGCTTTGTGTGGGTGACGGAGACAGCACTGGTGGAACAAACCAAACTCCTTTTTGGTCTGTTCAGGTAATTTGATCACCTTTCTTTAAATGTCATTTTTCTTAGAAACATCAAAAATAACTTGTAGTTGATTATTATACTTGAGTATTCTTTATGTTTAATCTCTTCTGTTGTTTTTTTGTATTTCAGACAAAATGTTTATAAACTGGAGGCTTTGGTTAAGTCTTCCTCCCATGACTTTGGTAAGTCTGTGTCAAACTGGGTCAAACACAAGCTAAGCATTAAGACAGAACTTTGGACTTTTTCAAATAATCTTCTAGGCATTTATAATATTCTTTCTTTAGAGTGAGATGTTGATGTATGCTTCTTGTCCAAACGTCTAGTTCAGTCTGTGATGTTATTTTTCAGGACTGGCAGGTAACCTCCACTATGAGGCAGAAGATCTCCGACAGCAGTGCGTGTTATTTCTCCAGTACGTGAAAGTCTTCTTGCACAGGTTGGTGTTGGCTCTCACTCATTGTGTGATTGCTTAGTAAGAAATCACAATATAGTGATTGTCCTGCTCCTTTCTGTACGTTTTTCGGCATGTAAGGAATCAGTCAGACTTTCAGTGATTTCAGCAATCTTGTTATCAAAATGTTCAGCCTGTTCAAAACATTACTGCTTTTACTTTTGGTATTCATAAACGTTATACTTTTTGAAATATTGAGCAAAATATGCCACTTGATCCAAATAAAATGAATGAGAAAGTTTTAACATTTCTAAATTTTAAGTAGATTAGCAACAAGTCTTTAAATATATTGTTTTTATCTTTTGTAGAAATTGTCAAAAAAAGAGTTTGTCTAATATTTGCTAACGTTTTTGGCTAATTTGTTATCTATTGAGGTTTTTTATGCTAATTTGGAGTTTAGCCTCTATTTTAGCTACAGGCTAACGTTTTTGACAACCGTATTTTCCGGACTATAAGTCGCAGGAGCCAAAAAATGCATAATGAAGAAGAAAAAGACATATATAAGTCACTCTGGAGTACAAGTCACACTTTTTATAGAAAAGTCTTTAGGCTATGTTGGAGTTCGGCCAATATTTAAGCAACAAACTAGCTTCTTTGGCTAATTTTTTATCTATTGAGGTTTTTTAGGCTAATTTAGAGTTTAGCTTCTATTTTAGCAACAGGCTAACATTTTTGACTAATTTAGTTTACTGAGGAATTACTGGGTATATTGGAGTTCGGCTAATATTTAAGCAACAAGCTAGCTTCTTTGGCTAATTTATTATCTACTGAGGCTTTTTAGGCTAACTTAGAGATTTTCTTCTATTTTAGCAACATGCTAACGTTTTTGGCTCATTCGTTATCAACTAGAGTTGTTTATGCTAATTAAGAGTTTAGCTTCTATTTTAGCAACAGGCTAACATTTTTGACTAATTTGGTTTACTGAGGAATTTTAGGCTATTTTGGAGTTTAGCTAGTATTTAGCAACGAGCTAGCTTTTTTTGGCTAATTGGGCATCTATTGAGGTTTTTGGGGCTAATTTTGAGTTTAGCTCATATTTAACAACACACTAAATATTTTTGCAAAATTGGGAGCAATCTTAATACAATTTCTTTTAGAAATTTAGGTCAACTTCAGTGCTCTTTCATAGTTATTTGACGAAATTTCCAGTTTTTTGACAAATTTAACATTTTGCAGATAGTTTTTTGCGTTTTGTAAATCAGCAATTAAAGTAAATTGTGTCACCATTTTCAGCAAAAAGCATTCACACTAGCATTATTATGTGTAATGCAACTTTTCTAGTTTATGTTTTTCTTTTGATGCCGGATCTTCAGGATGTTTAAATTCCGTTCGTTCTCAGGTATTTTGAGCCCAGCAGCTCCATGGAGGCCGGTCCGTCTCACCCGTACGAGGAGCTGGAGCTGCAGTTTCCCTCTGTTTTGCTGGAGGAGCTGTTCGGCCTTACTCTCCTTACTGGCCGACTCAAGGATCTGCCTGCCAACATTCAGAGTGCTTTCGTTATACAAAACCCAGGAAAGGTACCACTGAACATGTATTCTGCATCACTGTGACTTTCCATCCCAGAATAAACACATTTTTGCCCCTCATACTCTCCATAGCTCAGCTGAACTTGCTTTTGTTGACTTCAAACCACATTCCTCCCACAGATTTTTCCTCCCTGCTGGCACTTGGTGCACCTTCATCTTGACATCCACTGGTCAGTCTTGGAGATACTGCACATACTCGGTCACAAGATGCAAGGTACGAGTCTGAGCGAGCAACTGAGACAGGAAATGAGAACTAAACACTGTGTAATGTGACTCTTATGTTGAATCATTGTCTCTGAAACTATCTCCAGGGCAGGTGGTGTACGCCCACCAGTTTGTAAATCTGACAGGAGAGAACCTGACTGATACCAGCCTGTTTGAGGACCACCTGTGCAGTCTGCTCTGTGACCTCACCGGTTTGGCCGTGGGCAAATACAGCAAGGTGGGTGGTTTGTTGCACCTCAGATTACCTGAAGTATCTGCGGTATTTCCAGTTTGCTTTTCTATTTGAGACTTTATCTGATTTCTCTAGATTTATAGAAACTATAGTCACTTGAACAATGTGCAACCATGTTGATTTCAGGTGAGGCCCACAGAGGCGTTGAGCACCAATCATTACCTTTGCACCTGTACAAAAGAGATGTGGATTCTGATCATGCACCTCCTGGAAAACAGGAATAAGACTCTGCACACACAGGTAACCCACACACTCACATTTACCACCACCGATCAGGATCTCAGTCCAACATGTTCTTGTCTAGTCTTTCTGGAGCTACGTGAACTCGTTGCTGAAGCCCCTGGTTTTGGGGCGGCCCGGAGAAGAGAGCGTCCCTGGTCTACCCTCTCACTGCAAAGACCCTCTGGGCTTCACGTGGTGGCTGCTCACTCATTTGACCATGCTGAGCCAGTACAGCCGGAATGGTTCGATCCAGAGTGAGGTAAGAGGACACCAAACCTCGTAGGTTTAATATGTGAAAGGGTAAACACTGAGCAAAACAGTGTGCCTTCACACTAGTAAATCTGTGAGGTTTAGCAGTTTTAACAAAAATCTGGCAATTAGAGTTTTTTAACAGGTGGCACATGACAAATTTGCATTAGATGAAAAAAAAAGTGTTTTTTAGGTGAACACATTTTAGGGAAGGCAGGTGCCACAGACAGGCGAAAAATAATGAATTATTAATGACAATTGATGACACCGATTCTCACATACACTCCTGATCAAAATGTGAAGACCAGTAAAGAAATAGCAAGGATCTGAATTTCGCGAATTCCAACATATTTTCAAGGAGAAAAGCGGCTCGACTGTTTATCAGCAGATCAGAAGTTTTAAGATGCACTCACACCAAACGCAATTTGTGACAAATTCACGTGGCCCACCCCTCTTTCGTCGCGCAACAAATTAGCTGCATGAAGTCTGTCAAAAGATGTGTTCCTGAGCTCGACGCCGTGGCTGCCTGTGGGAGGAGCTACCAGCTGATGGTTTTAGGATGATTGCTATAAGCAGGGGTGTCAAACTCAATCACACCAGGGGCCAAAATCCAAAACACACCTTAGATCGTGGGCTGATCAAGAAAAACATTTATTGAACACTCTAAAGATACATTTTTTAACTTTAAAACCGTAACTTTTTAACATAATTATGAACTAGATATACAGCATTACCTGTGATAATGCTAGTGGGAATGCTGTAAGCTGAATTTGGCTGCTGAAGATGATAGTGCTAGTAGCTGAAGATGCTGAAATTGAAAGCTGAAAATGCTTGAGCTGATAGCTGAAAATGAAGAAGTTAATAGCTGAAAACACTGAAGTTAATTGCTAAAAACGATGAAGCTGATAGCCAGCTAAAATATTAGCTAAATGCCAAATTAGCCTAAAAAACACAAAAAAACCTAAATTAGCCAAAACAGCTAGCATGTAGCTGAAATGTCAGCCTAACTCCAAAACAGCCTAAAAAATCATAGTAAATGCCAAAATAGTCCAAAAAGCTAGAAGAATACTTTTTCAACATAATTATGAATAATAAAAAGGCAGGAATATTATTCTAGAATAAATCAACTTAAACCTGAAATAATTTCAATATTTTATTCTCCATAAAAATATACTTTGTCAACATTATACAAGTTAAAAATAAGCTCAAGATAACATCAGGCCATTAATAACAATAAGATAAAATGATCTGCGCCTTTTTCGCTCAAATTGAGCTACTAGCTGACCTTCGCGCTGTTGCTTAAATCACGCCACGGGACTTCAGATCACCAAAATTCGCGCCTGTTCCATTGACTTAAAACTGAAACTAACCGTCTCTGCTGCACAAATCGCATTCGGTGTAAATGCAGCTTTAGACCACCGTCTTTAAAAAGCAGAATTTGTGCCAAAAATGTCCATTCTGTGTTATTTAAGTAATCAACCTGTTAAGGTCTCTTGAGGCCAAAAAAAGCTCAATTTCTTTAGAAGATGCCAGGACTGTTGAGCTGCATGATCAAAGGCCTCTGACAACCTATCATATCTGCTGAGGTTAGATGCAGTCAAATTTGATTTTCCAAATGTTTTTTTCCTCCAATCCCAAGGCTTACAGAACAAAAAAAGTCCCCCAAAAAATGTCACTGGTACTGAGCCAGAGGATCTAAAGCAGGGATGGGTAACTTCAGGCCTCCTGCATGTTTTCCAACGCACCCTGCTCTGGCACGTTCTAATTGGCTGGACACACCTGAACCAGGTAGTCATGAGTAGGACTTCTGGAAATCATGCTGACATTGGCCCTCGAGGCCTGGAGTTCCCTATCCCTGATCTAAAGGCTCTATCTTGGTATCTTCAGTGTTTAAGAGTCATGTGATCAACAAGCAAAGACGAAGAGATCCTTGAATGAGTTCTTTTTCTTTTGGTTCTGTTTCTTCAGAAACACCTGGACGATAACTGGACGTTCGTTGAAGGTTTGCTCAAGTTAACCTGTAACCCAAAGGTCAGCATTAGTTTAGTTCTGCTGGTCATCTTTGGTGTTTGTTACGCTTCCTTCAGGACGCTGTGTTTGATAACAGGGGGGGTTGGCTGAGGAGCAGGTGAGGATGCACGTCCACTGCTGCCTCACCCTGTGTCTGCTTTGGGGGCCCCGCACCGCCGCTGTCTCCATCCTCTGGGATTACTACAGTAAGAACCTGGTAAGAACCAAAATATAAAGTCGAAAACTTTCAATCACAAACAAAAGCTCAAACTAAACAGGTTTACAGAGGCACTGGAACCTATTTTCTGGTTTTGGGTTATGGAATTATGTCAAAGAATGGCTCACAGAAAAGCTTAATGCAGAGAGATTGTTTAAATAAAATTAATATAATTCAAAGCTAATGGAAAAGGTTGTTATCCTAAAGGTAAAAACGTAATAAAAGATACATTTTTTTTTCATATGTTGTCTAACACCCTTTAAAACACACGATTACACAATGTTAACCAAAATAGACCCTTTTCACAGTGATGTCAGACAAAATGGTGACAGGGCCGAGAATGTGAAAAGGAAGTTCCGGTTTTATGGATTTAGAACAGCAAAGCTGACAGCTGAACGCTGTTTAACACATTTTTACATAAATAATAAAAGCTAACCTTACAGATTTTAAAAGAAAAATGTACAATATTTATTTTATGAATGTCCTGCTGAACTGTACATTCCTTTTCTGTCTTAGATCGTTCACAAATCTAAATACAAATCTGAATAATCCTTCGATATTTGAGGGTCTATTAAAAATATCGATCTTTCATTTGAGCAGATATTATTCTAACAGGTTCTATTTTTTCTTGATGTTATTCAGAACTCTTTTAAGTGCAGCACAAAAACTGATGAAAATTGACGTTGGCCACGTATTTTAACTTTACCCAAGACTAAATGCTCAAAAAGGCTTTTTTCCGTCCCGTGCAGAACGCCTCGTTCACGGTGCCCTGGTTGGGCGTGTCCGCGTTGGCAACTCAGTGCAAGACGCCTCTGGCTCTGCTGGAGCAGGCCCGTGGCCTCGGATGTCCCTCTCCCGTCCACTCCCCGGGACACACCCAGCTGTACCGCTCGTCCAGCTCCTTCCACATCTTCCTCCGAGTGCTGGCCCTGTGCCTCGGCCAGGATGGAGTGGGCGGAGTCCCACAGAGACAAATCAAGGGCAGGTGAGGATAAAGACTGGATCCAAAGAAAGGACTGGGTGATAGTATTCAGTCCTCCCCTTGATCTTTGGATGTGTGTTCAGTTTAAACAGCTGTTTGGAGTATTTTGGCAGTGGGGCTGCATACCTGCAGTAATGCTTGCAGGACATGCGTTTGGCTCTTGTTTGTTGAAGCGCCAGGTGCACCGCAGTCTCCCAGCAGGCCTTTGATATTTGCTGAGGCCCTGTGCTAGAGCAGGTGTCTCAGGAGTCTACCACCTGCTCTCCGGCTCGGGCCAGACCCGAGGAGTCTCCGGTGATGCTCGGGCAGGACTCCGACTGCACCCGCCTCGAAAAGTGTGCGAGGCCGCCAAGTGAAGGGCTCTAAATAAATGAAATTCACAAGCCGATGTTCAAATCAGAAGCGAGCGCTGGGCCGTACAATATCCCAACGTCGCTGGGTGCCAGAGAGTGGCAGCCGTAGATAAATCCGCCTAATGACTTTCCTCTGTCTGGATTGTGTTCAGTAGCACGGCAGACATGGGGGCTAATTAGCTAACGAGCGTGGCGGTTAATTCGCCTTAACGAAGCCGTGTTGGTTTCCAACACGGATGGAGACGAAAGCTTGGGTGAGCAGTGGGAGGGGCTGTGGGTGGCGGGCAGCCTGGCAACAGTCTGGCTGTGTTGGGACGGGTCCAGATTCCCCCTCCTCCCCCGAGCCTCTCCGACTGCGGCGCTGCAATGACCCCGCTCCTCGCCAAGCTCGGCGAGAAACCTGCACCTGTGAGCAACTTGATCTCCAAAAATGTGCAAACAGGTAAGAAGAAGGAAGGAAATCCCAGCTGATTGCATATAACACTCTCATTGGTTTAAATCCACACTCCCAGCTTCATCCATTTATAGTCTTTAGTGGGTGTAAATAAGCTGGATTTAGACTTAACCTGGTCTTCCCCGGCCCCCTCCCTCTGCTTCCACCACCAGTCTGTCTTGAGGAGCTCGCTGCTCGCGTTTTGACCCAAACAGCAGCTCTGCTCACCTGTGTGGGCTGCATCTGTGCTTTGGAGATGGGGGGTGAGGGCTTCAGCCTTCTGTGTTCTCCTGCCAAGCAAACAAACTCCATTGTGGATGTGTGTGCAGCACGTGTGTGTGTGGTATTATTGATCTTCCTCTGGTGTTGCAGTAAATTGGTTTGGCTGCAGAGAGAAGGACCAAGCACCTACTGCTGCGTGTCTGAGTGTCTCTGACATTTAACATGATCTTTAAAGGCATTTCTCCACAGTGCCCGCAGGATCTAACAGCGTGCTGCTGGGTGGTTCTCTATTCTTACTTACCAGCTCCTATTTTTTTTCTTGCTGTCTCACTTACATCCACACACACACACACTCGTCTCTTCCCTGGAGCGTAGAGCGTCATGCAGGTAGGTGATGGAGGGAGAAAGTTCAGGTAGAAACATTCAAAGTCAGAGGTTTCAGGGAAAACAATTCAGTTGGGATGAGTTGGTCAGCAAAAGTAAAGAGACACTTGAAACAGAAACAACAAAATCCTTGTAACTTGTTTTTTGTGTCCTGTTTGTTTCCAGAATTTATTCCAAGTTCTCCTCAAAGAAGATGCAGGAGCTGTCTGAAACGGGCCTCATGAATTTCCTGCTACTCTTTCTGGTGGTGGCCCGGCAGGTAGAGCTGGAGGATGTGGCCAGCAGGTTCTGCGAGCTGCTCGGCTTTCTGCCCTCCAGCCGCCCCCCGACACACCGCACGCTGGTGTGGAGGGGGCAGTTATCGCTGCTGATGCTGTTCCAGGTACGTCTGAAACTGTGGACCCTGATATAAAGGTGGACCGTGACCTTTAGAAAGCATTCAATACAGGGGAACAGGGGTGTCAAACTCAATCACACAAGGGGCCAAAATCCAAAACACATCTAAGGTCATGGGCTGAACAGGATAAACATTTATTGAACACTAAGACTACATTTGTAAAACTTTAAAAACATAACTTTTTAACATAATTATGAGCTAGATATATAGCATTACCTGCGATAATGCTAGTGTGAATGCTGTAAGCTGAATTTGGTCGCTGAAGATTCTAGTGCTGATAGCAGAAGATGCTGAAATTGATAGCTAAAAGTGATGAAGCTGATAGCTGAAATCACTGAAGCTAAAAGCTGAAAATGCTGAAGCTGATAATCAGCTAAATATTAGCTAAATGCCAAATTAGCCAAACAAAAAACAAAAAAAACTTAGGTTAGCCAAATTGGCTGTCATGCAGCTGAAAAAACAGCTAAATTTAAAAATTTCCTTTAAAAGCAAAAAAACAAAAACAAAACCTAAATTAGCCAAAACAGCTGAAAATGTGGCTGAAAAAAATGGCTTAACTCCAAACATAACCTAAACAAATCTTAGTAAATTCTAAAATAGTCCAAAAAGCTAGCAGAATGCCAATTTTTTAAACGGTAAAACCGTAGCTTTTTAACATAAATACGAAGAATAAAAAAGGCAGAACTATTATTACATAATAAATTAACTTAAACCTTGAACAGCTTTCCATATTTTACTCTCCATAAAAATATATTTAGTCAAAATTATACAAGTTAGAAATAAGTGCAAGATAACATCGGACCATTAATAACAACACAATAAAATGATCTCTAGAGGGCCAGATTGAATTACCCGGAGGGCCGGATCCGGCCCCCGGGCCTTGACACATGAAGTAGACGAAACATTTGATCCCTTGTTGATTTTGTTAAATTTCCCATCCAAACAGAATCTGACAATCTGTCATCCTAAAACAGGGGTGGGCAAACGATATGCCATATGGCCCCTAAACCATTTAATTTGGTCCCTAAGCTGAAATTATTTCTACTGATAATTATTTTCATTTTAATTCTTTTATTTACCCATATATTGCGCACTATTAATACATTGACCATGAGATGCATTTAAATGAGATCCATTTAGGTGCAGAAAGTTATTCTGCATTCATGTGGTCTTGGAAGATTTGTTGATTTTCTCACGTTCAGGTGTGTTTTTAGAGTCGGAAGGTCATTTGTCCGATCTTTTCCGAGCCTTTTTCTTTAAAGTCCAATCAGAATTCTTCCCTTCTCCCCAAATGGAGAGTTATGAAAACCGTGTCTCATAATTCGAATGTGGCTTTCATTCGATGAGTTCGCCAATAATTGCCGGTCCACTAGCATTAGCGCAAAGCTTCCAGTGCTCAAATATACATGATATTGTTTTTTTTTAACTTTAAAAAAGGTATGCTCCAACAAAAAGTCATTACTTACATTGAAATATAACCTGTGCTTCACAGCACACCCACGTGAAGAAAAACACTTCTCAGCATGACACCGTTTACCCTCGCGATGGAGGACTTTGCATCCCTTGGCTTGGAGGGTCAAATTCAAAAATAAAAATAAAATAAAAAATCCGGACACACTTGCACTCAATGCCCTTCAAATGGAGGGAAAAAATTTGTATTGGGTTATGTTTGCATTCTTCCCTGAAGGACTTCAACCTATTGGTACAATTAGCGCTAAAATGAAAACAAAAACAACAGTTTTGAAATGAAAACTCGAAAATGTTCTGTTTTAAAGTATATAGATTAATTTTTAGTTAAAATTAAAGAATGTTTTTTTTCCAGATTCCATGTTATTTTTTCTCTTATGAGGTGGGATTACCAAAAAACTCCACAGATCTGCTCCTGGTCCGGTATCTGATCCCCTTCTGGTTCACACAGACCAGTTAGACTCTCCCAACCGACCTGATCACCTGAACTGAAGACACCTGTTTGAACTTTTCACCTGTAGAAAAGACACCTGTCTACAGTCTGACTCCAAACTCTCCGACATGGAAAGACTAACGAGCTTTCAGTGGATTTAAGGGGGAAGATTGTAGACCGGAATGGACTACAAAACCATCAGCAACAAGCTGGAGGTTAAAGGTCACAACTGTTGGAGCATGAGCATCAATCCACCTGTAGGTCTAAGGCTCCAAACCAGATGTGACCTGGTGGGGTTTCCATGATCATGAGAACGGAGACAGATCGTTCTAAAACAACATGGCAGGAGTTAGATGATGACCTGAAAGCAGCTGGAACCACAGTCAAAACCATTGGTGATGCTTTACGCTACAATGGTGTAAGAGCGCTCACAAAGACCCGCCTCAACGAACACCTTCATGATTCAGAGATTCAGATCAGACCAAAACAGAGCTCTAGAGAAATGGGAACACCATCCCCACTGTCGAGCACGGAGGTGGAAGCATTATGATTTGGGGTGTTTTTCTGCACAGGGCTGCTTCATCGTGTGGATGGGAGGGTGGGCGGAGCCATGTACCATCAGATCCTGAGGGAGAACCTCCTTCTCTCACCAGGACGTTAGTCATGGATGGATCCTTCAGCAAGATTATCAGAATCAGAATAGACTGTTGTCATTGTGACATGTTTACATGCACAAACAAAATTCCAGAGTGTCTTTGCAGTTGCATGTTTGGAAAGAAAAATAAAATTTAAACATAAAATAAAAGCATAAAACATAAAATAATAGCATAAAAAGTTAAAAGTATTAACAGAGCACCAATAAAAGACCACTTATTGCACATATTTGTCCATTATAACACCAAACATCCAGCCAAGACAACCGAGGAAAAGGCTGAAGAAGAAGCAGATCTAGGTCATGGAGTGGTCCAGCCCGTCTCTGGGCTGCAATCCTCGAGAAAACCTCCGGAGAGAGCTGAAGCTCAGGGTTGCTAAGCAACAGCCACCGAATTTGAATGATTTAGAAATCATTTGTAAAGACGAGTGGAGCAGAATTCCTCCTGATATTTGCAGAAACTTGAGCTGTGTCTGAATTCCCCCCTACTCACTAAATACTGTGTTCACCATTTTCTAGTGCTGTCCAAATCTACTAATTCAAAAATTAGAAATTTCCCAGAAGTCTTTGCGAAAAACTAGTGTGCAACAATGCTCACTAGATTAGAGAATATAGACCACAATGCATTGCGGTTGAACAATTTCGAACAAAAAAAACGTGTTTAAATGTAATTTTTGAATAAAGCGTCCACATTTTCACCATCAGAACGCAGTGGAGTCATAAACGTCATGAAATGTTCGTATTGATTTGATTTTGTCATATCTGGCGTTTGGAAAAATGAAAAAAGTTGTGAGCTTTGTGTCCGAACCGACTTTAAAATCCAGCGCACTGGATAATTTTTTAGTAGTTAGGGATTACGGAGAGATTTCGGACACAACCTTGATCATCAACTACCAAAAACGTCTGACCTCTGAGCTGCTAATAAGGATTTTGCTATAAAGTACTAAGTTTTTCCAGGATGGTTCAAATACTTAATGTCTTAATGAAAAGTTAATGAATTTATATAAACTCTTTAAAGTGCATTTCTTTATTTTCTTTGTGATTTTCTATCTTGTTCTGAATGCTTATTTGGCATCTTTAAATATTTCTTCTCTAAAAAATAATCGCTTAAATATGTCCAGATGAGCATATATCATTTTCACTGTTTTCCCAGAAAGTCCGGTTTTTTTTTTTCCCGCGTGGGACTAAGAGGGGTTCAGGCTGCACCCCTGTTTGGACATATCTGTGGCAAAATGAGAAATGTAAGAGCTTGATGGAGCAGACTCCATGGATTGATGTTTTCTCTGATTGGTTGCTGCAGGAGAGAGGTCTGGATGTCGGGGTCCAGGCCAGCTGGTTGGCTTCTTCCTTTAATGAGACGGCCAAGGAGTTCTACAACAGGACCACGGAGCTGTCCCGCAGACAGGCCCTCTGGGGGCCTCTGGGCTCCTACCTGGACGGCGTGGCGGAGGTGTTTGAGATGAGCTCCAGCCTCGGCCTGTCGGAGGAGAAGCTGCTCAGCGAGGGCTTCGACTGGCTGCTGCCGGCCTGTCGCCAGTCGGAGCTGAACTCTGCGCTGAGCTTCCTGCAGAGCATCCTGGCGCAGCTCAGGTGAAACATGTACCGCCTCATGTTTCTCTCCACTTTCTCTTTTCATGTTCTTTTGACAGAGAAAACATTTTATAGTTTAGAATAAGCTTTTATAACTGGTGTGTTTTCGGTTCCTATCCCAGCCCGCAGTGCTGACAATAGGAGGATTGTGTGGTCACCGGGGCCGAGTGTCTGTAAAGAGCCTGTGATGCGCTGAGGCCCCTCGTGGTCTCAGGAGGTCTAATGACCCCCGGGTCACCCTCACCAGGTGCTGCTGAAGCCCTGATTAGAGTTACAGGCCCAGGGGAGCCTCTGTGGACCCCCTAGCTGTTTTGAGAAGGGCAGTGTTCCTGCGCTGGTGTGAGAGACTCCGGTCAGTGGAGCATCCAAACGGGTTCAGCTGCAGGACAGGGGTGTTTGTTACACGGACGACCCCAGCTGAAGGTTAAAGAGCCACGGCTGAAACAGTGTCTGTTTATGTGATTGGAACAGAGGCGGCGGCACAGGTGAGAGCCGGAGTGAGGAATGATGGGAATCTTCCCCTCATGTGAGTCGACTTTATCAGTCATCAGAGATGAGCCTAAGAGCGTTTGAAACAATAACAACACCCCGAGTTTCTGTTTTTCAGTTGATTTCATGGATCTGATGAGTAGCAGCACTGACGGTGTCCCCACTTCACGCATTACAGTGACCACTTCTCAGGAAAAGTCAATGTAAACTCGCGTTAAAGTACATTTTGGACTTCTGTTTAAAACTCACGTTCACGCAGGTTACTACGAAAGTTTTCAGGCTTTAAGTACAAACTGGGCAGCCACTGACTGAAAGTTGAAAGATCAACACATTCTCACTCCCAACTCGTCATATATGGACATGTAGACTTCACTTGTTTTCAATGTCTCACTAGTAATTGTGTCCCTATACCTCATCAGAATAAAATGTAAACACGCCATTCGGAATACTCTGGCCCGATCAGACTCTTAGGTGGGTTATATGGATTGTTGATCCGATTGTGGTGCATGTAAACACACATTCCGATCATGTACCGTTACTCTGTTGGATTTGACGTCATGCACAGAGGGTGGGGTGCTCCAGAGGAGACTGTAACACGAACAGGACCGACCGGCAGCAGCCGGACTCGTAGTTTGCAAGCAGGAGAAGATGCTTTGTTTTGGTGTACGCTTAAGACCACAGTCCGGCAGCTTCCTCACGCTGAGCAGCCGGACTCTGGAAAACCGTGTCTCCTGGGAGAACTGTGTCTCCGAGCAGCTTTGGGATGTGTGAGCTGGCGAAGGTGGATTTACAATGCGGAAATGCCGCTCCGCGTTCCCAACAGTCCTCTGAAACCGTGAAAAACAATCATGGTAATTTGTGTTACCAATCGTGACCAGACTAAATCAAGGCTGATGTTGTTCCCACATATTTAAGTGCGGCCATTGCTGCACAGATGTAAGTTCATCCAAAGCTAAATGTCTAACTCTAATCCTTCCTCCGGGTCCGATCAGTCAAGAAAAAGATACTGATCACACAGATTTAGAAAATTATGAGCCAACAGTCACCTAAAATATTTTAATTAATAATAAAAGCAGAAGATGATCTCACTCAAAGCTGTAGCTTTATTTGTTTACAAAAGAACTCGCTACTTTTCCTACGGCTGTTTGTGGCAATTTAGATCAGGGGGGTCAAACTCAATCGCACAAAGAGCCAAAATCCAAAACACGCCTTAAGTCGTGAGCCGAACAGGATAAACATTTATTGAACACTCTAAAACAGAATTTTAAAACTTTAAAACTGACTTTTCAATATAATTATGAACTAGATATAGCATTATCTGCGATAATGCTACTGTGAATGCTGTAAGTTTTGATATCTTTCCGTTTTTCCCTCTTGTGAGGTGATTTGTCATTAAACTAGCTTCAACTTGGGTCCGTGAACTCCAATCTCTAACACAAAGGTCCCCAAACCTCGGGACGCCAACCGGTAACAGTCCAAGTGCTGCTTGGTACCAGGCCACAGATGTAACCAGGGCTCTAAACCCTAAGGATGCCGACTGGTACACTAAACTGGTATCGGTTCTGCGATTTAATGGGGACAGCCAGCACGTCAAAAAGTGATGCAGAGGGGGTCCGAACCATTCGTCTGTATATGACCAGTTGGGACAGAGAATGTGTAGGAAAGGTAAAGCAGGTCAAAGTTTGACCAATCAGGGACTCAGATTTGGTTGTGACGTTTGGATGGCATCCCTTTTAATTCACAGGAATGCCAACCATTTCAAAACTGACCACAGTTTGTGCCCAGTTGGAGTTATATGATGCAAAGTTTTAATCTGTCTATAACAAGCAGTTTGAGAGAGAACTTGATGATGCTGCCAGAGGAAGCCCCTCCCTGCTTGTCCAGTGTGAACACCGTGGGTTCTTACTCCTCACAAACCTTTCTGTCTGTGAGACTTCTCTTTGTAGTTTCAAAAGCCAGACTTCAAAAAGTCTCAAGGTTCCCATCTGCAGAGGTGTACATTTGCACCTAAATGGCCACGGAGGGAGCAGTTAAAAAAAAAGGAAGTGCTCCCAGGGGCCCTCTGTGTGCCGACCTGGACCACTCTGACCCATTTAACAGAATAAGAAGATACCAGACGCCCTCTTTGAAATTCATCCCCCCAAATGAAGCCTAATTCCTCAGCCTGGCAATTCTTGGTATGTCTTTGTGATTAATGCTTTTTCTGTGACACAATTAATGTGTAATTATGTACCCTGGCAAGTTTAGCCTGTACATCATTATGCCCATTAAGAGCAATGTGGAATCTGCACACATTAGCAGAATTATTCTGACAACGGCTGAGGCGGCGGACGGGCCGAACATTCACTGTTGATAGTCATTGTCATGGTGCCGAGGCAAGAAGCCAATCACAGGCATAATTCCTCGGTTTGATTTCTTCCCATGACCCTCTGCTGTGAGACGGTGGGGGTGTTGCTGGTTGATGAGATGAGCTGACACCGGCGCACCCTGTTGGATGTGTTTTCGGCGCAAACAGTTAATCCCCGTCTCCTTGGCTTGATGGAGGAAAGCCTCGCTGGGAAGCATTTTGCTACCTAGCTTTTGATGGGGGGGGGAAAGCAGAACGAAGTGGAACTGCTGGGGTTTTGGGGATGTCTGCCTGCTTGTTGGGATGCTACGTTTGCATTTGTGGGCTGTGTGCCTAATGCTGCTGTTGTGTCTTTGTGAGTACACCGGGAGCCACAGATCCAGATTAAGTGTGGTCTCTGACGATGTTTGGTACAATGAGGGCTGATGGGTGTGAAAGGCCCATTCCACAGTCGTAACAAGCCTAATGAATTCAGACTCTAATCGATTGTCTCAGCTCTCGCTGGATTAGATGCAACCTTGCTGGAAGGGTGTGGGTGTGCACGCACGCGTACCTCAGCACTGGAAAAAAAAAAAAAACGAGGGCGCTTTACTTCTCTTTCTTCCCCAGTTCACCTTAACCCCTGCCTCCTCACCCCCACCCCCCCATGCGGGTGAATGAGGGGGACGGAGGGATCATCTCCAGGCTAAATGAGATTACAGCTCCTTCAGCTGCTTATCAGGACTAATGCCAGGCGCCACGGGGCTGCGGGAGCGGCCAGGGCCAGCGCCAGCCCGGAGATCCCCTTCATGCCTGTATCTTCCCTCACCACACCTTCCTTCACACTGCAGCGCACTGTTGCACCTCGTAATCCCCCTTGAGAGAAAAGAGCGAAAACACATGAAGGAGGAGTAAAAAGGAGTGACAGGGCAGGAGGGGGAGGGGGGAGGAGTGGGGGGCTCACGCACAAACGTATCAGGACGCCGGACACTTTTTTTTACCTGTTCTTTCTTTTGTGAATGTGTCCTTTCAGGCGGGTCCATCAGCTCCCAGGATCCGCTCCGGCCTGGGCTCCTCCTCTCAGCAGCGTGATGAAAGAGCGCCACCTAGCGGTCGCTGCTGCCTTGTGGACGCATTTCTTCCCCTTCCTGCGCAGCCTACGCCTCTCCCAGACCCCCCCGGCACAGCTGGCAGACGCTGCAGCAGGTCAGCATTTCACTCACCGAGAAAAAAACAAAAATCAGCTTCAAAGTGCATTTCTATGTTTCTTAATTCAAATCATTGGGAATCAGGAGCAGACGAAAAAATTCAGTCAGAAAAAGATTCTATTTGTTACGTAAAAAAAATACACTCACCATTTTTGATGCACTGGTAATGTTAGAGCAAAGATGGATGATTGGAAGTGTGGGAAGGCTCACTCTGCAGTCCTGCCCATTGCTCAAGGGCAAATATTTAATGAACTCCTGCTGCTCTGCAGAAACTATGTCCTTGAAAACGATACAGGTTTTTGTCTTAATACGGCATAATAATCATTAAAAGACCACTGGGAACACTTAAAAGAGAATAAAAGATGATAGGAGTGGGGCTTAAAAGCTGCTTTAGCACCACATCTACAGGTATGAGCTGTGGAGAAGATCTGAGAATATTGTTCTAAGACAGGAGTTTTGCAACCTGCACCTCCGGACCCCTCTGGCTAAAGGAAAATAAAATATTTTTAAAAAGTAAGTAGTAAGGTTAAAAAAAAAAAAAAAAACTTGATTCAACTCATTTACAAACAGTTGAAGAACATCAGATTTTTAAGTGCCAGATTTTTTTGTTTTTATCAGTAACCAAATTCAATGATTTGAAGTGTTAGTAAAACAATGTCACTAAATTAGCTGATTTAGCTCATTAGATATGCTAATTTTTTTTTGGTCGGAAAATTGAAAATGTAACCATTTGCTGCATATGTGACACAGGATGTCTTAATTTGAAAGGAACTCATGTGAAAAAAAAGATAAACTATTTCAAGCTTAGAAAAAAAAGTTTGTTTATAGTTATCATAATAGTAACATTAACATCAAAACAAATCTGTCTTATTTCCCTGAAAAGTGTCTCCTGTTGGGATGTTGTCAGAGAGAAATTGACCCAAATGTCTCCTTAAGAGTTGAAGGTTGCAGACTCTTATAGTAAAATGAATGTTTAAAAGGAGAAGTTGATTTTAAAATACAGTCCTGGTCCCATTTTGGTCTTTTGCAGGTTTCACTCTGCTGGCGTTTGATCTGCCCGGTTCTGCCCCGCAGGACCTCCAGCCCAACCCGCTACAGTCCATCATGCAATGCTTCGGCTGGGATGACATGGTTCACCCGCTTCTGGTGACTCGCTACCTTCCCCATCTGCTCCAGAACAGGTACAGTTACGTGTCCGGGTCTGTTTTGATCACCTAATGTCCATGAGGGGGAGGGGGGTGTGTCTTTCATCACTGCGAAGCTCTAACGCACACATCAAGACAGGGACTCTCTCTCCTTCTAAAGAATGATCACTCCTAAAATTAAATCCATGTATGCATCTTACCTCGGAATACTTTTACCTTAAACTCGTTTTTTTCTGAATGCAATTTAGTTTAATAACTGCATCCAGAAAAACATTCCATCAGATCAGAGATCTTTGAGGTGGAGTCAGTTTTTCTCTTAGGAATAAGGAGCTAAAATGAGCATTTCTGTGACATCCATCCATCTTCAGAACCTGCCTAACTTTAACACTGGAGATGTTGGTAACCTGAACAACACAAGCACTTTAACATACTGTAACTCCTCAGCCATGTGTGATCAGCGTGAATCAGCTGATTCTGATGGGGAGTGTTAGCATAGCGTTACTAATGTATAAATTAGGGAATCAATAAAAAAAATTAATGAATTAATCGCAAACCTGGGGAAAAATTAATCGGGATTAATTTTTTTTACTTAGTTTTTGCTGACCACTTAT
>NC_050527.1:21365409-21386422 GCF_002922805.2 Oryzias melastigma | reverse complement strand
TGATTCTGATGGGGAGTGTTAGCATAGCGTTACTAATGTATAAATTAGGGAATCACTAAAAAAAATTAATGAATTAATCGCAAACCTGGGGAAAAATTAATCGGGATTAATTTTTTTTACTTCGTTTTTGCTGACCACTTATCTGCAAATAACCACAATATTAAATTTACATGACATGACAACACGCTGGACCCTAGATCAAATATCAAATATAGATCAAATATAGATCTGCTTTTTGTGAAAAAGCGGTCTAAACCAAAAAAATAACAAGATTCAAGTACTAAAAACAGATTGAATATGTATTTCTTTTGCAAATAACCATGTTATAAATGTGAAAAAACCCAATGAAATGTATTGCTTTGGATGATCGCACCGCTTAGGGAGAGAGAGACTGCTGCTCTGAGAGGTCCGATTAATTAATAAATATTAACGCGTTAATCATAATTTGTTAATCGCATGCGTTAATGCGTCAACATACACCCCCCTAGCATAATTATATAAAGGTGCTTCTAACCAAGGTTCCTGCGTGCCCTTAAAAATTCTTAAAAGCATTGTATTTATAATATTGGAATTAAAACCTTGAAACACCTTTAAAAAAGTCTTGAATTTTGATATCTGAGCAATTAAAAATTGTGCTGCTTGAAACTTCTCAGTTTCACATTTCATGTCAAAACTTGACAAGATTATTTTGATCAATGATGCAAATAAACATCAGGAAAAACAGTTATTATGGGCTAATATGCTGAATGCCCCACCGCCGTTTTAATAAAAGAGCACAAACAAGATAAAAAGCTACTATTTTGGTTAAAAAAATGTGAATAAATGAATAAAACAGAAATTAATTACTGAAATGAAAAATAGACTAGGAACTTGGTCTTAATTTATGACATGAAATGCCTGAAATTTAAAGTGAAGAAACTTTTAGGGAACGTAAAGTGTTGCGGGACAGTGCTTTTTTCTTGATTGCATAAACATTTCATCACTGTACAGTGCTGCATCAACACAAGGCCACTCTGCTCAGCTCCAGAATGTCTCCCACTGTAACAGCTGAAGAGTTACGGGAGTCAATTACATGTAAACTATGGCGCTAAAGCTGTGGTATTAAAGGGTTAATCCCCTCAAGGGTGATGGGGGTTGCTGGAGCCTATCCCAGCTGCTGGGTACACGGTGAACTTCCATGAAAGTGTAAACATGAATGGTCTTTCCTCCAGCGAGCTGGTGTCGTCGCTCAGCAGCTGCAGCTCCGGTGTTTCGGCTCAGAGCCTCTCCGTGAAGGCCTGGTTCAGGTGTGTCCTGCAGCAGCATCTGCACAGGAACCTCGACGGGACGGACAGCAGAACGGGTGAGAACATCTTCAACACAAGTCAGAAAAGAATCAGATGACGCCACGGCTCTGCGTTCGAATCACCGAACTGATGCGGCTGCACCTCCCCAGGCCGGGCCGTGGCGGAGCAGCTGAGCGAACTCACCCGCCTCGTGCTGAGGCTCCCAGAAGTGTACGATCTTCTGCAGAAGGCTGGCCTTCAACCCACATCCAGCAGGCTGGAGCCAACTGCAGCTCTGGAGATGTTTGTCAGGGTAAGTTACTTTCTCTGAGCTTTGACTCGGCAGCATTTTGCTTTTTAAGAAATATAAACAAACACTCTCGTGTGTTTCAGGCTGTGGGCGGAGTCTACAGTGGACTATCTCTCCTACCTGAGCGCTCGGCCATGATTACCAGAGCCCTCAACTACATTGGTGACATCTTAAAATACATTGACCCTTATGTGGTGAGCAAGAACCATGAGGGGATACAGCTGGCGTACTGGGCTGTGGGTAGGTGGACACAGAACATTCATTAAAGTGAGGCTTGTAATCAGACTCAGTGATGCTCCTCTCTGTGTGGACCAGGCTGTGTGGTGAAACACTGGAGCCCCCTGCTGGCCACTTCCAGATGTCAGCAGCTGTTGTTCCGCATCGTGGATGGTCTGCTGCTTCCTCACAACCTCCCTCAGGACAGAGCTCTGAGGGACAGCCTGCCCCTTTATCTACAGGTCAGGACTCTTATGCATTTCATTAAACCTCACAATTTAAGACTCGTGAGTCGCCTCAGTTCTCTGTTCTCTCTTGAAGGGTCTGTCGGTGGCCTCAGGTGTGTCTCAGTCTCAGGGCGTTTACCTGAAGCAGCAGCTGCGCTCTGTAACCTGCAGATATCTGGACCACTTCCTCCCTGCCTCGCCGTCCGTTGGCAGCATCGCCAACCACCCCGTGCTGCTGGCGGCGTGTGAGCCCAGCCCCACTGTGCGGGGGGCTGCACTGAGGAGGACCATCCTGGGGGTGCTATGGTCAGTTTCTGAAAAGGAAAGTCTCCTTGTTTAATGTGAATTCTCAGGGTTTCTACACGTTTCTTCAAGTTAAATTTAAGACTTTTCAAAACCCATAGTCGAAGAAAAATCTATATTCATAGATCAGGGGTCTGCAAATAAGTAGTAAAGTAAAAAAAAAAACTCGAAATACTGCAGTACCTGCGATAATGCTAGTGTGAATGCTTTTTGCTGATAGTAGTCGCTGAAGACTGAAGTTGTTGGTCATGCAATTCCCTTTAATTGCTGAAGGGATTTGCTGAAAATGCAAAAGCTATTTGCAAAATGTTAAATTTGCTTAAAGAACTATAAATTTGTTAAAGAACTAGTGCTGAAACTGATCTAAATTTCAGAAAAATGTGTGATAAAATCGCTTTAAAATCCCTAATACATGCCAAATTCGTCAAAAACATTAGCATGTTGCTAAAATATTAGCAACATTTTAAATTAGCATAAAAAAACCTCAGTAGATGCCAAATTAGCCAAAAAGCTAGCTCTTTGCTTAAATACTAGCTAATCTATAAAATAGCCAAAAAAATCCTCAGTTAACTAAATTAGTCAAAAACATTAGCCTGTTGGTAAAATAGAAGCTAAACTCTGAAATATTCTAAAAAAAAAACCCTCAGTAGCTAGTTTGTTGCTTAAATACTAGCTAAACTCCAAAATAACCTGTAAAAGCCTCAGTAGATAATAAATTAGCCAAAAACGTTAGCATGTTGCTAAAATATCAGCTAAACTCCATTTTTTAAACTACTGTTAAAGATTAAAACATATCCCATGAATATATCTAAAGGCTTGTTGTAAATCTACTTAAAATGTTGAAATCTGAACAACTTTCTCATTAATTTTTTGTGAGGCATATTTTACTCAATATTTCAAAAACTATGATGTTTAGGAATATCAAAAATACAAGCAGAAATGTCCAGAACAAGATGAACTTTTTGATATCAGGATTACTGAAATCGCTGAAAGTGTGATTGAGTTTTTACTTGCCGAAAAACTTGATTCAACTGATTTACTAATAATTTTATCACTTTCAGCAAATTGTTTTAGCAATTTCTTATATTGCCAAATTTTCCATTTTAAGGCCTTTGAGAATTTTTAAGACTGACTGAGGCTCAGACGGGTCAGAAATCAAACTCTCCAGTTGTTTTCTTGGTTCATTTCTTTCCTTTTATCCTCACATTCCACAGTGACAAATTTCTGCAGTTCAAAGCTCACGCCCCCCCTCCCCGCCTGGCCTCGGTCCTGATCTTCCTGTACGAGCTCCTGAGGAGAAACTCGGACTCGGACGCCACCCTCCTCACCCTCCCCCTCCCCTCTCTGCTGCGCTGCTTGATGCTGGTCAACGAGCCACAAGGTATGAAAGAGCTCTAATGTCCACAAACTGTTCATGGTCTTTTAGTTTTTCTAAATTATAGACGTTTGGTTTGCCGACAGTGAAGAAGACGAGCGCAGAGGCTCTGCAGCTTGTGGTGGAGCGTTGTGCTGTTGCATCATCTGAGGGACCGTGTCAGCAGATGGTTGCAGTATTACGGTAACTGTAATACGCAGAAGTAACAATCTTTATGTTTGAGACGGTTGAACCCATTTTGACGCTCTGCTGGATTGTTTCTCAGCTCATTCGTGGAGGAGAACGAGGGCGTGTATGACCGGCAGGTGTACGGCGTTTTGGAGACGGTCGCCGTGTTGGACCCCGGGGTGGTTCAAGCTCTCATTCCCAGTCTGTCCCTGAGTCTGAGGACCTCCGAACACAGACGAGGACTGGGCAGGAACACCGCGCTGAGGTGAGCTGCAGCAGGAAGTCATGCAGACAGCTGTACGTCCTCGTGTTCTGAAAGTGTCTGTGTGACAGGAGTGCGTATGTGAAGCTGCTGAGTCTGCTGGGAGAGAGTGGGCAGGAGGAAATCACCAACCTGGAGAGCGACTGAGACGTTCCTCCCTCTGGACCTGGAAGAACTCCTGAAAACTTTCCTCATCCGACTTCTCCTTAGTTGTTGAAGCACAAAGCTTTAGGAATTTTTAAAATGAATGCCTATTAAAATGTTACTGTAAATAATATGTGACAATCACAGCCTTACATTTAGACAGATGTAATAAAAATAAAATAAAATGTGAGAATCGACTTGGAGATCTACACGAGAATGCACTCCTCACGGTGATGTCAGGGCTGAAAGAGTGAAAAGTGACCTCCAGTGTCTGGGTTTAGAACAGCAAAGCTGACAGCTGAACACTGTTTAACACAATTTTACATAAATAATAAAGGTAACCTAAACAATTTCAACAGAAAAAATGTAAAATTTTATATCTGATCCTATTCACACGTATTTTAAGTGTGATCAACACAAACTGATAGAAATTCATGTTGGCATCATTTAATACCTTCAGCAAAGACACATCGCTGCATGTCTGCACGGATTTTAATCTCTTCCCAGGATAAATTTACTTGTTCTACGGGATGTTTTAGGAGATAATTGTAAAAACAGGAATGTTTTGGTTCAGTGAAAATGTTAAAAGCAGTTATCAAGTCACGTATTTTCAGCTTTCAAAATAAGAGCAGCCAAGTAAAAAAAAAATAAAAAAATCTCTGGGTGAATGTATTTTATAACCTTAAGTGGAAATAGACACTTTCATATTTTTGTCAACAGTTTTCACTTAATTTGATCATTTTTACCATTATTTTCCTGCAGATCAGAGTTATGAACAAAAACAATGAGGAGTGATGTTAGAACCACAGCTGAGCTAACAGCAGCTCACTGACCGCAGTAAAAAACATTAAAATAGAAATACGTTTGACTTTAATGTCAGACATGCTGGAATTATCTGACTTTTGCTCGGTTTATAATGATTTTGTGAGAACGGAAATTTAGGAAACTCTTAACTGATGAGAAAAGATCTTCTGCAGCTTCACGTCTCATAGCCAAAGCTAACGCTAGTATTAGCATTAGCACAGATTGCAAGAATAAAATCATAATTTCCTTCATAATCAAAGTACTTGTAACCTTCGTCTAACTTTAACCGGGTTGTCAGAGAGAAATAATCCACGACTCGTTTAATATCGTCCAGAGGAATTTAGGGAAGCAGCTTTGGAGCATTCTGCAGGATTACTGACATTTGTACTTTGATTTGTGAACAATCTAAGAGAGGAAAGCAAATACAACCAGGTGGGACATTTATTAAATAAATATTGTACAAATGAATTTTATTGTTTACCTAAAATTGCTGTTATACTATATAAACTGGAAGCGACTGGACGTAAAAAGGGTCTATAGGGACCTGGTTGCCACTTGTCCATTCACCATCATCATGATCTCCACCTGGTTGGAACAGAGAATTACAAATTTAATGAAAGCCAGAGTTTAATATCAAAAAGATAAGGAAGCAAGGTACTGTTTGTTCCTAGCCTCCTTTTTTCTTTTTTGTCTTTTGCATTCCCGAGTTGCAGCAATCTCTCCCAATCCGGCTTCAGTTTGCACCTAATCACACGAAGCCTCGATCCGGTCTGGCAATCACACAAGCCCATTTTCTGTCATTGCTAGTCATTTACCGGCCTCATCAAACTGCAATCCATCTCCTCTCCAGAGCAGCCGTCTGCCGCGCCGCACTCCTCTTCCCCCAGCAGCATCAGAGCGCCGGAACAGCCCCTTCAGACGCGCCGCTGTGCGGGGACGCTGTAGGATCAATATGCAGCCGTCTGATGTTGCTACATAAACCTCTTAAAACGCCACTGTGATCGTTTCTCTTCCCGTCTTAACTGCCGATCTGCCTCCATTAAAAACACTCCGTTTGTGTGTTTTTTTGTACCATCTTTATTCTGCTCGTCTTCTGGCAGGCGTTTGAAAGACGTTGATCGCTCTTCTCCCGTTTGAGATGGAGTTCGAGACGTTTCCAAGGCTCCATGACTGTGACCTCACATTCGTTTTAAACATGAGCCGGACAGAAATGTGGCATCTGCAGGTCACAGCACACATTCAGCAGCATCGTGTGGATCCTTTTACAGGTTAATCATTCAATGAAGTCTGATTTAGATCATTTAAATAGGGGTTCATGCACTTTTCTGATAGAATTTTACAAAAAATGAATGTTTTTTTTCAGAAAAATTAAAGATGTTAGTGGTTTTAGCTTACAAAACAAATGTATGTTATAGCCCTATAATGGGTTGTAGGTGTTTCTTTCATGTTAGTTGAGCAGCTCATCAATATTTGTCCAGGTTTGGCATTTTGCTGCCATCTTCTTCCCTCTCCTTCAGATCCATCTTTGGAAAGGAGTTCGCCCCAACGACGGGGCAGCGACCTCCTCATTAAAGCCTCTCTGTGTTCGTGTCAGTCTAAAGATCCGCCCCTCATCCGGTGTGGTTGCACTTCCACTTCAGTCGGGCGTCTTTGCAGCTCTGACCGTCCAGAGTTCTCCGTGTCCGTGCGGTTAAACAGCACCGATTCTGTGGTGCGGCACTTGTAGAGTCTGCAGGTTTGGGCAGGTGAAGTGAGGGGCGGGGAGGAAGCACGCCGCTATCCCATTGGAGGCGAACGGCAGCGTTGGCCCATAGAACACCTCCTCTTTCCCCTCTGTGCTTAAGTCCAGAACCTGCAGGAGGGAATGCCATAAAGCTGGGTCACTAGGAGCAGAACTGAAATGCTTTAGTTAAGAAATTCCTGCAGTTAAGCTGTAGCCACCAAATACTAGCTTAAAAAAAAGATCTGGACACTTTATTTCTGTTTTAGTAAACACAAAAAAACAAGCAGCGTTTCAAGGAAGAAGATGCCGAGTCTCAACTCTCGACTACACCATCTGGATGTATGAGAACCTTCACCAGCACTGGTTCTGATCTCCTTCATGCTTTAGATCAGGTTTAGTTCAAGAGTTTTTGTGGCCCTCAATAGATCTTAACCAGCTGTACATTGCTTGGAAGAAATGTTTTTTGTTTTGTGGTTTCTGGCGACATCTGCAAGGGAAAACATGAATTACATCTATATGTCAATTGCACAGTGTATTAATTCCACCACTAGAGGGCAGACAACACGTTCTACGTCGGAGAAAGGAAAGACCGTGACGACGGCAGTAGAAACTGTGGATGAAATAAAAATTTACTGGCAAGGAGCGCAACAATAAGCTCCAACAACCACAACGGAGGCTGTGCTGCACAGCAGATAAAGGTAAATTCATACCGAACGGGATTCGACCAGTTTCAATGTTAAGTTAAAGGAATAGACGCGACATGATGCGACCTGAAGTCCGGCGACGAGATTGGAGCGACAGGCACAGAGCGAAGGTCTGCCAGCAGCTCAATTCTTCAGCGATGAGTCGCGAATCGGCCTGAAATATTAGCTAAACTGCAAATTAGAATAAAAACAAAAAAAATACTAAATTAGCCAAAACAGCTAGCATGTAGCTGAAATATTAGCTAAACTCTAAAATAGCCTAAAAAACAGAAAAGGCATAAATTAGCCAAAACAGCTAGCGTGTAGCTAAAATATTAACTAAACTCAAAAACAGACTAAAAAAAGCTCAAATTAGCCAAAACAGCTAGCATGTAGCTAAAGTATTAGCTAAGTTCCAAAATAGCCTAAACATTCTTAATAAATTTCAAAATAGTCCAAAAAGCTACCATAATGCCATAAAAACTTTCAACCTTACTATAGTACACACTGACTCCATATAATATAAAGCAACGACTACTCGGCTATTAAATTAGTTGGCAGCTATTTTAAAAGTCGATTAGTCGTCAATTTGTCGACTAATCGTGGCAGCCCTAATCGAGATATTAAAAAAAGGACAACATTTTTTTTTCCCCCCTCGGGTTAATACGAGACAGAGAACCTTCAAGCTCAGCCACAGAGACACAGATACACAGTGGAAGCGGCTGTCATTCAGACACAGACCCCTGTACCAGGAAAATCTTTTAATGATAATCTTATAAACTCAAACATGGAGACATGATTACAGATGTTTTTGTAGAACTCTCCACAGTAAATAAACTAGATTTCTCATCTGAGTCTTCCATACATTCTAAGTGAGATATCCACAGACACCGTTCCTCACAGCAATCATCTTAAAAACATTAGGTGGTAGCTCCTCCCACATGTGGCGTCAAGCTCAGGAAAAGGTTTTGACAGGCAACGAGCAGCCAATTTTTTGCGTGACGTAAGAGGGGCGGGGCACACTAATTTGTCGTGCAAATCGTGTTTTGTGTGAGTCCACCTCAATGTTTCCAAAAATGACAAAATCCAGTGAAGTTGAGACAGAAGCTGGCTGTGTTGTGGCTTTGGAAATGACCCGGGTAGACGGGAGTTTGTAAAAGCATGTCTGCTGAAAATAGCTGAAAAAGTTTCAGGAAATAAGTCTGTCAAATGATGCAAATACTAGACGTGTAGAAGATCCAGGCAGCAACTAAAAACACTATTTTTCTCATTTTTTTTTTAAACTAAAATTGGCCCCCAGTCTAATGTCAACATCTTAATTTGGCCCTCCGCTATAAAAACTTTGAGAACCCTGCTTTAGATGATTGTGGGAGCTCACTGATGATGTTCTGTTTTATTTAACATTATTTAACGTTGGTCAAACTGGTGAGTCCCGGGTTCTGTTCCTAAAGTCAAACAAATCAACTTAATGCTTATCTTGAATAAATGATGAAAATGATGTTTCTGCTGTTTTTATCATGTTCTAGTAGAGGGGTGGACAAACTACGGCCCGGGGGCCACATGTTAAACTATTGAATCTGACCCGCCAAACTGGAACAAATTATTCTGATTAGAATACTTTATTATCCCTTTAAATCTGAAGGCACACTGCATACACATTGACCTTTGTTTTAGGTGCAGAAAGTTATTTTGCATTTGAAGATTTTGTTGTTAATTTTTTTTTTTTTTTATGACTGTCATTTGATCATTTCAATGCCACATAAACGCAGAATTTCTCTAAGTTTTTCTTCAGGGACATCGATCCATCAATGCAACTGGGACGAAAAGGGAAACAAAAGTCACAATTTTGAATTAAAAACTCTAAAATGTTCTGTCATAAAATATAAATATTAGGGCTGTGAACTTTAACATGTTTACGCACACGATGAATAAAAAGATAATTAACGCGTTAATATTTATTTACGCAAATTAATTACACGTTCACTTTGCCTCTGTGTTCAGACTTCCACCTAGTGCGTTAAAACACTTTGTCAGGTATTATCCCCCTTAAACGGTGGACACGATAAATTTAAACATTTCAGACGATAAAAATGAAGGAAAAATGTTCTCTCTGGGCTGTGACAATGTTCAGAAGATTGTTTGTGGGATCATTTCCACTTTTATTTGTTTTTTTGATTGTTGTTGTTTTTTTTTTAATTCGAATTGCAAAAAAAAAGACCCACATTTTGTTTTATAAAATAGTTAAACATTCACAACACAAAAGTGTAATAAATCTGATTATTTTTTAATCGATTGACAGCACTAATTAAAAATAAATGATCTAAATGTGTGTGATTTCATACTGTGATTATTCACAGATAAGTGGTGAGCAAATATTGTCACTAAAAAATAACAGTAATCGATTAATCACAATTAATTATTTTTCTAATTTGCAATTTATTAGTTAACTATTTTTAATCGATTAATTAAAAAATATTAAAATATGAATTTTTACTCAAAATGACAGCATGTTTTTCTCCAGATTCTGTGTTAATTCTTTCTCTCATGAAGTGAATTACCAAAACGCTCCTGATTCGGCCTTTCTGTCAAACTTTGGAACCTTTTGTGGGCCACAAGTCAAAAAGTTTGCCCACACCAGTTCTAACAGCATTTTTTCTAAAAACGCAGGACACATATGAAGACATTTTAGCTTAAAATTGGATTTCTGAGTATTTGCTCAAATTGTTGTGAAGAGCAGATTTAAGAATGCTGTTTAAAAAAAGAGCTTATTTATGACGTAGTAAATACCCTCTCCCTGCTCTGCTCCATTCTGATGCATCAGCTTGGTTTAATTTGGTTTAAAACTGTATGGATGAATAGCTCCAATATTGTCTCTATTTCTGTTGCGCCGCTAATGTTAGCTTGGCGTTTTGAGGGGCTGTAAGCTAGCAGGACGGAGTATAAACAGGTCACAGTTATGGGTGACAGGAAGAGGGGCGTGGTTACTCCTTGTCAACTTTTCCCCTCACAACTCAGAGGTAAATTTGTAATGAACTATGTCCAAAAAAAACAACACGTTTTTTGATTTTGGTTAAGAACAGCACAATAATTAAAAGACCACTAGAATCCATTTTACAAAAGATGATCAAAGTGAGGATTTACATGTTTTTTTTTTCTTTAATTTTGGGAACTTTACATTAGTTCTACCTTTCAACTTATGTACAATTCTGTGTAATAAGTTAAAGGCAGTAAAAACATTATGACTGAATACTTAATCTTGCTGTTTCTGGGTGGCTTTCTCACCTGAATGCACGCCAGCGGCTCATTGGTCCAAATGGAGTATCCTCCAACCACGTAGATCCTGTCGTCATGAACAGCCACGCCAGACTCATTCTGACCTGCAGTGGGCGGAGCCAAAAAACTGATCATTAAACGATTGTCCCCCAAGAGATGCCAGAGCTCAAGTGCTTATGTTCTTTGATTTACTGTAACTTTTCAACCATTAACACGATCATTCCAGTAGATTCTGAAGGAGAAAAGCGGCTCGTCAGTTGTACAGTTTCAGTTCTGATTTTTGAGTTTTCCGTGATGAGCAGAGATTAATTTTACATGGGGGGGCGGGGCTTTGGGCTCATTGGCTACCTGAAAATGCATCCCATGATTCCCCAAGCGGTAACGGTGATACAATGATGAAAATTCGTCTGTGTGCTGCCCCCTGCAGGTTGAATTGAGATATTACAGTTTAAATTTATGATTGGTAAAACCATTTAATTCTCACGTCATTCCAGAAATCTGACGTCATGATCTACAGCTCCAGTAATGATAACAGTTCAGCCCCCCAAGCCCCGCCCCTCTGACTGGATTTTGAAATTTTGACTGTGGGTGGAGTCAGCCTCCAACTTCCCTGTTTGGTTATCCTTTAACATAAGAATTCTTGGTAAGACCACTTCTCTTACACTGTAAAAAGCAGAAATTTAGGAAAGTAAAAAAAAAAAAAAAAGCTTGTTTTAGAAAACAAAATATCTTGATTCCTGTCTTGTGAGGAAAATAATCTTGTTTTTCAAAAGCAAAATAATACTAGGTTGAGAAAACATCTCTTGGTGACCCAGGGAATTTTTTAAAATAAAAATTACTGGTTACATCAATTCTTTAAGATTTATTTATTTTCTTTTTTTAAGAAAATCTACAACTGAAATAGACATTTTTGACTTATTTTTTTACTTTTTTTGCAGTGCATTGAACTAATTCTGATTTTCTTGAATTTGTTAAAAATAAATAAAAACCTCAACATTTTCAGAACTATAAAGAAGACATTTAAAATCACCTTTCTGAATTAGATCTCTGAGAAACTAAACCATCGACATACTACTATGTATCTGGAAAACATGATATTTACCCTCTGAGGAAATAGCATTAGATTATTGAGTTATTGATGCTTATTAAAGTTTCAAATATTTTAAATTAGCTCCTATAATGAAACTATGACTGGGAAACAGGAAATGAGGTGAGATCGTCAAAAAGCAAAATATAAAAAAGACAAACTGTAGACTTAGAAGATATTTTAAAAAATATGTTGTTTTAATTAGTTTTATAATATGTAGTTGCATTTTTTTAACAGTTTGACATACACTGAATCAAAAACAACAGCTTTTATGGATGATTTGGTCTCATTTTTAAATTAATTTTTCAGAAACTGCTTTATTTCCCTTTGGGTATTAAATTATCACTGGAATCAATTCTCTGAGTGCAGCCCCGTTCCTCATCTAACATCCCTGACTGTTCCCACACTGTGATTGGTGCTCACAGGAAACGTGGCGGTGAAGCATCGCGGCTCACCTGTGAGGAGGCTGAAGGAGCAGCGGGTCCACTGGTCCAGGTCCATGTCGTACGAGTCGATGTGGCGGACCAGGATGCGGTCGTTGTTGTAGTCCAGGTCGTTTCCCCCGAGCACGTACAGGTTCCTCCTCACGGCCACCATGACGTGATAGACCCGGCGCTGCAGCATGGGGCTGCGGGCCAACCACTGGTCCTGGAGAGGGGGTGAAGGTGGGAGAGATGGATGAGGAGAGAGAGGGAGACGGAAAATGAAAGATTGTGGTTTGGGGAGTGGAGCGAGTGCAAAGGAGAGCGAAGAAGGAGATTAATATTTAAGCATATTCATGCATGGGTAATTGATGTATGCTCAGTGCTAGATAAATAACGTGACACTGGAGCTCTGGATTGTACTAATGACTTCCCTCCCTTTTTCTAATCATATGTTTCAGCCACTCCATTTTCCAGCGAGGGTCCCCGCTCATCCCACTCAGTGTGCGGAAGCTTGTTTTTTTGTGGGTGTGTGTGCACGTTCTAGTGTCTGCCGGGAGCTGACGGGTGGCCATCTGTTGAGGGTAGAGTGGGTGGGGGGTTGCTGTTGCTCTGGCAGGTGAATGCAGATACGCGGTGAATACAAATGAGGCTGCTTCTCTCCGTCTTTTCACTCTTTCCTTCAGACCCATATATGGGTGTACACCTTTTTACAGACGCACACCCCATGTTGGGCCGCGAGGACGGCCCCCCATCATCATCCCGGGGCCGCCTCGTGCACAGGCACAACAACAAAAACTGCTGCAATTTAATCAACTTTTAGCAGATAGTGTTTTATATCAAAATAATTACAAACAAATCACAAAGCCGTTACTGCAGATGGAGGAAGTGACAGATCTGGGTTTCCTATGTTCTGCTTGTTCTGGATGTTCCTGGCTTCCACTAATTTCCATATGGTGAGAAAACCAATTAGCCGACACTTAAGTACTGCCTGTTGTGTAATCCATCACAATTCAGCACAAGGTCGGCATTCATTTGCTTTTTCAAAAACCATCCATTGTTACACAGATGCTGTTTCCATGTTTGCTTCCTTTTCACATTTTTAAATAAATATCTCTGTTTTTTAAACATAATCACGTCACATGTGACCTGAAACTAAAAGACAATGATAACCAGTTCAGTGCTCCTGTAAGGGGTAACTTCACAGGTTAACATATCTGATAATCCTGTTTAAAAAAAGCTTAAACTTGTGCTGACAACAGTGTTGAAAAGACTCTTCTGTTGTGTGCAGAGGGACTGACAATAATTCTATTGAAGATCTGCATTTAAACCATTGACTGTACATGAGAACTGGAGCGAGTGAGTGAGACGTCAATTCAGTCCCTACAGTGCAGACATCGCCATGTTTCAGCTGGAGACCATCATTGACTGAATCGGTCTGAGTCAACGGTTCACCAATCAGGAGTGAGCTTGTAGGAAAGTCCACACCCCTACACAACACATTCTCACTCGCCACACGTTGACGTTTGGGTAGGGACTCCTCCGTGTCACTTCTTGACGTTTTGGGTGTCCCCAATTTGTCAGGGTTTTTTTACCAGCTGGCTGGTAGCCTAACACAGTACCAATACCGGTTCAGGTACCAAATCCAGTACCGCGTCCAGTGCCGGGTTAGGGTATTGGTACCGGACGCGTCCTGAGGACCAAGCCACGTACGGTTCCGCGTCCCGAAGGTTGTGGACCCTTGAGTTTACAAACAGTCAGAATGTCAAAAAACTATTTATCACTGTCTTAATCTCTATCACCTGTTAGTTGTGTTTCAATTACTCTGCGGCTGAATGTTTCTAAATTTGTGTAACTGTAATGTTCAGTGTCAGATAGAGGCAGTCTGTGATTCTCTTTCCTAAAACGTCAACAAAGGCGAGGTGTCCGTTAGCGCACGCTGCTACCCATCTATGAAGAAGCCAGGGAAACCAGCTGGGAGTAGGATCAATATTACGAAAGTCACTTCAAAGTTCGTTTACACATAAAAAGGTCTTAAAAACGTTTTAAAATGTTCTGATATAACTACGTTTTGTCCCAAGAAATCATACAATCATACAGAACATGTAGTGTTTGGTGTTTCAGGAAGGCAAACTCTGCCTTTTTGGATGTCATCGTGTTCACACATTACGATAAACTAACACACAATGTAAGACAAGTGTCAAGTGTCTAATTTGTATAATTTTGACAAAATATATTTTTATGGGGGCTGCACGGTGGCGCAGTGGTTAGCGCTCTTGCCTCACAGCGAGAAGGCCCCGGTTCAAATCCCGACTGGGACCTTTCTGTGTGGAGTTTGCATGTTCTCCCCGTGCATGTGTGGGTTTTCACCGGGGACTCCGGCTTCCTCCCACCGTCCAAAAAACATGCTTCATAGGTTAATTGGTGACTCTAAATTACCCCTAGGTGTGAATGTGAGAGTGAATGGGTGTGTGATTGAGGCCCTGCGACAGACTGGAGACCTGTCCAGGGTGAACCCCGCATTCGCCCTTCAGTAGCCGGGATAGGCTCCGGCACCCCGCGACCCCGAAAGGGAAGAAGCGGACAGGAAAATGGATGGATGGATATTTTTATGGAGAGTAAAACATTGAAAGTTATTTAAGGTTTAAGTTGATTTATTCTGAAATAATATTCCTGCCTTTTATTATTCATAATTATGTTAAAAAGTTACAGTTCTAAAGTTTAAAAAATTGGCAATTTTCTAGCTTTTTGGGCTATTTTGGAATTTACTAAGATTTATTTTAGGCTATTTTGGACTTTATATTTCAGCTATATGCTAGCTGTTTTGACTAATTATGGCTTTTTAAAAAGTTCTTCAGGCCGCTTTGGAGTTAGGCTAATATTTACACGCTAGCTGTTTTGGCTAATTTATGCCTTTTTTCCATTTTTTAGGCTATTTTGAAATTAAGATATTTTTTTCAGCTAGCTGTTTAGGCTAACCTACATTTTTCTTTTTTGTTTGATTTTTAGGGCTAATTTGGCATTTAGCTCATATTTTAGCAGGCTCTAAACTTCAGGATCTTCAGCTATCAGTTTCAGTGTTTTTAGCAATCAATTTCCCCATCTTCAGCATTAGCATCTTCAGCGGCCAAATTCAGCTTACAGCATTCACACTAGCATTATCGAAAGTAATGCTATATAGTTCATAATTTGTTTCGGTTTTAAAGTTTTAAAATTTTAGTTTTAGTGTGTTCAATAAATGCTTATCCTGTTCGTCCTGCGACCTAAGGTGTGTCTTGGATTTTGGCCCCGTGTGATTGAGTTTGACACCTCTGATGTAAGAAATAACGAAAATTACACAATACCAGGGATAGTACACAGAGATTTGCTAATTCAGTGAATACAGATAACCATAACTGGAAGTAAGCAAGCAGTCTTATTTGAAACTGGAAATACGTCGCACAGCTCTGTGCGTAGAGTCCATTCCAACTTCAAACTGTGAAGTTCTTTCAAGATTCAACAGTTTTAAGCAGAAAGCCCATCTCTGCATTCAAAACTCTAAATAAGCTCATTTGACAGTTACCTGTTCCGGGTCGTACACCATCAGACGGTTTTGGTACTGAGCAGTGTTTGTAACTCCACCTGCAACAAGAGAACAACCCATCCTGAGCTTCTGGTCACATGCACAGGTAAACTCAGAGGTCAGAGGTCGGTCTCTGCGTACCTGATACCCAGAGCAGGTTTTCCGCCACACAGCCAGCATGGCAGGACAGGGAGCGGTCAAAGGGCTGGACAAACATCCATTTGTTCCTCTTGGGGCAGTAACGCTCCACAGAGGGCAGCACCTGCCTCAGCTCATTCCTGCCCCCCACTGCATAAAGGTACTGCCCCAAAGCCCCCAGGACAAAGTGTTCTCTGCAGGCCTTCATGGGGGCGATCTCTGTCCAGTGGTTGCTCCTGGGGTCGTATCTACAGGCAGTTCTCACCGCACACGTCCTCCCCGTGGCGTGCTCCACCTCGCCGCCCACAACAAACAGGAAGTTGCCCATCACAGCCACGCAGTGGTGGCTGCGGCCCGTGGGCATGGGCGCCAGCTCGCTCCAGTTCGACCCTCCTCCCACGCGAACGTGCTCCTGCCCCGACGGGCTGAAGTACCGCAGCTCCCTCACCCTGCTCACCTCCCGCTTACGCCCACCCACTATGTAGAGGGTGAGGGACTTGAAGCGGGGCCGGGTGCGAGCTGACTGGTGGAGCGGCTGAGCGAAGGTGGCGTCGTGGTAGTCCAGGGCCTCGTCCACCAGGGCGGCAGCAGTGGGGCTGGATTGGACGAGAGGGTGGCCGTGGGCCAGGTGGTGCAGGGTGGGGACGTCCATGAGGCCGTAGCGGACGTGCTGCAGAAGATCCTCGGTGTACTGGTAGCGGCAGTCATGTTCCAGCCACAGAACCACCAACTGGACAGAGAGAAGAGAGAGAGGATGTTCAGAACGTCTTCTTAGTTGATCAGTTAAAAAAACAAAAACACTCCAATAAAAATCATGTTTTTAATTAGTTCTCCTGGTATTTTTCCTGATGATGGAGGAGATATGAAAGGCAAAAAAGATTCAATTAAATTGTGAATTTCTTCATGCAAATCATTGTAAATCAGTGTTTTGAATTAATCATAGATGCAAGTGTTATTAAAAAAACTAATATTTAAACTTTTTTGGGGGGCTGGGAATCAATTTAAAAAATTCACGAATTAATCTTAAATCTGAAAAAACTAATCAGCCACTTTTTATATATTCATAATATTAAACCACACGAAAATTTGTATTTTTAGAACATTTATTTTTTAACCCTTTTGAACCTGGGGCCTAAAATTTTGTTTTTGTCTGTATTTGAATTTTCTGTATTTTCAATTTGAAATACTACCTGCTCGCTTATTTGGTATCATTTGAATCATTACAACCTCTCCCATGTGACACTACCTTTATTTAGTCATTTTTCATGTTATATTCACACACTAGACATTAAACAGAAAATTCATCTGGAAAAATTTGATTTTTTTTGCTGTGGAAACCTCAAAAATGTTTAACAAACTGTTTTTACAACATAGCATGAAAGTTTTAGGTGTAATTTTATAAAAACAACAAGAATAACATTTGTCAACAAACTAATCAACATGTTTTTGAGTGAAAAATCCAGGCTAAAGTCACACCAGGCAGCCCAAAAGAATTCCTCACTGCTGCCTTTTTGACATTTTTCCTGGAATTCTGTTTTTTTCAGCTTTTTCTAAAAAATTATAAAACAACTTATTTGGGAGAAGTTTGATCCAGCTGGATTTCAGGCCGGCTTGGCTGGAATCTACACAGGTGGAGGCATGTCTGTCCATCTGAACTGCTCGCCTCCCACGATATCGGCTTTCACGGAGAACCGTGGAGTGTCCGCAGTTTTTAGACAACGCCGGTGCTTATTATTGTGGAAAATTCATGTCGTTACACATCCCAAAATAAATTAAAGATTGGTTTCCTCTCTGGATTTCAAATAGTAGACGAATGGATGCCCACTTCATTCTCATACAGGCCGGTCCATGAAAATATTGTCTGACATTAAACTGTTGGAGACCACCGTCCTAGAAGACTTTTTTTTTTTTTACATAATCGTGATTAAAGACCAGTGGAAATGCTTTTAAAATTGATCCAAAGATGATCAAAGACTAAGTAAATGAGAGCAGGAGGCTTAATTTAACCCTTTTTCATTTGAACAAACAAACATTTGTCATCTTTCCTGAATCTAAAGTCCAAAAAGAAAAATGGACCAGAAACGACTGTAAGACTCTTCACCATTTTTTTTCCAAGACACCATTGGGCTATTATGGAGAAAACAGCACTGCAGCACACACAAACACACACACCAGCATTTATTAATCAGCAGCATTCAATATACAGTCTGCAAATATCCACAGGCTGCCTCTTTTGTTTAATGCAGGCAAAGCGGGTAGCAGGGAGAAGGATTTAATTGAACTTGAGAGTGGCGGAAGGTTATTTAGCAGCAGCGAGGTGTGAATGTGGGCGAGAAAACTGGAGATCTCCGATACCATTATCAGGAAGACAAAGTGCACTTTAGCTCAACCCATGCAGCGCCTGAGAAGTTATTACACGGGGGGAAAAGAGGCCAGTTTTTGAAGGAAAAGCAACGGGAATGACCAGCACAAGAGAGAAAGAAATTCCCACCATCTGAGGAGGAAAGGTGTGAGTCGATGAGCAAAATGTGTGCAGCAAACTTTGTGTGGCATCACTTTCCTCCTTTTCTGAGCATCTCTCCTCATGTCTTGGAAATGACAGTGTGTTGGTGTGTGTGAGAACACCACAGCAGCTGACTGTGAAGGTCACACTGCATAACACAACTTCCTCAGGGCACAGAATAAATCAACTCCCTCCCCCTTCTCCCCTCCAAACCGAAAGAGAGGTGCAAGACGGAGAGAAAGAAAGAGACTGTTGTTTGTGTGCGACAGTGATAAAGTCAGGGGAGAAGATGATGAGGGGCTGAGGAAAGAGGAGGATGATGATGGAGAGCTGCAGAAAAAACAGGAGGGATGAAAATGACATGAAAGTGAAAGGAGAGAAAAACAAAGGCAGAGAAAATGTGTTTCTGAAGACTCCGGGAAACTCGGCGTGACGATGATTGACAGACGAGCGGCGCTGGTCCGGTATTGATGTCCGCCCCGCCATCCTCCCACCCCCGCCTCTTTCGGACGACGGCCCCCGCTCGCCGTCCGCTTCCGTCTGATGCCCAAATTAACCTTCTGAGCGAAGTGAAGGAGGCCCAAAGCAGCCTAATCAGAGGCTGATTATGGCAGCGGCGCCTGGCTAAAGGGTCAGGGTAATTGTGCCATCAGAGGCCTGATTGTTTTCAATCAGACGGCGGCCGAGTGACAGCTGGGGGATTGGGGGCCCTGATGGAGCCACGGTGGGCCTAATCAGAAAGCAGGAGGGGGAGAGTGAACGAGGAGTAAGGGGTGGGGGGGTTTGAGGTGGTGCAGGGACTGATTGGTGCAAATGAACAGTCAAAATGGCAACTCTGCATCCCGCGCCGCCGCCGCCTGGCTCCACAATCCAGGCAGTTCATCATGCGCAGAGTGTCAGAGCACTCAGCTCAGTCCAGCTCCTTCCTGCTGCACGGGATGCATCCCATAATACCGCAGAAGCCGAATATTTCAAATATTCACCGCTATGTGCTGCTTTAATGCTGAGAATATTCCGGTTTGGAGTTAATCAATCTGTATTCCAGTTCCTGACCTCATCCACACAGAAGAAGAACATTAGACTACGTACTTTCCATATCTCCTCCTCGCTGAGCGAGGTGAGGCGGTCGCTCTTCAGCACTTCTCTGAGGAGGCGGAAGGGCAGCTGCAGAGCCTCGTCCTGCCGGCTCTGGCTCAGCTCAGACAGGTGCTCCACCAGGTAACCCACCACGGCCTTCTCCAGGGCGGGCAGGTGGAAGAGGTCAGCCACGCGGTACAGCTCCAGGTAGTTCACGCTGCTGAGCTCCTGCAGGACCAGAACACTCAGTCAAGGAAAGACAGAATTTGGATTTTTATTTGAGCTTGGTTCTATGTAGGCAAATACATGAAGCAGCGCTCCATTCAAACGCTTTGATGAGGACACAAGACTCAGCTGTCAAACTCACACCACCAAAGAAACTAACATGAGAGAAGGGCGCCACCTCCTGGCATTACCTCAGAACTTACAAACCATTATTGACAAGTGAGGCCAAAATAAAGACACAAAATATGTTTTACACTAGAACACTTAAATAGTTACTCCATCAATTTTTACCTGCTATAGTTTACCCAATATAAAGTATTGGTATTGAAGACCGCGGTGCTCCAAGGCGTTTTTGATTACAGCACCTGTGACATTTAAAATCTTCTCCCCCAATCACGTGACATCATATTGGACACACCTCCTCATCATATTCTAATAACTAAATAAAAGTATTTGCCACAAAAAATAGGTTATTATCCATAAAAATTAAAAAAATAAACAGAAGTCTGACAAAATGGCTCTTACATTCCTTAATAAACTACTTATAGGACATTAACAGGTATTAGTAATGTGGTATTAAGGTGCTTTCTTTTCCATAGATGCAACAAACCTAAAATTCTAATTATTTTATGTGGTACTGTCAATTAAATATCTCAACTAGATTTAGTATGTACTTGAATACAAAAAGTGATTTATAAATGGTTTGTAAAGATTAGATCACACTTTTGACTGGGGGGCTGGAAACCATTCAATAAACTGTCAATAAGAACACTGGTAACGTATTTATTAATTCTTTACAACAAATGTAAAAAAGTGGGTTTTAAGAGAGGGCTTAAAAACAGGCAATGTTGAAGACTAACATGAATTTGAGCTGCATCAGCTAAAGCACGGTCCCCTCTGAGTTTGAACTTTGTTTTTGGTACTTTTAATAACAGTTGATCAGCTGATCTGAGAGGACAGGAGGGGACATCAGAGAGGTAAACCGGCGCCAAGCCATGTAAGGATTTATAAACAAATGAAAGAAACTTAAAATGAATTCTAAAATGAACAGGTAACCAGTGCAGTGAAGCTAAAACCGTGGAGATGTGTTCGTATTTCCACTTTCTAGTTAAAAGACGAGCAGCTGCATTTTGCACTAGCTGGAGTTTTATTAATTTGTTGAATGATTCCTCCCCAAATAAAATATTTGAGGACCTGTGCAAAGGTGCACATTGAGATGGAAAAACAAAAAGTTAAGATGTGCATT
>NC_050527.1:21363815-21365332 GCF_002922805.2 Oryzias melastigma | reverse complement strand
TGAACAGGTAACCAGTGCAGTGAAGCTAAAACCGTAGAGATGTGTTCGTATTTCCACTTTCTAGTTAAGAGACGAGCAGCTGCATTTTGCACTAGCTGGAGTTTTATTAATTTGTTGAATGATTCCTCCCCAAATAAAATATTTGAGGACCGGTGCAAAGGTGCACATTGAGATGGAAAAACAAAAAGTTAAGATGTGCATTCTTCAATATCAGAAAAAATAAGATTTAAGGGAAAAAAAATCTAAATGTTTTAAGAAAAATTCCAGATTTATTGAATGAACCATTTGATATCTTCAGGTTCGTTCCTTCTCCACACCACAGGGTCAACTTTTAATGCTTCTTTGTGACATTGTTTTAGTGACAACTTGGGGTGTGGAAATAACAGGTTTGCCATTTAATAAAACCGTTTAAACAAAATACTAATGTGGGGAGCATGCGTCTATTTTACAGTAAAATCCCAAACACTTGACAGTCCTGCACTATATAGTCTTTTAGGGGCTGGCGAGTAGAGAGGGAATTTGGACAAAGCCACAGAAAAGAATCAGTGTTTGATAGGAGTAAGTCCCAACGCTGAGGAGCAGAGCGATGGAAAGCTTTACTCCTCAGGAGGCTGAGGCCACCAGAGAGGAAGGAGAAGGAACAAAATCTTATCAGGTCAGTGAGACAGTTTTATGAGCTCAGACAAGAAAAATACTCAAAGACACTATGTTAAAATATGTTTAATTAGAGCTGGGAATCCATTTAAAAAATTAACTAATTAATCGCAAAATGGGAAAAAATTCATCCCAATTCATTTTTTGTTACAGTATTTGCCAACCACTTATTATCTGCAAATAATCACAAAATGAAATTTACACACAAAACTCTACATTTAGAAACATTTATTTAATCAATTAAAAATGTATCAGATTAATCAAATGTTTTTGTTGTGACTAAACACTATTAATCACAATGTTTTACTAGGTAAATGTTATATGACAAAGAGTGACAAAAACAGGCCAGAGAGAATCTTTTCCTTCATTTTTGTTGTTTTAAACTTTTAAATATATCAAGTGTTAACCCAGAAGTGTAATTTGTGAGCACAAAACACATCAACAGTACGATAAGCCGAACTCTAAAGACTTATATCTGCAGTATTAGACCAAGAAAACAAAGATTCTGACACACAGCCATAAGAAATCAACTTGCAGACCTGAAGAAAAAAAAAAGTTCCGGTTACTGCTCTATATCACTCCGCAGTCCCTTTTAAAACAAGGTTTTCTTTCATCTTTTGGACAAAAACAAGTGGTTGGAGGTGAAATTTATCTCTGAACTGAAGCTTTATTTAACTTATCTTGAAGATCAGAATTTATATGGCTTATCTTTGCCGCTGCAGTCGAGGCTCAGCGAAACTTGTCATGTTAAACACGCCGGATCACGAATCAAGTAGTCCACATTTTGTGAAAAAGGGATCTAAACTGAAAAAATAAGATTAAAGAACTAAAAATCAATTCAGCATTTATTTATTTTGTAAATA
>NC_050527.1:21354950-21363519 GCF_002922805.2 Oryzias melastigma | reverse complement strand
ACATTTATTAATTTTGTAAATAACCATGGTATAAGTGGAAAAAAAATAGAGAAAGTGTTTTGATGCCCTGCCGAGGCAAAGCGAAGGACTGCTGCTCTTTAAGGTGTAATCAATTTGCATTAATGAGCAAATAACACGTCAATTCTTTTTGATTAATCCCGTTGGGGCCTTAACGTTAACAGCGCTAGTCTTTATCATCCATCTTCAGAACCTGCCGAATCCCTTTTGAGGTCATGGGATTGCTGGAGCCTATCCCAGCAACAGTTGGGCACACCCTGAACAGCTCACTTACCAGTCTGTCACAGGGTCGTACAGTCACAAGCACACCTAGGGACGATTTAGTCACCAAATAACTTATGAAGTAAGTTTTTGGACTGGAAAAGGCTGGAAAAGAACCCAGCCAGCCTATTTATCGTGATTATTTCAATAATATATATTTTTTCTGTTTTTTAACCCACCGATTGAACCATTTAATGCTGAGTATCAAACAGGGATCATTACGACTCAACCTAGTTTCAATGGAAAATGATATATTCATTTCAATAAGAAAAAGAAAGGAATATTTACTCAGAAACCTTGAATATTAAGTGAGATTTACTTATTTACTGTTAAACTGGTCATTTATTTCTGTGTGCTTTACAACCTGCTGAGGCTTCATAACCACCAGGGGGCAGACTTGAGCTATAATTGTGTCGTTTCTGTGCAGTCTTGGCTGCCTGACAAACAGCCTAAACAGATTAGAGGACAGACGTCCGATTTGAGGGCAGCATCTTCAAGAGCACTTTGAACAATTACAATCATAAAGGGTATAAGAAGAAACGAGGTGCTTAAAAAAGCATGCTTAATACTAATAGAATGAAATCTGTTTAATAGTGTCTTCTAAATACAGTAAAAGCTAATTATGATCTATGTCAGAGTGAGTTTCTGCACTAACCTTAACCTGACCTGTTTTCATATCTGCTGGGGTTTGGCCACCAGCCCAGACCACAGTCGAGGGATTTTGCTGCTGCTCCAACACATGCATCTTAGTCTTGTGACAAAATGCATGAAACCTCCAGCTGGATGGCCTATTGCTGGAGGGAAAACGGAGGTCCCTTTACTTGGTAAGGAGTAAGAATCTGCCGGAGTGTCTCTGAGCAACACGCTGAATGATGACCGGCTAGATTCTTCCCCAAACGCTTCTGACCTTTAGGTTTCTATGGAGGAGGATCCACAATGACGCGTTGTAGAGGATTTACGGCACCATTCCAACCAAATCATTCAGTCACAAACAGAGTTCTAAACAAAAAACACTCTTTCCAGGAAGAACAACCTCTCAAACCTGGGATGGATGCAGAGTTTCTCCTCAAAGAGAGGGCTTGAGCGCTGATATGCTTCCTTTCAGTCACGTGAGAGGAGAGTTTGCTCTTCAGGTTACAGAAGCTGAGTGTGCTCCAGAATAAGATAGCAAAGAGCCTTAACAGCCAGTAAAGCCATAAATCGGACTGTTTTACTGCTTTCTATGCTGTCTGAAAAACTAACAAAACCACCTGCAGAGAGATACGATACCAACACTCTTACTGAATGAAGCTGAAGTGCTTCTTTTCAATGGTAAATAAAACTTATCATGATATAAATGTAACATAAACCAAAACTCATTTAGCTTAAAATGACTTAAAAAGTATGAGTTTTTAGGACTATTAAAGATTACTTATGCATCTACAGAGTGAGCTGCTGGGGCAGTAGATGCACCAACAGGAACAAGAAGAGGATCGACAAACTGGTGTGGAGATCCGGCTCCGTTCTGGGATGTCCTCTGGACTCTGACTGAGGAGGATGTTACAGAAACTGGAATCCATCATGGACGATTCCTTTTCACCTCCGTATGGAACCATGAGTGAACCGAGGAGCTCCTTCAGTCATGAACGGAAACACTTCAGTCCCGTCAGACATTAGAATCCTCACAGTAGGACTGTGGATCGCCATTTCCAGAATCCATTCGATTCACCAGAGCCTGGATCGATTCGATTCAGATTTTTTTCAATTCTTTCAATCCACTAAATGCAGTTCAATGTAATTCAATTTTGAGTTTACACATTTAGACCCAGCGTTAGCATTAGCCAACCTATAGGAAATTCCATTATACGTTAGCATCAAGCTAGAAGATTTTAGCTTGATGTGTTAAATTGAGCTCTTCTTTTATGGATTGATTATTAATCTATTGAGCTTAGATCGATTCAGATCAATTAATCAGTTTTATCAACCCGGCACTACCTCATAGACACTTATTTTTTATTGTGTCATTTAATATTTAGTGTTATTTACCAACTCATTGGCCTTGTGGTAGAGCGTTCGCTCTGAGACAACTGATTTAAATTTGTCATCTACTGTTTTTATAGAGCTAAAATACCAAAACAATGTCAATAAATGTTATAATATTACATAAAAACAAGAAAACATTATCGTCATGGTTTTTCCTTTTTGTTCTTTAAGCATGAATGTGCAAAGATGAGTTTGCATCAGGATTAAGTTGTGTGTGTGTTGTGTACCTGGATGAGGTAGTGTGAGCAGAGGCTGAGGAGCTCCAGCAGCTGAAGGTGGCTGCCTGCAGACAGGACGTCCTGGATCACCGCCGGCTCCAGCAGAATCTGACAGCAGCAGAAAAACAAGGTCATCCGGTGTGTAGGGTTTCATTCTGACTGCTCTTCTTTAGGACATTTTCAGGAACTTTCAGTAACAACCTATTTGTGGTATTTTTATATCACATAAAAACCAAAAAAAGTATAGATTTTTTTTGTAACCATTACATTTTTAACAAAATCAAGGAAGAAAACAATGAAAGATGAATAAGAGTAAACATCCAACCGTGTTTTGATTGATTTTTTTTTCTATTTTTAGATTTTTAAGATATATTTAAATTTTACTAAAAGTACAATTACTTTAGAGAAACAGTCAAACTCTCTAGTTTGTCAACTTTACAGAAACACCTTCAACCATTGTCTCAATTTTTCCTAAATGCTTACTGCTCCGTGTTATTAACTGCAGAGGAAATCCTCATCTGCACATATGCAACGCAGAAACCTGAAACGCTGCCTGTTACGTCTCTATGGGCAAACCTGGCTCGGGTCTAGGGGGAGAAGTGCAAAAGGGGACAATAACAAAAACTGGACACCAAGGAGAATCAAAGGATCACAATTAATCAAATAAAGGAAATAATGTGTCCTGAAATGAAAGAACAAAAATTAAATAATTAGTGCATTGGTCCCTGCTAATGGCTGCCTAACCAAAACTACCTAAAGAAAACAAATAAACAAAGCCCGCAAACTAAGACTACCAAGATCCAAACTAAAACAACAAAACCCAGCCGTGTAAGACTGCTGAGGACAAAGATGAGAAAAAGAACAAAACAAACCAGGACAACTTAAAGTAAAACCCAAATGCTACACAGCTTGCTGCTCTGCTCCCTGCCTGCCTTAGTGAGGCCTCCTCTGCCTTCAGTACCGGGCATGTGCCAGATGAGCAGAATGGCAGTGCACGTTGAGAAGTTGCAGCACGGCAGCAGCAGGATGTAAAACCGCCAATTTATCCTTTTTAACTGTAGGGAGCAGAGCCAGGAAATGCTGGATTGTGGTGTGGGGGTTCTCTCTCTGATCTAAGTGCACAAGCAGATAATTCAATATTCCATTCATGACTGGAATAGTAAAAGTACCTGCTAACATTCCAGACTAACTTAGTCCAAAGGTGTCATGGGTGTCATGTTTATCGAATCTCTCATCATTTACTCCTGAGGAGTCAGACAGAAAGGATCTGAACTTGTATTGAACTACTTTAGTGCACGCTGTTATGTTCAAAGTGCAGGAACATGCATTGCTAGCTGTGCTGTTTTGGGATTCATGTTTATAATTTGGCATAATTATCAAGCAATTTTTGCAAGGCTTTTATGTACTTTTATGAAATAGTAAATCTTAAAAATGAGAACACAAACACAAACAAGCTTCTTCTGATTGTTTGTCCTCCTCCCTGCAATTAGCCGTGCACTTCCACTTGTTGGTGTTTGGTTTCCTCTGAGGTCTGTCCTCAGGTCCAGTTAACCACAACCATCCATGAGCTTCATAAGCTTGATAGATTCAGATAGAGTGCAATAACAAGAAGTCATTTGCTGCACTTATTGGAGTCTGTGCAGCCCGGAGCATGGATGCTTTCATCATTACTGACAGGAAAATGGATTAGAAAAAAAATGAAGAACTTAAAGATTTTCTCTGAATCAGTCAGACAACAGACTAAACTGCAGAAACGACAGTGATGAGCGAGAGCTTCCCTCCACTTCAGCGGCCCACTACAGTTAGGGCGCTTCGGTCTCACAAAGCAGAAGTCATTTTATAACACTGTGCCTGGTGCAGTGTGGGAGGGCTGTGAGCTCCGTGCAAACCAAAACTTAGAATGCGTTCTATTTGTGAGCTTTCACTTGGAGAAGACAAAAAAAATATGCCAGAGTACATATGTCCTCCACCGAGGCCGCTTTTCAGCTCTAAATGAACAAAGGATGAAGCCTAAACCGTTAGAAATTCCCCTCAGGGTCCAGGCGGGCTTTTGCTGAAGCTGGAAACTGGCCTTCCTGCTTAAGAGCTCCAACTGAAGGCGTGTCTGGTGGACGTGCGGCTGAGGGATTTTCACCAGGTCAGTACAGTGCAGAAACAAGCATTTTACCTTCTCGTCATCAGTTATCATTTCCATAAGGCAGAGGAAGAGCCACCCTGAGCTGGCTGTCAGCACAGAGTTGACCTATTTTTATTTCTTCATCTTGACTGTGAAAAACGATGTTTCTGAACTGGCAGAAGCTGCTGATACAACAACACCTATGACTGAAACTTAGAGTGTCAAACTCTTTACCTTTAGGAAACGGGGGCAGTACCAAGTATTAGGGATGTATGAACAAAAAATAATTATTTGAAACAATGCAATATTTTATTCTGTAAAACTGATATAAATGTTGAATGCCACAATAGAGTTAAGTTAATTAAAATCAATGAATCGATTAAAGCTTAATAGATCAATAATTGATTCATGAAAAATCGATTAAGCACAAATAGCAAAGTCCGCTAGCATGATGCTATTGTTTAATGGAATTTCCCATAAGACGGCTAATGCTAACGCTCAGTCGACCTAAACATACATTGCTGACTAAATGAACATCTTTATAAACTCACAGACATGAATTTTCTAAACTCTTTTAAAGTCGCCCTCCAATGAAATTCATGTCTTTTGAGTTTATAACAGGTATTTGTGGCATTTTTCTTATCAAAGAGAGCAAATGTAATAAGAATTTCCGAAAATTTCTCGTTTTAAATCTCTACTAATCAAACTGTCGCAGAAAAACTCAGTTTGAATCAATGAGCCTGGCTTATGTCACGAGAACACTGGAAAATCTCCACCAGACTCCACGGAGCTTCTTGATGTGACCACGGAAATGTGAACGGCGGCTCATTTGACAGCACCTGCGGATTATAAATCCACGAAACTCCTCACTTCCTCGTCCGAGCTGACATCCAGCTCAAAATGATTCTGCTGTAGCAGCATTGATGATTTACACCAGCGAGACACAGAGCTACCATAATCAGAAAGATTGGGGGGGGTGTCCATGAAGGTGCTGCTTTAAGGCGGTAAGTTGCTGTTAACTCTGTTAACCATCAGCCTTTCATAATTTTCTAATTATTTTTTTTTTCCTTTTTTTATTCCATGCTAAGAAGAAAAGACGTCTGATGACTGAAATCCAAAAATAATTTTTTATTCTGTTCTTCCAGAATTTTCATCATGATGTGCTGAACACTGGCTCCACTACTCGTTTTTTTTCTGTTGTTTTTCACAGTGCAGGAAGTTAAAGTGTTGTAGTAATGAGTCAGAGTTTGTTCATGGCATTTTACTTTGAAACCTAACTGGATTTCCACGCAAATGTTTGTGCCACTTTCCTTCCAGTTGATCCAATTTGTGCTGATTTACAAAGTTAACTGTGGTTACACAGTCATTGATGAGTTTAGAGAAGCAGACAGTCCCTTCTGGGACACCGTACATGGACTACTCTGATAGACGCCAAAGTCCCTAACAAGAGGTTAAAATACGCAGCAGGATTTAGACATACTGGGACTTCTTTTGGGTTACTAGGTTCCCTCACAAAATTCTTGAGGACAAACCTTGGATTAAATAAGATTATGCAAAAAAAATGAGGCAATGTACTAAAGATGTAACGATTCTTTGTGAATCAGTAAAAAAACGATTCAAACTGTTGAATGTTCATTGTTGCAGACAATTTAAAAAAATAGTTTGCCTCGACCTGTGCCTAAATTTAGAAATGCAGAGCTGATGACATTTCTCCATGTAGGTTCAATGTGAGTGTGTGTGCACCTGTAGTGTGAGTGCGCTCCCTTCCTCGGAAATTCCAGCAGCTCCCTCAGATTTACAAGTTTCAAATAAGTTAGTCCCTCCAGCATTTCATGGTGTTGCAATCGCAACTATTAACACAAATTCAAGCAAAGCCGAGATTTGCTCCTAGCCCTGCGACTTTTCATTTTCATGCAACTATACTGCAATTTTGACCAATCTACTGTGACGACAGCCATGGGTGACGACGCCAATGCAAACGCGTGTAGAGCAGAATTTTGGACTTCCACTCATTTGCATAGACTTTTCATTGAAAGTGGTCGCTTGAATGCGCGCTAACGCGGCCGGTGTGTGACCACTTAAACTCTTTTCCGGCAGATGTACATTTTTTTTACTAACTCTCTTTAGCCACCTTTGCTTTTTTTTCTCCTTAAGCTAAGTGTGAACGGTCATTTACACTGAGTGTGAATGCAGGAGAATGTGCACGCAGCGGCTGTGGGGAGGTTGCGCTGAGCATCCGCGAGTGAGGAGCGGTTCATCACCGATGGAGTACAACACGAACAAAGTATGAAAGGATTTGTGATCATTGTTTATTTGTATTGAATCCTTTCTGTTAGTGAGAAAACAGACAGTTTGATGTAAGGGGTAAATAGAAAACATACTTAAGTCTTAAATTACCTTTAGTTCAATGGGGTGAGAAAAAAAAAATCAAAATCGTGACTTTAAAACTGTGAATCAAATCGAATCGTGGCTTGACTAAATCGTTACATCCCTACTTTGAACAGTTTTTTATTTTATTTTTCAAGGATTATTGGGAAAAATAAAAAGTGCATTATGTTTCTATTAGGGCTGGGTATCTATTATAATTTGCCGGAATTGATTCGATCCAGATTTTTTTTTTTTTATTCTTTCGATTCTCAAATTCAATTATATTTTGAGTTTACACATTTGTTTAGAAATACATAAATAATCTACAATGTGATTTGAATATATTGATATTAATCTGATCCAGTTCACATACTGTAAATGTATCAGTGAAATACTGAGATTGTTAATATCATCCAGTGTTACATGGATTATCTAAAGGAGAAGTTCTAACAAAAATGTTCAGATCATTAACATTGTAAACATTGTTCTGCTTCTCCTGGAGGACGTTTCAGTTTGGCCACTAGGTGGCGATCCCGCTATAGCATTACAGCTTATTCCAGAAGAACAAGCAAAGAATGAGCAAAAAATGATGTTTTAGACCACAAATGGTTACTTTAAAAAAAAATCTTAAAATAGTTTACAAATTCATACCTGTGAGTTTGTAAAGATGTTCAATTATCAGCAATGTATGTTTAGGTCGACCGAGCGTTAGCTCCTATGAGAAATTCCATTATACATTAGCATCAAGCTTGCAGACTTTAGTATTATGCATCAGATCGATCAAATTTTTATGGATCGATTATTAATCTATTCATCTTAAATCGATTCAAATTAATTAATCGATTTGAGCCCTAGTTCTTTTTTTTATTCAGAGAGACAAACTCAAAACAGCATCTTTGGATTAGTTTGTCTGCTCACCTGTGACAGCTCATGCTTACCTGTCCCGTGTAGGCAAAATCTAAAGCGTGCTTCAGTCCGACGCTGGTCACTCCTTGCAGAGTCACCTCATCCGCCTCGCTCTCCACCATGCAGAGGCTGAACATGGCCTGATGACGAAGCACAAACACTGAGGTCAACTCTGACTGTACCAAATCACATAAATCCAATAAATGTTCAACAACAACAGTTTCTGTAAGTGTTCTGTACTGAGCTGTTCCATGACAGTGCAGCTCTGTAGGCTAAAGATATTTTTGAACCAAATCCTGCTGATCATGCAGAAATAAAAGACTGATACTATCCTTTTTCACTGTGTCTGCAGTAAAAAGAGCAAAACATTAGTCTCCATCATTTATGTATAAGCGGGCTCTGGAGCTCAGCAGAAACACAAAGCATCGCCTCCTTCTGTTATACCTGCGTTTTCTCAGGCGTGCACAGTGACACGTGTGCACGCTGAGCTCCATGTGCCTCTGCTGTGCTGCAGTCCAGCTTGCTGCTCGCTAATCAAAGTTATTGACTGATGTCATGCAATGAAGGGACGGCGGCTGCATTGATCAGAGGAGAAGACTTTGATTCTGGGGTTTGAACTTGGAGACAAACAGCATCAATGATCTGTAATTTTAGCCGCTGC
>NC_050527.1:21346270-21354686 GCF_002922805.2 Oryzias melastigma | reverse complement strand
CTCTGTAATTTTAGCCGCTGCAGATGGTTTATTTCAGCCTCTGGAGGCTCATCCTGCTAGCTTGCAGTTTTTAAGGAAGTATTTTTAATCAGAACAGCTGTGTTGCATCTTTTTATCCGGACTGGGACATCAAGCTTTGCTTTTCTTCTGCACATGACATATTAGACTATCCAGCAACCCTAAAATCGCATTCAGTCAGGAAAACAGGATTAACTCTTCCCTAAACTCACCATCATGTCTCTGACTCGAGCAAACAACCCTCCTGGGTGCCGGGTTGGACGTTTGAGACGGAGAAAACATTTACCTAAAGCCTGCTCAACTCTCCTCTTGTTGATTGACCACTCTGCTAATTAAAAAGCTCCTGCTCCACTGAGCAGAGGCCCCCAGCTTAACCTGGGGTGTAATAGTGCTTCGTTCTGTGTGCATGACTGAAAGACGCTCTCAAAGAGGCAAAAGAAGTGAGCCCCTGATCTTTTGATGCTCAGTGGAGTGTTTAAACCAAAGTCAGCAGAGTGCAAGAGCGCCCACTGAGCTGCCGGCCTCCAGCACCAACGCCCCCGACCTTCACAGAGGAGTTAAGGGGCACCGATGGTGACGGGTGGCTTCTATGGATCCAGAGCTGAAGCACACTGGGCCACGGTCACGCTCAGTGTGTGCTCTTCACCTTTGCAGTGCTGCGGTGGAGGCACACCGCTGCAGTTTGCATGACCAATCGATTCAAACATGATGTCCCAGCTTGCTGTGATCAACCTGAGGGGACTCATCTTCCTCACACTGAAGCATAGCAGCTGTGTCATTGTCCATGGATTATTGGGGTACGTTTTGGAGATTTGAAACTTTTTCCACAGAAATTGTTGCAGACCTCCAACACACCAGAACCAGAGGCAAGAACAAACTCGGCTGAGAAAGGAAAATATGAATACTTTCTTTGACTGTGTTTTACGGTCCTATCATGACCCTAAAACATCATGAACTGTGTAAACAAGTGGGCCATAAATAATGATAACATTATTAGCTTCACATCCGCTCAGCAAAATTAGAAACAACTCAAGGAAATGATAAAGTGATTTGGCTGGAAATATTCAACCAGCAGCATGAACTGCATGAACTCACAGGCTGACTGACTAGTGCCGCTTTTATCTATTTTCATAGAAATATATCAGGTGTTGAAACTGTGACACCGTGAGCCGCTTTTCTCCTTCAGAACCTGCTGGAATTATCGTGTTAATGGTTGAAAAGTTACAGTTTGTTAAAGATTTTGTGTTTAAGCGTCAACGGCGACACCTCAGGTGTCAAAGGGTTAAAGCATCAGCTCAAGAATTTGGGAAAAATAAAGCATACTTCTTAAGAGTACTGTAAAAATGTGGATAATCTATTGGCCGTAATTACCTGGATAACAGGTCTGGTCATATAATGATTATAGTTTTTCAGAATCTGAACTTTACAAAAAAAGATGATAAAATGGCCAAACACACCTGACAAGGGCTAGAACACTTCAACACCAAAAACATACTCCCTGATGTGAAAACTACAAGGTTTTTTTTTGTTTGTTTGGTTTTTTTTGTCAGTGGTAGATTTTAGCCGCATAACAAGTCATTATCTTTGATTCAGGAGTGTAATTATGGCCTCTTTACTTTTAATCTGCAGCCTGTTGGTCCGTGACTCTCTTGCTTATGTAAGGACACTAGAGAACTAGAGAAATTAAAAAACATGACCTGGTTTATGTACAGTTTTGAGGTCAAATATATATATTTTAAAGAGACTTTTTTTCTGGTGACATAAATTATCTGATTTTAATTAATCAGAATAATGAACTCAAAATATACTGGTTTTTTTTTGCATGTAAACTCGTAGGTCGGATTTATTTCATTATTTGACATGTGACAATGTGTACAAATAATACAAATTTAAAATAATAGAAAAAGTGAATGTTTTTTTACTTCTTTTTGCACATAACCCTTGTGTGTTTGTGTTGAACTACGCCTGACTCCTACTGGTTTTATTTTCAAAAGAGCTTTATCCGTGTAACCAAAAGATCACTGCTTAGTATAGATTGATAGTGGCTGCTGCAGTCAAATGGAAAATTCATGCAAAAGTATGAATGTGCAGCTTAGTTTTTAACAGAAGGTGAGAATTATGGAAGATTAACTAAATTAAGCTCCTTTGAAAATTTCTTTTTCTTTGATGATTGGTCTGTCTGTTGTGTTAGGTCCCCAAACCTGCCCTGAGTCTAGGAGAAAAATACAAAAAGGGACCATAACATAAAAACTGGACACCAGGGACCCGTTTCAAGAAGCAGGTTTTGTTGAAACTCTGAGTTCATTAACTCTGAGTTAAGGAAAACTCTGAGTTTCGGTTTCAGAAACAGAGGTAACTTAAACCTGTGAAAGTGGGTTAAACGAAGCGGGCTAAGCTGAACTCAGAGTTCCTTACTATGGTAACTGACTCTGGTAACCTGGTCAGGAGCAGGTTTCCTTCAGGAAACTCAGAATTCCCTGCGTCTCTGCCGCTTCTTAAGGTGAAGGATGTTCAAATAGAACTTCCTCATTAAAATTTTGAGAACGTTCACATTAGAGACTGCACGTTTTATGGTCGCGACCCTCGAACCTGACTTCAGCCTGAGTCCAACTACTCAGAGTTGATTGAACAAACTTTTTTCAGCTGTTGTGAAACCGAAAACTCTGAGTTCAGGTTTGAACTCTGAATTTGTTAAACCTGCTTCTTGAAACGGGCCCCAGTAAGACTAAAAGGAAATCAGTTTATTAAATAAACAAAAACCTGTGTCCTACAAAGAAAGAACAAAATGAAATAATTGGTTCATTGCGCTGGTTCAAACAAAAAGACAAACCAAAGGGATTGGAACAAGCTTGACCAAACATAAAATAAGTCAGTGAGACTGCTGATCCAGCCGTGTCGACCGTCAGAGTCAGCAGTTCCCTGCTAAGGTCTGCCTAACCAAAACTACCTTATTCAAAAGAAACAAACAAAGCTTGCAAACCAAGACTACCAAGGTCCAACCCCCAAACTAAAATAACAAAACCCAGCAATGTAAGACTGCTGAGTAAAAAGAGGGGAAAAGAACGAAACAAACCAGCACAACTAAAACTAAACCTCAAACCTCGCTGCCGTTCACTGCTTTTCTAACTACAGATGCTGAAGTGTTCTGCGGGTGAAGGTCGGTGCCTGATCCCCACCAGAGTGCCTATTAAAACTACTCTCCACCTGCTGTTCTTTGCCAGGTTTTGTTTCACCACAGTCTGTCGTTTCCTTACGATAATCAGAGTTTTTTATGATTATATTCTTGAAATTCTGGTTTAAATCTCTAAGCCTCGTTTACTTCTTCTCTGAGCTAGGTCCTTTTCTCAATCACTTCCGGGTCTGAATTTGGAGTTAAGCTTCAAATAACATTCAAGAAGGAAACTTGGAAATGTTCAGACTAGAAGGGGAAGATCTTTCTACATTCATGCAGACTCTACGGCTGCATGAGCAAATATTCCTCTGAGACAATGATAGTTTTTGATGTAAGTTCTGTCTTGACTGCAGGGTCAGCAGACGGGGATTCCAAAAATGCACGGATTGATTGAATTTGCGTACGTGTGAGCTGAGGGTGGTGAGTGATGCTGATGTGAGCCTGTTATCTCCCCAAGCTGTCCAGACATCATCACAGCGTGATGGAGCCAAAAGGAGCAGACGACACCTCCAGGACAAGTCTCAAGAAAAACACGTCAGGTATTTTAGTACAGGTACTCGGATCAAAGAACCGCTTCTGCAAATGCAAGTTCTGCTGTGAGTGGGCAGAGAGGAAACAAAAAAACGGCAGTTTACCCACCATATCTATCCTCATCTCCCCTGCAAATGAAATAAAATTAAAGCCAGTAGTGGAGTCAGATGACAGCATGAAGATAACGTTAAACCACTACTGAAGGAACATGGAGGCAGAGTGAGTTTTTCTTGCTTAGCGTAACACGCTGATCTAATCATCTGAGCTTTACCTCTCTGGAAGTCGAAGGAGTCACAAATGAAGAAGAGAAACAAAAGAAAAGATGACGTACAAACGGAGGAGAGGCGGAACACTCGCCCAGCCTAAACTCTTTCTGCATCCATATAAAAATAACCCGTGCATGCACACACTTTCACACTGGAGGAGTAATCCCTGGGTAACTTGGGCGCATTTAATCTGCCTCTCATTTTCAAGAGGGATTAAATCTTACCTTCTAATCTGCTCTAAGTCCCTAAATCAAATCTCATTGGTGCACTTCTCCCTAAGCAGAGGGAAATCTTCCATCTGGATGTCTGACAGCTGAAGTAAAGGTCCTCAGCGGCCAAAATGAGTTTCTGTGTCAGCCGTCCATCCATGCGGATTTATGGAGGAGGATTTCTGACGGTCAAAATTTAGAGTGGGTCAGCAGTGAGCACTGTCCCACCAACTGCTTCGAGTCTCACCTTGATCTGAACCGAGTGAAGGAGCGTCTTGTGTAAACGTTACATAACTGGGAGCAGGGACGGCGATGAAAATTAGGGAATTTTCTGGTAGGAGAAAAGTGTTTTTTCAGAGATTGTGAAGTACTGTAATCAAGAAATTTATGTAAGTGTAAAAAAAAAAAAACCTAATTGGGGACGGGGGCAATTGTCTAATTTTGGTAATGGGAGCCTCACTGGCTCCGTGGTTGCTAGGCATCTGTGAGATCACATGCTGCATTCAGGCATTGTCATGAGCCCTCCTGCTTGATTTGCAGCGGTGATGTCGGATGTTTTTCCGTCTCCTTGCTGCTTTTGCCACCCAGTTTACATTTATCTAAGTTTGAAATCTTTTGAATGATTATTTTTCTCTGATTTCAGAGGGCAAAGATCAGCTCTGACGTGTACTTACCCTGAAATAATCGCTGCATGCTGCCAGGACCGCTTTGTGGGCGTGAAATTTTTGCTCACCAGCGACGAGCGTCACGTCGCACAGCAGGCCGTCCTTCCTCTGCTGGTTGAGGGCAGAGAGAACCGAGTCCTGGTGGGACTTTGAATGGCAAAGCCTCTGTCCTGTCAACATCTCCTTACTGCTGCAGACACGCACACATATATACAGAACAGATGTTGTCAAACAAGATTTCACTGGATTTATTACATAAGACAAAGCTGTCATATTAGTGACAGTCAAAAAAATGCTCCTAATGCTACACCGAATCCGTTTCTATCACTGTTAAAAAAAAAACAACAGCATTTTAGTCCATAAACAGTCAATAAAAAACATTTAAATGAGAGTTTTTGATGGATTTTCCAATGAATATTCTACTTAATATACATTATATTATTGTGATGGATTTGAAAGGTGAAAACTTTTTGAGCTTCCGCTTTAAGTCCACCTCAGTGAAGGAAACAGGATCAAAGCGAAGCAGCTGCCAGTAAAACGGATTTAAACGCTCCTCCAAAAAGATGATAATTTAAAATACAAACAAACAAACAAGTATCAAGTGAAACGAAGGGATTAAAAAAAATCTGCTGACGTTTGAGGAAAATCCTGGGCATAAAAAGCATGATTAAAACCCTTTTTAATGATGAAACAAAAGTGAAATACAAGTCCCACTCTTATCATCTTTTGATCTATTTTAAAAGTGTTCCAGTGGTCTTTTTATTGTGATGATATTGTTTTTAGCCAAAAAAAAAAAAACGTTAGACAGTTTCTGCAGAGCGGCAATTGTTTATTAGAAATTCACCTCCGACATGCGAGCGGGACGTTTGGCATAGAGCGACCCCGCCCCCCTTTCCCTTCCCTACTGCTAAAAGCTTAGAACAGAGATCTGTGACCTGCCCATGTACTTTCTGTCACATATGAGATCTTTTTCCATCTAAATTTTTTCCGGATTCACAACGATTTAAATAAAGAAATACTCAAAAATGCAATTTTAGGCCTAATTTTCTTTAAACGTGTTCTCAATAATCAGAAAAACACCACAAGAACATGTTAAAGACACAGTTTTCATCAGGGGGGTCTTTACTTGATAAATTAAAACATTTCAGACTATAAAAATTAAGGAAAAATCTAACACTGGCCTGTTTTGTTCAAAAGCTGCACATTATGATATAAAATGTACCCAGTAAAACATTGTGATTAATCATATTAAAGTTTGTTCAAACTGAATATTTTTTTTCATCGATTGACAGCACTAATTAAAAATAAATGTTCTAAATGTAAAGTTACGTGTAATTTCATGTTGTGATTATTTGCAGATAAGTGGTCGCAATATAATGTAACAAAAATAAAAGCCATTAATCGCGATTCATTTTTTCCCAGTATGCGATTTATTTTTTTAATCGATTCCCAGCTTTAAGATATATATATATATATACATATACATACACACATAAACCAAAATGAATGCTCACTGAGGCTTATTTATATAAACAAAACATCTCTAAACGTTTAACACTAGCAAAACACAATTTTTCATTTTTAATCCTTTTTCTTTGTTTTCCCTGTTTCCTCCCTCATCTATCCTAATGTAGCCGTTACTGGGAGGCTTGACACCTTCATGGCAGAGGGCGTAAGACAAAAGAAAAAGGTGATTGTGTGGGTGGGAGCATGTATGCTCGAGGCGTCGGGGAAAAAGGTGGAAGGAAAGTAAAAAAATAAACAATAAAACAAATGGAAGAAGAGGAGGAGCAGATAGAGGTTGGGATCATAGACTGTATATAAAATAACTGGACAGAGCAAGCCCCCCTACTTCCGTGTTCCATATAGGAAGTACCACTGGGTTGCAAAAAGGCCAAAGTCCTATTGACTTACATTGGGAAACAGACAGTTATTTCTCAGTCATTTTATATGTCAGAATAATCATTCTTCCTCTGCTGCTTTCTGATTAACTTCTTTTTTCTAATCCTAATTTTTTTAAAGATTTTTTTTCCATTATCACAAGTTATTAGAGTTATAAATTGACCAATCAGATGGCTCAATAAGCGTTTGTGGGTCTGACGTCGACCGTCTGGGGGGTTTGATTGACAGATGACGGGTAGCCAATGGGAGCAGACTTCATCAATGGCTCCGTCAAAAGACCTTTAACACCTACTTTACAATTCAACAATGTACCAATCATTGTCCTACTGTTGTTTTCCTCAATGGAATGTACCGATGCAGCAGTTTAAAACAACAAGAGGAGCATGCGGTCGACATGTTTAGATGAGGATTTACTCTGTAGAAATAGATTTCACTCTGAGGTTATGTGTTTGGACTTTTTTCTTTGTTTAACGTTCGTTTTTCTTTTTTTCACTGTTTTGATTGTAACTTATAAATTACAAGTTGCATATATGTGCATAAAATCACCAACCAAAGTTTCCTCTTCTTCACTTTTCCAGCTTCAGCCTGAATTAGATGCAGCCGTCTGAGGAGCGCGAGACAAACTTGAAAGGACCCGGTCGTATTTTCAAACAGAAAAAAGATCCAGCTGTTCACTTGTTAGGATGGTTATTTATTTTAAATACCGCTGAACGCGCTTCTCACGTGCATCTGATCAGACTGTAACCGGGCCGAGCATGTGAAGTGACAAGCTGCGCGCGCGAGGGGGACACGTGCAGTTCAAGGAACGGCGTCACCCAAATGCTCCTTTTATCTCGACAAAAAGGAATAAATGTAAGTAAATCCCAAAGGACCGCTGACAGAATCAAATGTTGGAATGGTTCTCCCTCAAAGACTTGAACAATGACTTGTACGATTCTCCCGAGCTGCTGGAAGCTGCTTACATCGGCGGTCTTGTGGTCGAGGCGTGGAAAGAGGCAGACGGTTGCAATAAACTCACTCCTGATTGGCGACAGTACTTCCTGTAGATTCATGACTCAGCTATGACTCAGACCAATCGCTGAAGATGGGTTGCGAATGACGGTATCCGTTTCAGGAAGTGACTGTGAAAGCGGCGGCCTACTTTCGCGAGGAGAGGAAGTAATGCATTTTCAATGGGGGACCTCATTGCTCGCTCAGTCCATTATTTATACAGTCTATGGTTGGGATCAACTGTTAGAGCTCATCTTTGAAAATTAAACATCTAGAGGAGGCTGCTAACATTTTGGAGCTCATTTGTGTTCAGTTATAACAATGAGCCTTCTCTGGACATCATGATCAACCACTGATCAATGACTCCTCACCAAACGGACAGAAATAAATGCTTCTAGCAAGAAAACAAATAAAGACCAGGAACAACGAGATTGAAGACTTTATTTATAATCCGATTTATCTAAATGGATTCTTGTGAAGCCCTGATTTTTTATAGCACACACACACAGCTACTGCAGGCACACTTTTATTCCTCTGATGATTAAATCAGTCGCCTAAGCTGTGGAGCAGCAGGTCGTGGATCAAGCCCGGGCACAGGTGTGTCCACATTTCCACAACTCATTTTTCCCTCCACCCTGTGTCTGATTATAACTGTTAACCTCA
>NC_050527.1:21331888-21346190 GCF_002922805.2 Oryzias melastigma | reverse complement strand
AAAAATCAATCAATCGAAAAGTGTTGTTTTTCTAAGACATATTTTCTGCAGAGCAGCAGGAGTTCATTAGAAAATTCCCTGTGCGGAAGTTAGCCTCTGCTAATTTCCCATCAACCCTTTGTTTACATTTCCTTATGGCACCTCCTCAACCCAAGCTAACGTTACCGTAGCAGAAAAATAAATGAAAAACAGCCAGCAAATCAGAGCTATCCAGCCGTACAGTTTTGATCCAGATTCCAGTTCAGACGAGGAAAATGAAGACATTAATGGATCTATTTGTCTGTAGGTGGACACATCAGAACTGGAGTGGTACTGGGAGACTTTGACCCGCCCATAGCAGCTGTCGCGTCACAAACCTGAGCGTTTTCAAACAGCTTTTTTTTTCAACTACCCCCAATCCATCACGATTTGAATAAAGTAATATTTAGAAATGTAGTTTTAATTGTAGAAAAATGCTACAAGATCATGTTAAAACTCTAAAAACATCCTTTTTATTGGAGTGGGTCTTTAAGGAATAAAATAGAGACTGAATACACTATTTTAGCTCTTGTCATTCATGTAAACCTAAACCTATAGTGGGTTTAGAACAGGGGTCTGTAACCTGCAGCTCCAGATCCACATGTGGATCTTTTATCTTTCCATGGTGGATCCTTGACCAAACATAAAATAAGTCATGGAGGCTGCTGATAAATAAATGAATAATGATAAACTATGTAGGTTTTTACATCCCTGTTGACCTGAAGACGTCTTGTTTGCTTAACTCTACCTCCAGAATGAACAGATTTTATATGCAAAGTTAAAGTTAGGTAAAAAAAAAGTTTGATCTTTTTTTAGTTAAAAGCACATATTATCTTATGCTTCACAAAATTGGTTATAAAACACACATTTTGAGAGATGCTAGGTTCTTTTTTATATTTTTCCTTTTGTTCATGCCCAAAAATAGACACAATTCATATTTATTATTAAAAAACAGAAGGTCATGAATGCAAATCCAAATTTCTTAAAGTCTAAAGTAAGACTATGCAGCTCCTTCTAGGTTTTGATGGGTAGAAACCAAGTCCAAATGGCTCTTTTACTGTTAAAGGTTGCCGACCCCTGGTTTAGACTCACAAGGAGTAACGTTTGCAGTCCATTATTGTTTGTATTAACCATAAGGATCTTCTCACTATACGACAGCTTTATTTTCACCTGCAGCTTCCAAAAGTGACTGTTTTATCCAGAAACGTGCAACTGTCATCCAAGATAAACTCTTATTAAAATAAAAAGTATTTATATTGGACATTTATGTTTTAGCTTCTGTAGATTCCAAATACACGGAGCAAATGTGTGGAAAGCTTTTTGTTTTTGTCTTTTATCGTTCCTTTTACTCAGACTTCCACTTATCTTAAAAGCTGGACCCTAATCCATGCAATGATTTGATTTTTTCCAAATCCAAACCATGACTTCCATTTCATGATAATTAAATAAGTTTTGTCTACAAACTGAGATGCTGAAGAATGAAACAGAAACCATATTGATGGATTTCATGGCGCCTCCTCGCTTATATTCGTTGAGACAGTCTGTAACTGTGCGAGTGTCCTGAGTGGACCACCTACCTAAGGCTGGGTACAGAAGGCATGCCCCTTCACACAGGGAGAGATAATGGAGGTGAAGGGGAGGTGCAGCGAAGCTCCTGAGGACTGCAGTCTCCTCTCCGGGTGCAAACATCAGCCTGATAGGACAGAACAGCACGTCAGCTTCAGTCAGTCCAGCCACTTGACCCAGTCGGATTGTGACAGCCCCCTGTGTAATGTGTGAAGAGGTGCCACCTCGCGTCACGACTAATGCTGACTTCGTTCTGAGAAGCTGCTGACACTTCTAAAACTTCTTCCTTCAAAGCAGGCCCTACGTGATACAACCTTGACGTGATGTGCTAAACACCTCTGAGGCACAGGCCTTAATACAAGAGGTCATAACAGATACTGGACATTTGCATTAACCCGTTAACACCTGAGACGTCATCATCGGTGACACTTAAACACAAAATCTTTAGCATGCTGTAACTTTTCAACCGTTAACACGATCAACGTAATTCCAGTCGATTTTGAAAATCGAAATCGACTGGAATTACGTTGATCCTGTTAAAAATGAAAAAGAATACAGTAAATCTATAATCTATAATACTGGAGTTCTGATGCTAACGGGATAAAAACGACCCAAGTTGGGTCATTTTCAACACAGCTCTGGGATTATAAAACGACTAAACCATGACTGCAATAAGCAATTCTGCCACTAGGGGAAGCAAAGGAAAAGAAACACAGGCATAACAAGAGATGAAGAAATAAACAGCATTTCTTTGCAACCGCGTACCAGATCTGCGTAAAATGCAGTTAGGTTCCTGCCAGCCTCACTGCTTTTAAGTTACTATAAAAATGATCAGGTGTGACACCACAATTACCAAAATATCATTGTCAAAAATATAATAACTAGAAAAGTTGCATTACCTGCGATAACGCTAGTGGGAATGCTTTTTGCTGAAAGTACTTGCTGAAGATGCAAAAGCTATTTGCAAAATGTTAATTTGCTAAAAGAGTGGAAATTTTGCGAAAGAACTATGAAAGAGCGCTGAAGTTGACCTGAATTTCTGAAAAAGTTGTATTAAAATTACTTAAAAATCCCTAAAACATGCCAATTTTGCAAAAATATTTAGTGTGTTGCTTAAATATAAACTAAACTCCAAATTAGCCCAAAAAAACTTCAGTAGATGCTAAATTAGCCAAAATGCTAACATATTGCTTAAATACTAGCTGGACTCCAAAATAATCTAAGATTTCTCAGTAAACTAAATTAGTCTAAAACGTTAGCCTGTTGCTAGAATATTAGCTAAATATTGTAGTATTATATTATGTATACTGTATATATGTAGTATATTGTATTGAGGATAACAAATTAGCCAAAAACGTTAGCATGTTACAAAAATAGAAGCTAAATTCCAAATTAGGCCAAAAACCCCGAGTAGATAACAAATTACCCCAAAATGTTTAGCATGTGTCTATAATATTAGCTAAACTCTAAATTGGGCCAAAAAAAAACAGTAGATGACAAATTAGCCAAAAACGTCAACACGTTGCTAAAATATTAGCTAAACTCCTTTTTTTATTAGTATTAAAGACCAAAACATAGCCCATGAATATATTTAAAGGCTTGTTGTTAATCTACTTAAAATTTTGAAATTTGTAAACATTCATCTCATAAAGGGCATATTTTGCTCAATATTTCAAAAACTATAAAGTTTATGAATACAAAAAATACAAGCAGTAATGTTTTGAACAAGCTGAACGTTTTGATACTAAGATTACTGAAAGTGTGATTGAGTTTTACATAAAAAATGTACGGAAAGGAACAGGAGAATAAGCATTCACACAATAATAGCTCTAATAATAATAATAATAAGGGATTAGGCTACTCGGTTGTTTGAGGCATTTTTCCAACCGAGAAAAAACAAAGCTACAGATAACAAGTTGACCGTAGTTATTTTGCTATTATGTTACTGGTCCGGCTCACTTGAGATCAGATGGGTAAAATGTGACCCCTGAACCAAAATTAGTTTGACACCCCAGAACTAGAGTGTATGTGGATTTTAGACTACACCTGACTGCTCCGCAGTGAGATCTACCAGTGGACCTGATCACAAATGACCTTCAGACACATGGATGCAGGCAGCAGAAGAAGGGGGGAACATGGACCACTCTGACAGCTCATTGGACCAACCCATTCTATGCACACGAGTCCTATTTGCTTCAAAATAAATCCAAAAACAGAAATAAAACTACGAAATAACTGCACTGATTTAATCCCATTTTTAAAAAATCAAAATCATAAATTTTGAAGCCTTTTGAAGAAAAAAGCTTGAATGTTTTCGGAGGTGTATTTAGAGTGTGATCATCACAACAAGTAGGCCATTGTTCCCTGCAAAAACACTAATCTCCTGACTGAAAATAACCGCAGTATAATGTTCTCTTTTAAGCACATGAGACAGATTTTACGCATGAGCAGCGTGCAGATTCTGTGGAGAAGGTTTAGGTTGCCAGATAGCCAGACACCATTAGTGTATTAATTGTCACTTTCCCAAAGCTCCCAGCTGTCAAAAGGTCTCCTAGCAACAGGCCAGCGCCTCGGTCCACACACACGAGAGTAGGGACGGAGAGATGAGCACAATCCCCTGTTGAATCCGCGGCAGTCCCGGAGCACCTTGCAGCTTTGCTGGAATTCACCGCGTTTCCTCGTGTGAACTGTACCTACCTCACATGGACGTGGTCTGAGTCGGTGGCGTCCCCACCGGCGGCGCCTCCGGTACAAATGTCATTTGGAGTCCGGGGTCTGGCTCCCGCACATCCGCTCAGAGGAAGCGAGGCTGCGGCGGCGGGCAGATGCGCTCGCTTATCGCCTGATACTTTATTGGCTGCAACCAAGTGAAGCACCTAAATTGTTAAATGAAAACCCCGCCCCCTCACACAGCTCGGTCATGTAACGGCGGGCATTGTCGAGAAACAGCACCGCCAGGTGGACAGTTGAGGTATGACAGGTTGGTGAACCACGAGAAATGATAAAAAGAAAATCTTAAAAGAAACATTTCCCCCCCAAAACGGGACTTTAATGGGAAAAAATGACAGGCAGAAATTGAAATTATAAAATTTAACAATGATTTGAGCAATGAGTTAATAAAAAAGTGCTGTCTATTGTACTTAAAGTACTATATTCAGTGTAGATTAGGGCTGGGTAAATAAAATAAATTAATCGATTTGAATTGATTTAAGCTTAACAGGTCATAAAAATATAAATCAATTTAGCATAAAAAGCTAAAGTCAGATAGCTTTATGCTAATGTTTAATGGAATTTCTTATAGAATGGCTAATGCTAACGCTCGGTAGACCTAAACATACATTCCTGTCTAAATGAACATCTTTATTAACTTGTAGGGATGAATTTCCCAAACTCTTTTAAAGAAATATTTTTAAAGTAACCATGTGTAGTTTAAAACATTGTTTTTTCCTCATTCTTTCTTCTTCTTCTGTAATAAGTTGCAATGCTATACCGCGATCGCCACCTAGAGGCCAAACTGAAACGTCCTCCAGGAGAAGCAGAACAATGTTTACAATGTTAATGATCTGAACATTTTTGTTAGAACTTCTCCTTTAGAGAATCCACGGAACACTGTATGATATTAACATTATTATTTCACTGATACATTTTATAGTATGTGAACTGTATCAGATTAATATAATTATATTCAAAACATATGGTAGATTATTAATTTATTTCTAAACAAATATGGCGGGCACCTGTCAAAACAAGTTTTATGGATGGTGTAGGGTCAAAGGTCAGTTGTCAAAATGAGTTTGATGGAAAGTATATTCCTTATCTCTCTTGGGTGGGGTCATCGGGACCCCATAAGATAGCACCCGGGTTAAGAAATTGTGGTGCTTTAAGAATGTTCTTTGTTCTACATCTGCTGATGAACTGTGTTCCTCCTCCTATCCTTCTTCAACCAACAGTAGTCCAATTTCCATTGGCACCTTGTCGGTGATCAGCACTAATGGCTCGACTGATCCCACATGGGTATCATAGGTCAGATTCACATATTTGGTTTGACAAAGATTTTATATCAGATGCCCTTTTTGACACACTGGAGAGAAAGATGCCTCAAAAACACATCAACATTATGTATATGTATTACTGGTATAGCTTTTTTCTTGATTTTTGCATGTTGAAATTTTAGTCTGGGGTACTCGGTTATTCAGAGCTCTGCTAATGCAGCTGGAATAAATAAAGTATTCTGATTGTGATATTAAAGATGCTGTCCTTTGAAATGAAAACCCAAGAAAAACATTGAACAAATCTGTTGCTCCCTCTAGTGGTACAAAAGCATTAAAAGAAAACCAGTTCTCTCCACTGGTTTCCACGCTTAAAGCCTTTCTGAGTGCGCGTAAAGTTTAAGCGGCAGTAAATTACATTTTTACCTAAATTAATTACCTAATCTTGTTGAGCCTTAAACAAGACTTTCTTTAATAAACAAATCCAAACAGTCTACTCCCCCCACCAGCTCCAAATTCAACCAGCTGCTCGGCTGCTGCGTTCAAGTGACACATGGATATTCTCCCATTAAACTGAAATGCCCAATTAACAGCTTTTATTTGCCCTTTTAGTTTGCTTATGTGTTATAATTTGCTGATAAAAATTTAACAACTTAGCAATAATAACATTTTTAAATGATGGGCTTAACAAAAAATTTTATTGGGGTGCCCAAACAGGCTACAGCAACAAGACAGTTTTGATTTGCTGTTTATTTTAACAGCTGTTGGATACTTTAAACTAGGGGTGTGCCAAGATATCGATATTTCGATTTATGGTGATATTTAGTCCTGCGATGGGTTCTCGCCAAGTATCGATCTTTTATTTTCGTTTGAAGAGGCTGTAAAATGTTATAATCGTCTAGCTTTGGTGTGAAAAACATTGTTTACACTTTGATAGCAAATTTAATGGAAGTCTTCCTAAGCCACTTTTTGCACACCAAAATAATTGTAAAAATAAAAATAAAACTTTGAATTTCTAAACAAAGTTAATAATTAATCGAAATTAAACAATTTAACATTATGCATATTGAAATGTTTGATAAACAAGTATAAAAGGGTGAAACTTCATTTTGTATTTCTAAGAAACAAGTGTTTAATTACCTTACATTTCTGGAAAGACTTGTTATGCTTGTTTAAACTTCTAAAATAGCTTCTTTTATCCAACATGTCATTATGTAGATCAGGGGTGTCAAACTCAATCGCACAAGGGGCCAAAATCCAAAACTGACTTTTAACATAATTATGAACTAGATATATAGCATTACCTGCAATAATGCTAGTGTGAATGCTCTAAGCTGAATTTGGCTGCTGAATATGCTAGTGCTGATAGCTGAAGATGCTGAAATTGATAGCTAAAAAGGCTGAAGCTAACAGCTGAAATCACTGAAGCTAATAGCTAAAAAAGCTACGACTGATAGCCAGCTAAACTATTAGTTAAATTCCAAATCGGGCTAAAAAACTAAAACAACAAACTTGGGTAGGCCGAAACAGCTAGCACGTTGCTGAAAAAATAGCTAAACTTCAAAACAGCCTAAAAAACTTTTTAAAAGCCTAAATTAGCAAACACAGCTAGCATGTACCTGAAATATTGACCAAACTTCAAAACGGCCTGTAAAACTTAAAAAAAAAAGAATTTAGCCAAAACAGCTAGCATGTAGCTGATATATTAGCTAAACTCCAAAATAGCCTTAAAAAAATCTTATTAAATGCCAAAATAGTCTAAAAAGCTAGCAGAATGCCAATTTTTAAAAATGCAAAACTGTAGTTTTTTTAACATAATTATGAATAGTAAAAAGGCAGGAATATTATTTCAGAATACATCAACTTAAACCTTGAATAATTTACTATCCGTAAAAAAAATGTCAAAATTATACAAGTTAGAAATGAGCGCAAGATAACATTAGACCGTTAATAACAACAAGATAAAATGATCTAGAGGAACGGATAGAATTATCTGGAGGGCCGAATCCGGCCCCCGGGCCTTGACGTTGACTCATTTGTTGTAAATAAATAGGTTGTGGTATTGATGTTCATGTTTCCCACTGCACCTGAAAGCAGCTCCTACTGAAGGAGAGCAGGCGTGCGCGAGCTCGGCGCATGCGCAGAGCTCCAGACAGACAGAGCCTCTCTGAGCCCGCTCAGCTGCGGTCGTGTGTGGCAGCAGCTCCTCAACAGCTGTGGGTAAGTGATTGGGATTCGTTTTTCTTCATCCCGGCAGGAATTTTCCGCTGTTTTTCTTCGCGTTTCCACCGACGTTAGTTAGCCACGCGCCTCCCCTGAGCCGTGACCCGACCGAACCGGGGACTCCGCCGACCGCCTCTCCCCCCTGGCTGGTGTCGGAGTTTTCCCTGCGGTGAACGGAAACCTGCAGGAAAAGTTTGTTGAAATGAGAGGAGACACACCTAAGTCACGTTGTTGTTGGTGGTACGAGTCAAAAACGTTCCGGTTAGTTAACTTTTACACATTTGTGTTTGTTTTTTTAAGCTAGCTTAAACTTTGATAGAGATATTTGGTGAAAAAGTTTTAACTGGAGCCTAAAATCCTTCAATGGCGTCCTAAAAATTAGCTAAACGAACAAGAAAACACTTTTCCTGTCAGTGAAATACTATAGTTGTCAGTGTAACAGCATCCAAAAGGTAATCGACTTTTATTGTATTCAAATCATTGGATTAATTTGACTAAAATGGCATCTCATGATCAGGATTAAACCTGTGGGAAGACTTGATATCACTGGGAAAGTGTTCCTTTTTTCATGTCTCTGCTGGGTTCCAGCGTCTATGTGAGACTCTGACACTTTAATGTGAAGTTTAATGTGCTCCAACAAGCTGAGACCCATTCTCCTGCACGAGCCAGGATCTGCAGCCTTCCCCACCCTTTTTGCAAACGCATCGCTGCTGTCCACTCCTGGAAGTTGGGGGTGTTAGAGCAGACATATCCCAGGAGCTCCTTTGGAGAGTCAGGGAGGAGTGGTGATGAGGGAGTCAAGGCCAACATCTGCTGGTGGGGTGTCTCAGGAGGAGAAGCGCTCTTTAAACAAGCCTAATCTAATCAGTTTCTGCAGAATTTCCTGTGTTATTGTTCAAACTCTGGCTGCTGTCTGCTGCAGGTAAGACTCTTAACCACTCATAAGTACCTCACACAACCCCACTTCAAAGAAACCCGAATATCCCTTTAATTTTACTGACTATGCCGTAAAGAGCAGCTTTAAACTGGGTCCTGAAGACCTTAAGGTAATTGTAGAGGAGCACTCATACACAAAGTTTTGATATTTTCAAGTTTTTCAATCGCTTTTTATCCCACTCCCATCATCTTTTGATCTGTTGTAAATGCATTCCCGGTGGTCTTTTGATTATGACTATGCCATTTTTAGTCTTTTTTTTAAGTGTAGTTTCCAAGTACATAGTTTCTGCAGAGCGGCAGGAGTTCATTATAAATTCACCTCTGAGTTGCGGGCGGACTATTGCGTAGTAAGCCTGCTCTCCTTTCCGTCATCCATCTGCTTAAACACTTTCTCACTAGCTTACAGCCCCTCACCCTCCCAACATAACATTAGCGGTGCAACAAAAATCACGAGCAATATGAGAGCTTTCCATCTGTACAGTTTTGATCCAGATTCCAGCTCAGATGAAGAAAACAAAGACATTCATGGGTCTATTTGTCTGCAAGTGGGTGTATCAGAATGGAGTGGAGCTGGGAGATTGTAGTCACGCATACAAACTCTCTTCAACAGCCTTTCTTTTGTCTGGTCCTGATTAACAACAATGTAAATAAAGAAATACGCAAAAATGCAACTTTGAGCTTAATTTTCTTTATGTGTGTCCTATTCATCAAAAAAATGCTACAAGAACATTTTAAAGTCTCCCTACGACACATTTTTTACTTTTAATAAACATTCCCAGTAGTGTTTTAATAATGATTATTACGTTTTTAACCAAAATCCCACAACCTAAATGTCTTAAAAATACATTTATGTTGATCTGTAGCCTCTGTTTCCAAAATCTCCTCTGAGGGGCGTGGCTTTTGATTAGCCCTGCCCCTGATCCCCCCTGTCTGATTATGATAGTTCTGTGTCTCACTAGCGTAAATCTTCACCACTTCTACATACAAATGTCAAATAGTATCAGTAATGTCCAGCCGTAAGGTTCTGATCCGGATGTCAGTTCAGACGAGGAAGTGAAGATCTTCATGGACAGAACTTCCTCCAAGTTCCTCTTCCTCCAGCTAATTCTCCAATGTTTATTGACATTGCTGTGATCAATACATTCAATCATTGGTTTCTCAGAGTTCTTGATAAAATAATGAAAGCTAACATCAAAATGCTCTTTCATTGATTTACAATCCTTTAAAAGAAGAAATACTTGGAAATGGAAAAGCAAAATGATTTCTTAATCACATTTGTTCTCTTTCATTAGAAAAAGGCCACAAATACATGTCAAAAACTCAAAAAACAGGATTTTCATCAGAGATGGACTTTAAAAACACAATTTTCATGGGAGTGAGTTAATTTAGAAATGTTTTCCTAAAATAATTCTCTTTATTTCAGGTGGCTGTATAATCCAGGAGCACCTGCTGACCAACAATGACAGACCCGAGACTACTTCAGCAGAGCTGATCTGAGACTGAAGGAGTGAAAAGAAGGAATCTTCACCAGCATCCTCACGTAGGACCAGAGATAAACACGTGGTTGACCAACGTAGTTTCCCCCGTCAGCTGATGCCATGCTGGGACCGCTGTGGGTGGTTCTGGCTCTCATTTGGGTCAGAAGCTGCCAGGCTCACAGCTTCTTCACCTGTGAGCCCATCAAAGTGCATCGGTGCATGGGGATGCCTTACAACATGACTTTCTTTCCCAACATGATGGAGCACTACGATCAGGAGATTGCTGCCAGTAAAATGGAGGTGAGTTTTTTTTTTTTTTTCTTTTAGCACATTCTTTTGACTACCGTAACTCTTCAACCGTTTATGCAATTAATGTCATTCCAGCAGATTCTGAAGAGAAGAAAAACAACCTTGTTCTGATGTGCAATACTTAACACAGAGACATCAGCTGATTTACATTGATTATCTAAACCAGAGATGACCAAATCCAGGCCTCGAGGGCCGGTGTCCTACATGTTTTCCAACCAATCTGCTATTGAAGCTCCTTATTTGCTAAACACACCTGATCCGGATTTCTGGAAAACCAGCAGGACGTCGGCCCCAAAGGGCATCCAGTAGGACTGGGCAATAAAGAAAAAAATGTTTTACGATGCAAATTATTTTGTATCACAATAATGATATTTAGCACGACACCACTATAAAGTATATTTTCACGTATTATCTAAAAAAAAAAAAAAGACAAAAATGTCATTGCTCACTTTTCTCTGGCCTTATTTTTTTAATCAACATGTTACTGAATAGTCACAAATGAGAAACCTTTAAAGGTGCACAAGTTTCTTAGTAAAAAAAAAAACATTTTTGCACTAAAGTTCAACAATAAAAATTAAAATATAAAAATGATAGAAGAAAAATGGCCCAATAGACACTTTTCTATCGTCTACACCACATGTGTCAAAGTCAAGGCCCGGGGGCCGGATCCGGTCCTCCAGGTAATTCTATCCGGCCCTCCAGATCATTTTATTTTACTGTTATTAACGGCCCAACGTTATCTTGCGCTTATTTCTAACTCCTATAATTTTGACAAAATATATTTTTATGGAGAGTAAAACATTGAAAATTATTTAAGGTTTAAGTTGATTTATTCTGGAATAATATTCTTTTTATTATTCATATTTATGTCAAAAAGTTGCGGTTTTAAAGTGTTAGGAATTGGCATTCTGTTAGCTTTTTGGACTATTTTGGAATTTACTAAGATTTAGGCTGTTTTGGAGCTTGGCTAATTCCGGCTACATGCTAGCTGTTTTGGCTAATTTAAGCTTTTTTCAGTTTTTTAGGATATTTTGAACTTTAACTATTTTTTTCAGTTACATGCTAGCTGTTTTGGCTAACATAAGTTTCTTTTAAAGTTTCTTTAGGCTAATTTGGGATTTAGCTAATATTATTGCTGGCTATCAGCTTCAGCGTTTTTAGCTATCAATTTCAACATCTTCAGCGACCACATTCATGTTCCAGCATTCCCTCTAGCATTAACGAACGTAATGCTATATATCTAGTTCATAATTTTGTTAAGAAGGTTTTAAAGTTTAAAAAATGTTGAGTGTTCAATAAATGTTTATCCTGTTCGGACCACGTCCTCAGGTGTGTTTTGGATTTTGGCCCCCTGTGGGATTGAGTGTGACACCCCTGGTCTACATGATATATATCGTCATATCGCTCCGCACTAGCATCCGGTATAAAAATCACTGCCAAGCTGAACGCATGTCTCAGTGAAAGCTGGTGGCGATCTGTGACAGGAAATGCTGAAAGGTGAACACATTTCATAAAACTCCAAACAATCATATTTAATTTTTACCACAGAAAATTAAATCCTATAATTTCATTTATTGCTTATGTGTTTAATGATCATCATCATGTTTTAGTTTTGTGCTAATTGTTCTGGGATCTGCAACCTGCAACACTTAAAGAACCATTTAGGTTGATTTTTTGCTGACAACAACCCAGCAGCAGCCATTAAGTCTTTACTCGCCCTTTAGAAAAATAAGACACTGATTTGTATTTATGTTATTGTTCCTATTATTATTTATATGAATTCACTTTTTTAAGCATAAAAAACATTTAAAAAGATACTTTTTTAAAAATATGAAATTGTTCATAACTTTTGACAAAGGTTCCTATGACTTCCTTTCAAAATAAGACTTCCTGTGTCACATAGGATCACCACCTCAACTATAGTATTATATAATGTCAGCAGTGAGTAAAAAACAGTTTATTTTTCAGTTTGTGGTTCCAGAAATCCATACACCTAAAAAACCAAAATTAAATCAGAGCTCATTCAGTAGTATTTTTTGAACCATAGGAAGGGACCTAAAATACTTCAATTTGTTCAAAAATAGAAAATCTGGCTACTAACTCTTGAATATAAATTTTGGTAGTGCCTACTGACCCGTATTGATTATTGTGGTACATGGTGATCACACATCTGTCAAAATTTTGTAGCTCCACTTTGTTGAACTACGAACCGCTTTATGGATTATTGGAGCATTATGGGTAGTATTATTGTCAGGAGCCTCGCAGAGTGATGCGTGATGATCCTCAACTGTTTGTGAATGGATTCAGTAAAGTTTGAGTTTATATTTTTTTTTTTTACCTTACTACTTGTTTTTTTTACTTAAGTTAATAATCTAAAATTAAACACGTTGTTTTATTTGATCTGAGCGCCACAATGGAGGGGTAAAAGAGCCACATGTGGCTCCAGAGCCTCAGGGTTCAGACCCCTGGTATAAAGGATCCACATATACATAAAGATGTGAACTATACTTGAAGAAAACTACTCTTTAAAGGATATTTTGAGGGTGTTCAGGTGAACCACAGTCCAGAACCTCTTAACCAAAGCAGGGAGCGTGTGGCCCGACCAGCACATTTTCTACATCACACTTTCGTTTTTTTTTTAAAACAACCTTTTTTTTGTCTGATTCACAGTGACTTGAATAAAGAAATACTTACAAATCCAAGTTTAATCTTAATTATTATGTAATAGTTTCACCCACAACTCAGAGGTGAATTTCTAATAAACTCCTGCCGCTCTGCAGAAACTATGTCCTATGTTTGCTGTATTTATGTCCATGTTAAAATGGCACAAGAACACGTTAAAACACCAAAAACATAATTTTGGTTTTTAAAAATCTGCTGCATTTATCCTGGTTTCAATGGTGACTGAATGGAACTAAAGGTAAAATAAACGTGCACTTTGACATAGCGCTTTTGGAACCCCCTCTATTATTTTTAGGCGCTGATTATATACATTGTATAAAAACCTGTTGAGTGAGTTGTAATTACCTCTTTCCAGAAACATATATTTGACAGTTTATCCAAATCTCAAGCCTGATATCTACAGACTTCCTATGGGTTGTAAAGATGTTATCATGGAAACTTAAATCTTGAATATGACACTCACTGAGGAACTATACATTAAGGTGGTCTAGAGTTAAAGTTTCCATTAAAGCCACGAGCGGTTGCTTAAACTATCACCTGCTGCTTGTTTGAACACTTCAAACAGATTGATGGTTGGTGGGTATAGACGGGAAGTCTGGAGGTGACCCAGTAGGACTGATCCTGACTTTCATGTAAGCTCAGCAGAAGCGGCGAGGGCCTCAGGTGGGTGAAGGAGTTTCTCTGCACGGCAGCTGAAAGACATCTGGACCTCATTCTTGTTTTAATAGCAGAGCAGTCTTTCATCCCCTAAACGCCCAACATGTTACGACACATTAAGATGATTTACAACAGTAAAGTACTACAGACTAAATCCCAACTGATTTGTATAAACAGGATTAATTCAGTGATGGAATCTAACGACTCGCAGACTCGTCTTACTTTTCTGTACCACCCACAAATTCCAGACCAAAGCTCTGTAGGCACTTGAGGCAGATGAATGATGAATCTCATTAAAATTCACTTATGACAGAAAAAAATCTTGCTTTTAGGGTTTATGGCTGTTACAAATCAGCTTTGAACTTCAACATTTGATTAAGCAGCTGATAATTCTGTGGTGTTCTCTCATTTATCGCGAGAGTTACGTCCTAAAAAAATAGTTAA